>NW_006160142.1:3425354-3453398 GCF_000334495.1 Tupaia belangeri chinensis | reverse complement strand
AGCGAGAAATCACCCCCTAGGGAGGATGGTCACGCTGCAATCCTTTCTCCTCCATTCTCCTTTTGGGATCTTGGGCACGCACCCACACGTGCCCGGCATGAATTTAAGCCACTGGGTCCAGGACGTGAACTGCGGTCGACTACATGGGAGTCCAGTGACATATCCATTACGCTAACTGCTGGTCCCTTGAATATATTTTCTCTATCAGACTTTATAAAGACGTCTTTCACAGTTCTCATAGGTAATAGAAAAGAATTAGCAAGCTCTCACTGTGCCTTCTGAACCATTAAAAAAAAGAAAAAAACATTGTATTTTAAAACATAACTACATTGTCAGTAGACTACTATGTATGGACTGCATAAAAAAACTACATAAAAATAATATATCAATAAATCAAATGATTTTTAAGCAGCGATCTGAGGTTTATTTGGAATGATTAATGCTTGAATTAGGTCAATGTCTTTGCAGGCCAAAGAATGCCACCTGTTACTTTCTTGTGATATGCTGCCCTTCAATTCCAACCAAAGAAAATACCAAATCAAATGTATCACAGTTAATACGAAATGTACAAAAATGAATTGTTCAGTTAGTACTAGATTTCAAGTCATAAACTTCAAATGATTTTTTAATTTGCAATCTGAGCAATTTTTATAGATAGAAAATCAATCCCGGCCAAATTCAGTTGTTAACTAATGTAATTAATGGAAAGATTTTGAATCAGCAGACATGCCTCTGAACTATTTGCTAACAAAATTGCGACATAAGCAAGTGCTGTTCCTCTAACAATCTGATGGATTTGATTTCTCTTAGAACTAATTGGATTATGAAGAAAAAGCAATGTAAAAACCATAATAATCTTCACCACCACAATCCCTCCCTTTGGAAGAAAATAAAACTCCTTCTTAATGCATCAAGGCCAAACCTGCAGCTTTGAAAAGTGCCCAGGGACTTGACTTCCACTCCATATGTGGAAAAGTACAGCGAGAGTTAGATCTAACCTGACAGCTCACACGGACCAAATGGAGTCCAACAGAGAAGAAGAAGAAAATGTACTGACAGAACTGTCCATCTATGACTCATGGTGCTGGTATAGATGCTTTTAGGAAAAGGAAGTATCAGGTTTTCTTAGGAAACTCTACTAACTAGAGGGTAATTGAAGATGATGGCATTTAGCAAGCTTCAGGGAACTTTTCTATACCTATCTCACCGGACTTTATGAAAGATCTGGACTCGGGAATGTATCTTTTTCAACTAGACCAACAATTCCATACTTTGGGGTGGGGGAAGGGATTCAGTTTGATGTACAGAAACCATCTAGAAGCAAAAAGGTGTCAGATAACTACTTAACATCAAAATACTTGGGGATTCATGGACATAGAACATATCATTTTAGGCATGTGTCCTCATATATCCATAGCAGTTCTAAAGTATCTTTGCATTGTTCTAGACACCAGTACAAAACACTAAGCAATAAAATTTAAATTTACCTGTTAATTCAATGTCTAGAAAGTTAAATAAGATAGATTCTCATGGATTTTAGAGGTTCTTTTCTCTAGTCTTTACATCTTTTTATAGGACATGATGTGGTCAATGTAATGACAAAAAAAACTAATTTTTATTTATAAATAACCAATAAAAGGGAAACCCAACATAACATACTGCTCTTAAAGCTAAGAAAAAGCAGTCACGTAAGATAATTGAAACTTTTAAAGTGTTTTCTCACATTCCTAGTGTTTCAACAATATTTATTGTCTCATTACACTTGTCTCATTTCCTTCTTTTTTCCTGGGAGAGGTAGGGTATGTAAACATAGTTATTCTCATTTTATAAATTAGGCAACCAGAAGTGATATGAATTATTCAAGATTCACATCTAGTTGATATCAGAGCTGGGACTGTTAATGTGGCTATACTTTAACGATATAGGTCAAAGGTTCATTACTAGGAAAATGTAATTTTTAAGAGTTAAATTTTAAAATGTAGACATAATGACCTCAACTAGATGTATGTATGGATAATCATGTAAACAAGGCTGACATTTGGGTCAGCAAAACTTAACACTAACTTAATGAGATAAAATTGTATATTCTTTCTGGAAAAATGTACATAAAAATGGACTAAGAAATCCTTATTTTCTCAACATCTTCAAAGATCATTTCAATCATAGCTTATATTAAACCTTATTCATATTAATGAGTTAATTTGTAACTACCCGTTGTTATTTAAAGAGGGATGATTTAAATTTCACTCTGGGTATACCAAAATGTTTTATACTTATCAAGATATAATGGTGGGACTAGCAGTTAGTGTAATGGCTATGTCGCTGGACTCCCATGTAGTTGACCACAGTTCGAGTCCTGGACACGGTGGCTTAAACTCACGCCGGGCACGTGTGTGTGCATGCGTGCCCAAGATCTTGAGAAAATAATGGAGGAGAAGGGATTGCAGTGTGACCAGCCCCCCTGGGGGGGGGTGATTTCTCGCTTTCTATCTCTCAGTCTCTCTCTGTCTTTCTGGTGAGTAAAAACCTCTCAAAAAAACAATATAATGGCAAACTACAGTTCATCCAACATTTTTTCTCTATGTCCTCTACAAGACATTTCAAATAATATGACAACTTGAGTCATTGAATTTGTAATTATTCTGCTCTCAAAGAATACCATGTTTGCAGGAACCAACAGATTACATAATGATTACATTGCTGGACTTCCACATAGTCAATTGTGGTTGGAGTACTGGACCTTGCATTCAAACTCATGATGGGTGTGTGTGCATGCAAGCCCAAAATTCCAAGAGAAGAACAACGGAGGAGAAGGAATTGCAGCATGGCCATTTCCCCCGGGGGGGAGGGGTGACTTCTCACTTTCTGTCTCTGTTTCTCCAGCAACTGCATGTGCCCTGTGACAAATATCTCTCTTAAAAAAAGTGAATACCACTTGTTGCTATCATCTACTCAAAATGAGGAATTATTCTGAATGATAGCAATGGATATGTTTCAAAATGAAAACAACACAATTCTTACATTCGAGAAACTCATATTTTTATAGACACATGTAAACAAATAATTAAAATATGTGTCCTAATAGACAGGCTACCATTTATATCCAACAGGAAAAGTAAGTAAATATATCAATTGCTGCTCAAGAACTGCTTTCCAGAAGAAAATATCCATGTCTATAACCTTAAAAAAGAAAGAAGAGTTCTGTCAGGCAGCAGAAAGACACTGTGAGAAAAGAGAAAATACATAGGTCTCTTATAGGAAAATGAAAATAGCTTTGTGTTTTTGTATCCCAAAATATTAGAGAAAGAAATAGGCCCTTAAAACAGCTTTAAAAGAAAGGGTCTACTAATCCAAGGAGATTTTGTATGGCTAAGAAAGTTTTTATAAAGTTCTTTAAATTATCTTTTAATTAGAAAAGTGACATGGTCATATATAAATTTTAGAAAAATTGTGTTTATCAACAAGAAAACGGAGACTTGAGAAGTTTAAGTATTTTTTGAAATCTAGGATTGAAATTTCAATCTAAATGAGGTGACAGTGTGCCCCTTACCTATTTAAGCTATTATGAAAAGGTTATGTTGAGAAGGTAAACTAAGGATGGTAAGAGGGATGAAAATAGAATTGCTGAGACTTTCGCATCAATTAAATGTAGAAATGATACAGGAGAAAAAGTTTAGTGTGATACTGAGGCAATGAATAAACAGAAGCTTTATAATCGAGATGTATTAAATAAGAAAATGGCCAATATGAGGGACATTTTCTTTAGGTACATGTTGGTGAGATACCGAGGTAAAGATGCTCAACAAGCATTTGAATAACTGGATTGTGAAACAGACATACAGACCTACATCCAAAATGATAATGTTAGATATAGCACAATCAGTGAAGGCATAAGGTTTGGGGGCAACCAGGTTATTCTTCAAAGATTAGATAAAAAGAGAAAAGAAGAGGTGCAGGGATTGATTTTGAAAATACATTAGTTTGCTAGAACTATTGTAACTAAATACTACAGAGTAGCTTTAACGTCAGAAATTTACTGTCCCACAGTTCTGAAGACTATTAATAGAAGTCCACATATACAGAGGAAAACATATTCACACACAGTTGAAATTCCAAGAAATTTGAGACTATAACAAGTAATTGTGAAATATATAGGAACAAAGAACAGAATGCACAAGAGCTGCCCACCAGTAAAAGCAAAAAAGAGAAACAAAACAACAAAAACTTTACATATTGGAATGATCACAAAAGAGGAAATAATTATACTTAATTTGTTTATATGTAAAAAGAATAAAAAATGTTGGCTTAAAAAATGAAAAAAGGGCCAGCCAGTAGCATGGTTTAAGTGGGTGGATCCCACATGATTAACTGCATGATTCAATTCCTAGAGCCAGCAATTTGGAGAGACACCCTGGGCATGTGTGCATAGGCACCCCCAAATCCCCAAATTAGGAGAAGTGAAGATGGGTTTGTGGCATGACTATTCCCAACAGGGGGTTCTTTCTCATTTTCCTCTCTCTCTCTCTGGTGAGCATACGTGCCCTTTGACACATTTTTTTAATGAAAAATAAATTCTAAAAGCAGCTAAAAAACAAAAGAAGATCCCCTTAAACAAATGTCAATTAAACTAAAGGTTGTTTTCTTAACAGCAAAATAGAATATAGACCATAGTTAATAGATATTTTTAACCAGCTGAGAAAAAATAATGGTCAACTCAAACTTTTTATCCATTGTAGACATCTTTCAAAAATAAAGTCAAAACAGACATTTTTAAAGATATTTTAGCTGACCTATTTTGATACCAAGAGAACTTTCTGAAAGAGATTGTAATGGGTATACTTTAGGGAGAAAAATTCTACAATTAATAAGACAGCAAACACAGATTTCTGATAATTATATGAGTAATTTTTTCCAGATCCTTTATTTTTTTTATATAATGATTCTTAATTTTTTAAAACATTCTATCAGTATACATCAGTTGGCTTGTTAAGAGAATTTACATAACATCAAATACTTCTCAGACCAGACCAGTTGAGAATACTCTACATGTTATCATTAAAAGTGAGTAAACCATTTCTGCATCCTAAAATGTTATGCCTCTCTACTTTTCTTCCCTGATTTCCTTTTCTATACTCTTCCCTTCTCCCTCCATTCCACACAGACTTCAGCATCCATAACTATTTTCACTGCTTTTATGTCCTCCAATATTTCAATCTCTACATATGAGTAAATTTAAACAAATGTTGATTGTTTAACCAAAGTACAATGTCATATTTATGAAATTTAAAAAAGAGAGAACATAAATCTAAAATAATGGACAATAAGAGAATATAAATCTGGTGCAGAAAGATATAAACTCAAATGTTCTGGCATCTTCCTATTGTTTCAAACTTAATATAAAAATATTGATAAACTTTGAACTTTACTAAGTTATGAACATTAAAATTTTGATGGGACCAGCAGTTAGCATAATGGCCATGTCACTGGACCCCCATGTAGTCAACCACAGTTTGAGTTCCAGACCCGGCAGCTTAAATTTACGCCAGGCGTGTGTGTGCGTGCCCAAGAGAAGAATGGAGGAGAAGGAATTGCGGTGTGGCCATCTCCCCTGGAAGGGGGGGGGGTGATTTCTCACTTTCTGTCTCTCTGTCTCTCTCTGTCTTTCTGGCAAGTGCACACACCCTACTGCAAAAACCTCTCCAAAAAAAAATTAAAATTTATACATAAGTCAATAAATTAACATAGTCTATATATGTAGCAAAAATACAAGAGAGAAACCTCAGTAAATCTGTAGGCATTATTAGTACATAAGAAAGCAAGGAAAGACCTTTTTTCAAGAAATGTGGTTTTGAAGGGACAGATACACTTAAATTTCAAAGGATTTTTATGTTTTTATGATGGAAGATAATATACTCGGTTGTGGAAAAATCATGATGTATTTTTGCACAGAAAACAGAAAAAATACATCATGACTTTTCTGACAATCCAAAATTTAGAGTGTTGGAAGTGAGATGATCTACTATCGTGACTCATTCAACAGTCATTCCACAAATGTTTAGTGCATCCTAGACATGTGCATGGGATTGATATACAACTTGCTAGACACTACACATCTAACAGTGATTGAGTGACAGTCTGTCTTAAAGACATCTAAAAGAGCATATCATTAAGGAGTTGGCTGCCTTTATAAAGTGGATGGACATTATCCTAGCAACAGGTAGGCATGAGTTTTAAATAAAAGGGAATGACATAATACAACATGCATCTTAGAAACACTATCCCTCTTACCATCCTTAGTTCACCTTCCCAAGATAACCTTTTCCTAATAGCTTAAATAGGTAAGGGGACACATTTGTAACCTCATTTAGGTTTAAAATTCAGGATAGAAAATGTTATAATATTACAGGTTGCTAAGACTTGACAAGTTTTGCACTTATCCCAGAAAAAAATGCTGACTGCCTGAACAGGTAACAGGATATTTTAAATATCCACTTAAATATCAGTGGATATTTAAGAAAAATAGAGTCAACTAACCAGGGTCAGTGGATATTTAAGAAAAGTAGGGTCAACCTCGTGGTTAACAAGGTTGGCTCCCACATGGCTAACTGCACAGTTTGAATCCCAGACTCAGCAGCTTGAAAAACACACCAGGTGTTTATATGTGTGCCCAAAATCCTGAAAGAAGAAATGGAGGAGAAGGGATTGTGGTGTGACCAACTACCGAAAGAGGTGCTTTTTTAAATTCTACCTCTGTTTCCAGTGAGCACATGCACCTTCTAGCAAGTTAAAAACAGAACAAAATGAAGAAATGGAAGAAAGACATGACAATTGAATTTGAATATGTGAATACTTGAGATTTCTACTGTCAGTAAATTTTATTACCAGAAAATTACAATTCTGGTTATTTTATTATAATTTCTATTTGAAACAATCATTGTACATCTTCATGGGGTAAGTATGGTTTTAAAGCACATAAACAATGTAAAATAAATAAAGGATATGAATGTATTCACCATCTTCAGCATTTAACATTATATCATGTGCACATTTGAGATTTGTTTAAATAGTTTATTTTTAAGTATATATCGAATTGTCAACAACACTTTTTACTCTACTGTGATACAATGTTTCATGAGAAAATTCTGGTATTATTTAATCAAGTACCTGCATTTATGATGGAATTCACCATTATATATACAATAATGAGTTTATGTATGATGTGAACACTTGAACTCAGAAGTAAATTGTGCTTGTAAGCTTTGAATTTTAATAAGTTCAAACAGGATCACCATGACAGCTCTAGTAAATTCCCCAAGGAATACTTTAATGGCATCCTGTCCAATGAAAGATACAACTTATAAAATAATTATTAAGGAAAGCACTTATAGGAAATCATGTTCTAGGAATAGACAAGCTTTTTTTTTTTTTCTTTTTAAGTCTGAGTTCACTTTTGATTTTGAACTTTGAAATAATGATGGGAAAAGTTAAAAGTTTCAAGTTTTCAGTGTTAAAAGTTTTCTACTTTAGAACTTTTTCCGAAACCCTTTATCTGAAGCTGCAGTTAATGATGTCTTCAGCTCTGCAAATTAAGCTGATGCTCTTACATCAATGAAAAGAGGTAAAGAGGTATTGAGAGAGAGAGAGAGAGAGAGAGAGAGAGAGAGAGAGAAATGTGTTAATACTAAACCTCAAGGACTATAACCTTTTTTTTCCCCCTCAATGTTCCATTTCCAGAATTTTAGATTTTGTTGGGTCTGCCTGAAATGTGAAAGACAGATCAAGGGGAAAGTACTGTGTGACTCAATAGTGTGGTAAGCAATCTCCTTATACATTCTCACAGAGAGTCCCTAAAGCTGGAGTCTTTCTTTTTGGGGAAGTTAACCCGGACCAAAGCTATAATTAAAGTTACAAGAGGGGGACTAGCAGGTGGTATAGTGGTTAAGGTGCTGGACTCCCAATGGCTGACTGTGGTTCTGGATTTGGCATCCTGAAATTCATGCTGGGTGCATGTGCCTATATGCCCAACATCCCAGGAGGAGAATGGAGAAGGGAATGCAGCATGGCCATCCACCCTGGGGAGTGATTTCTCATTTTCTGTCTCTCCAGCGAGTGCACGTGACCTACAGAAAAAAAAAAAAAAGAAAAAAAACTTTCTTAAAAAAAGATACTACACCGAGGTAAACTAATATGAATAAAGAAATTATTAACTATGCTTGTATTATCAAGAAAAATAAGTAAATTAATCAAGGAATAAAGCAAAATATTCAATTTTGGGTTTAAATTAATTCTTGTTTTTAATGCTACAAGTCATTTGTAGTCTAGGGAACTAGAACATGTTTAAGGAAGTTAAATTCTGAATTTCTTATATTTCTTTTACTATTTAAATCACTGGTTCCAGGGCTGGCAGGTGGCATGGTGGCTAAGAGCGTTGGACTCCCACATGGCCAACTACAGTTCAAGTCCCGGACCTGGTGACTTGTTTTCTCACGTTCTATCTCTCTCACTCTGCTTCTCTCTTGTCAAATTTAAATAATAAATAGATAAGTAAAGTTAAATAAAATAATTATTTTTAAAAAAATCAGTGGTCCCTAACTTTCTCAACATCAAGAGGGACAGGCGTCCTGAAAGACAATCCCTGCAAAGATGATAGAGGCAGGAGGGTGGGTCCTGGGATGACTCAAATGCGCATCCACTATGCATCCCATTTCCACCACTATCACATTGCAATATACAATGAAACAAACAAATAATAGGATATACTTCCATGAGAACCCAATACTGCTGCTGACCCCAAAAGAGGAGAAGCCCAGACAGCAGTGCCAGTGATGGGGAGCAGCTGAAACAGGTGTAGAGATTTCTCTAAACCTTGCACTCTGGCATACTGTTTATAACCCACTGCATGAACTCTCTCTCCAGCAGAGAGTTCCTCTGTTGGGATTGGGACCCTTTGTTTTAATATATATATATTTATATAATTATGTTATATTAATTACAATATGTAATATAATGTATTATTATGTTGACACATAACATATTAATAATAATGTATAATATTTTATATTTTATATTACTAGATTTCATTATATATAATGCATGTATATGTAGAAGTGTGTGTATTTATATATACACACACACACTCACACATAAATAAAGGGTTATTGCCATAAGGTGTGTATGCTTGTCAAAGAGAGAGCAAATGAGAAACCACTCCCCAGGAGGCATAGCCACTCTGCAATCTCTTCTCCTCCATTCTCTTCTCGGGATTTTGGGCAGGCACACATGCACACACGCCCGGTGTAGGCTTCACGCTGCCATGTCCAAGACTCAAACCACTGTAGACCATGTGGCATTCCAGTGCCTTAACCACCATGCCACCTGTTGACCTCTAAACTGTCATTTTTAAAAAAGAAAATTGTATTTTCCTCACCAGTTTGTCTTCCAATTCATTGCTGGTGCTCTGAAACCATTTTTTTTTTCTAGTTGGTCAAATAAAAGCAGACTCAGAGTTCTTTAGAGGGTATCTATAGACAAGCTTGTACACATTATCATTGGACAAAATGGAAAAAGAGATATCATCCTGATTATTTATAAATTCTTGGTCAAATTGAAATTTTGAAGCAGGTTTTTTTGTTCAGCAGTACTCCACCCATTTTGAAATTAAGAAAAGCTTTGATGAAAACAATCTAACCATGTTGGGGGTGTGGGGTGTATTTTAGGAGTGGTCAGATGAGAAACTAGGAGTGAGTATGTAAAGAAAAACTGGAATGAAGATAATTGTTCAAAGTAAAGCAACTGACTGATTATAGTTAGAAATGATTTGCATGTGTTTATATCTTGTACCTATAAATACTGAGCATATGATGAGCTTTTTAAGACTGTTTAGTCTGCTTGCTGCCTGTCTCCCTATAATCCTGTTGCAGAAATACACTCCCTTCTTCTCCAGCCTCTGCTTCTCCTTTAATTGACCCCCAGGAGAAGCAGCAAAGAAGCAACTAGACTTAGTTTGCCACATTATTTTGACTAAGAACTAATTATTCTACTTTGGAAGAAAGATAAAATTATAAGAACATCAGATATGCTGTTGAAAAATAAAACTTCCTTTTTTAAAAGAGAGATTTTTGCTATAGGTCATGTGCGCTTGCTAGAAAGACAGAGAGAGAGAGAATGAGAAAACATTGTCCAGGGGGAAGATCACGCAGCAATCCGTTATCCTCATTCTCCTTTCAGGATATTGGGCATGCATACACATGTGTCCGGCCTGAGCTGCCAGGTCCAGGACTTGAATGACATCCACTACATGGGAGTCCAGAGACGTAACCATTATGCCATCAGCTGGTCCCAGAAAATGAAACTTCTAATCGATGACTTTTTGTGTATTAGTAATCAGCCCAGTTTCTACCATCAATATTGGTACATAACAGTTCTATTGAATGAGGCTTTACATTTTTAATACTGAAAAGAGCATAGATCACATAATAACAATTTTTTTCCTTTATTATAGTTATAGATGACATGTAGTGGAAAAATTTTACGTTGCTTATCCTGAAATGATACTTTATAAATATCTTACCATCCTAAAATTGATCATTTTCAGAACAGACTTTAAAATTTGATGTTGTTACGTGGTTCATTTTTGTTCACTATTGAAATATCTGAGACTAGTCTTTTAAAGGTTTCAGTCATGCTTTAATCCCTTACTTATTAAATATTTTTAAGCACTCAGAATGTGCAAAGCACTCTACCAGGTACTGCAAAAAGCCTAAATAGACACTGCAGTTAAGATCAGAGAAACGTTAAAGAGGGAGCAGTATTCTGGGAGTGGGAGATAACACTGAGATTGGTCATTATTTCCAAATGGTAACAGGGAAAAAAAATTAAAAAGAAAACAAGAAAAGAATTCTGAGAAGGAAATGTTTCAGCTCTTGATTTGAAGATAAACTAGAAATAAAAACAAAATAAAATAGAAAATCAACTAAGCTGAAGGCAAAGTAAGAACAAAAGCAGGCTGCATGAAGAAGCAGGAGCAACATGAGTCAAGACTGCCAGAAGGGGGGAACCACCAGTTAGCGTAATGGCTATGTCGTTGGACTCCCACGTAGTAGACCGTGGTTAACGTCCCAGGCCCGGTGGCTTAAAACTCACGCCAGGCGCGTGTGCGTGCGTGCCGGAGATCCCGAGAGGAGAATGGAGGAGAAGGGATTGCGGCGTGACCATCCCCCCTGGGGGGTGATTTCTCGCTTTCTGTCTCTATGTCTCTCTCTGTCTGGCGAGCGCATGTGCCCTATAGCAAAAACCTCTCCAAAAACAAAAAAAAAGACTGTCAGAAATAGGAGGTAAGGAGAGCAAAGACTTGGATTCAGGGAAAAGAATGGAATGTAATTGGAAACACTGATTAGCTATTATTTTGAAGGGAGAGGGCTGGTAGAATGGGAAGTTTTGATTTACCTACAGTCGCTCAGCAGCCCTTGAAGGTTTTTTCAATGGGGAAGTAACAGGATTAAAAACGTATTAGCACACACTAAAACTGGGGACAATGTCTTAGAAGGATAAGGGGTGGTGAAAAGGATCTGGCAGTATTGTCTTCAGTGAAGGTAATTCTGAAATTCCAAGCTGTGTAAGACAAGCAGAGAAAGGTTTTATTTCAACAAATGCCATCCTCTTTCATGGTCTCCAGGGATGCATGGCTCCTTGATGTCAGGAATACCTTGAAATATTTAACAATGTTTAACTGCAGAAATGAATTATTTTAGGGCTTAAAGCATGCCAATCTAACTTTTCATTTGAGTTGTCAGTGACAAGCAAGATCACACAGGAGAACAAAAATAGACGATGAACATTTGTTTTCTGTCTTCACTACAGCTATTAACTACTTTTCTTGCTTCCTATGAAGGAACATATTTTGGGAAAAACCTGTATCATTAGTTAAAACTGAATATATATTACCTTTCTACTTGTCTTGGAACTACTCAGAAAATCAGTAACAAAGAATAGTAAACGTAATCAAGTATGTGTAAGAAAAAAATTAATTTTATCACAAGATTGACCAACCTAAAGCAGAATGCCGAAGAGGAAAAGAATTTCATGTGTAAAGAACAGCTGAATAAATACCTGCTTCATTTATGAAATGCTTACTAAATAATTGCAAAACTAAGTAGCTCAACTTATGAAAAGTTCAAAAAAAGAGAAGAACTAAGTTATGAAACGATGTAGACCCTGTCCTAGGATAGCAGGTTAAGGAAGCCTTTGTGAATGAGAGGCCATTAACATAAGTAGGGCTTGCCCACACATTAGTGAAGAAAGGTTAGGGTTGAATGGAATAAATTATTACTTTATTGAAAATACCTATTACTGGTCTTATTTCTGCCACTAACACCATGTACCCAAAGAAATGCCACTTAATATATCCAAATTGTAAACTGAGTGAACTAGATTCAAAATTATCTTTACAACTTTTGTTTTTATCTGAAAAATATCTATGATTACCATGGCTTAATGTATTCATCATCTTCTATTATTCCACTTAAAAGACCAACTAACTTTCTTTAAAAAAAAAAAACTACTGAAATATTCACCTTGAAAAAATAATGAATGATATTTTTCTTTTTTGGAGAGATTTTTCACTTGTAGGGCGCGTGCGCTCGCCAGACAGAGACATAGAGACAGAAAGCGAGAAATCACTCCCCAGGGGGGATGGTCACGCCGCAATCCCTTCTCCTCCATTCTCCTCTCAGGATCCTGGGCACGCACGTACACGCGCCCGGCATGAGTTTTAAGCCACCGGGTCCGGGACACAAACCGTGGTCGACTACGTGGGAATCCAGCCACATAGCCATTACGCTAACTGCTAGTTCCCATGAATGATATTTTTTACAAAAATTTTAGAGAGGTTTTTGCTATAGGGAATGTGCACTTGTTGGAAAGACAGAGAGACAGAAAGTGATAACTCACCCCATGGAAGAATGGCCACATCGCAATCCCTTCTCCTTCCTTCTCCTCCTGGAATTTTTGGGCATGTAAGCATATGCACTTCTAGTGAGTTTCAAGTTGCCAGGTCCCAGATTCGAACCATGGTCAGCTGTGTGGGAGTCCAGTGATATAACCATTAAGTCATCTACTGGTCCCCATTTAAAAAATTTAAGGTGATTTAGAATCCTACATGCAGAAACAAATCTTCATTCTAAGAACAGACATTTGTCTTTTTACTTTTAGAAAATCATAGAGACTGAATTTTCATAAATGTTAGCCATATAGAGATGATTTTCAAATGACATTAAACTATTTAACTTTCCTGTGCCATTATCTTTTATTCTGTTGACCACAACTGACTGCTAGTGTAAGATCTCATACATGTATAAAATACTTCAGAATCATGTGCTATTTCTCTTTTCTGTATGTGATCTCTGTTATAAACGACTTTTACAAACTATCAGTAGAAGTACATATGACAGAAAGAAGAAAATCAGGCAACATCTACCATTTAAAATCATTCTAAAGAATATTTAATACTTAAGATTGTCTAGATTATGCTGTTCTAACAACCCTGACATCTCAGTGGCTATGAGAGCAAAGAGATTTTTCTCATTGATGCATGTTCATGATTTGGTAGGCGACCTTCATTTCACTGGATCACTTGGGATTCTAGGCTAAAAGTGGGTCTATGGTCTGAGATGACACTATGTGTAATATACTACTTGCTTGTTTTCTGTGGCAAGTTAAGTGCACTTGTATTCTCACCCTACTCATTGTGCTTCTGCCTAGAAAGAACCCTGTCGTCCTGACTAAGAGCCTATTGGCTGCAATTAGTCATATTGATAACAAAATCTCAGAAAGACAGAAAGCACCTAATAAGGTGAGTGTTATCCATGCTTCCTGCAGAACCAGGCAGTCTTAGAAAGTAAAATCTGTCTTATACCATAAAGTCCAAGACCCTCCTTTAAAGGAACAGGCTGATCCTAGAGAGAGAAACTGAATTCACTTGCCACTTGCCAGAGCCTGGTAGAGGCAAAGATGGAGCAGATAGTACTTAGGGGCCTAGATTTCCTTTTGCTTCAAAATCTTAAAGATTTTATCTTAATGATTCAAGAAACATTGTATAGGATTGATAACAAAGAGGGACAATTGTAGATATTGTGTCTAGTCGATGCTTTTGAGGATAGAACTTTTATATTTTCACCAGAGAGTAATGCATTTACAAAAGACAGAGAAAGAGGCAGAGAAGACAGCACCTTCCCCCATGGGGAATGGTCACTCAGCAAACATTCCATCAGGATTTTGGGCATGCATGCACATGCACCTGATTCATTTCTTAAGCACAAGTTTTAGGACCCAAAATGTGTGGTGAGCTATGTGGAATCCAGCTGCCTTAATCATCAGGACACAGGGCCAGCCCAGGGTTAGAACTTTAAGCCTAGAAATTTTTCAGCTGCATTTTAATTTTAAGCCTATGTGAACATTTAATTTCTGAGTCACTCCCCAAAGCCACAGAAATAGTTCAGGCCAAACAATCTGGGGAAGATGGGTAAGAACTTAATTTCATTAATTCCTTTTATATATCACACAGATAGCAGAATTATCTTTTTAATACAAGCTTGTTACTCATTTTCAATGGTAAATGCCTATGTTCACTACAGGCACTTAAGAATGGGCCCGGTGGTAGTATCTGCAGTTTCTTTTGAATGTCATCAAGTTAAAAGGACTATTACACTTCCTAATCCTACCATATCAACACTGTGCTCTCAAAGGTTATTAATAAATAAATGCAAGTAGCTACAGGGACAATCTTCTGCTTCATCTCCCTAGTCATCCTTTTTCTTTCTTTCTTTCTTTTTTTTTTTTTTTTTCTGGACAGAGATGATAAAGGGGGAAAAATGATTCACACTTAAAATTCCACCCTTTTTCTGTGTGTAAATCTCATCCTAACACATCTTTCTGACTATAACTCTAGGTTTTTGAATTTCACATGCCTGACCACTCTTTGATCGGTCCAAGAACTATAAGCAAGAATGTTCAAAGGGTTTGATCTCTTAAGTCTCTTAAGTCTGTCTAGCAGTATCAGCTTTGGCCATCTATCTATTCAGTGTCAGTTACTCATATTATTAATGTCTGTGAACTAGAACTTCACATTGACTTTCACTATGCTTATGCTTATTTTATTTTGGTGCCTTACAAAGTTATGCCTTATGGTTTTTGTACTTGGCTCTTGCTGTCCTCTAGCCAAAATATTTCACCACAACCCTCTTCAAGGCAAGGGTTTGTGGCCCCCGCCATATTTCATTAGCAGACTTTTTCTATTCTATCTCCCAGTACAACAGGGCTCCGTCACTAACTCAAATATCTAATAAACTAACTGGTGTTCAATTTGCTGCAGTTGTGACTAAAGCTGGAATAATTCTTCATTTGTATAACTGCTTTTATGTTTTAGCATAGGCTTTATATATATATATATATATATATATGAGAGAGACAGAGAGACATTAAGCGAGAAATCACCTCCCAGGGAGGATGGCCACACCGCAATCCCTTCTCCTCCATTCTCCTCTCAGGATCTTGGGCACACAAGCACACACGCCCACTGTGAGTTTAAACCACTGGGTCCAGGACTCAAACCGCGGTCAGTTACATGGGAGTTCAGCAATATAGCCATTACGCTAACTGCTGGTCCCAGCATAGACTTCATCTTAATCCAAAGTATTAGACATTTTGACACTTGAATCTGTCAGTATTGGAAACACTTTGCCTGAATTGCCTTTTGGTTTGTACTTCCATGATTTCCCACCTTGGTTACCTCCTCTGTACACTTCCTGTCCCTCTTGGCTGCCTTGTGAAGGAAGTTAGTAACAGACATTCTACTGCCCTGCTGCTAGATATGTCACACTGCATTCTGACAACAGTGACTGGCAGCAGCCACAGGGCAAGGGCTTGGCACACAGGTTAATGGTAGGCTTAGCTTTGAAAGGAGAGGTAGGGCAATTTTCTATTTCATCTAATGAAACAAATTTAAAATGAGGGTTTTAACATAGAATTCTCCGCTCTTTTTGTGAAATGTGTCCTTGATTTGAATTTTTGAGGACATGAAACCTTAAAGATTATTTAGACATGCATTTACTTTCACCACCTGCCCAAGACTACTGCTAGGTATGGAGAAGGGCTTAAAGCCAGTTCAAGCTAAAAATTAAGAGACCTACATTTTATAAGCCACAGGAATTACTTGTGTATTATAGCTCAGTGGTCATTTCCCTTCTGTTATCTCTGAATCTTTAGTAAAATTTTTTGTAAGTGATTTATTAAATTAAAACAGTTATACATTGTTTGGGAAAAATATTCAAGTAATCACTTAGAAAGAATTGAATAGCTAAGAGTGCTTCCTAAAATTTATATAATAGCATTAGGATTTATAAGTCTTAAAATATTCCAGGGCTTCTTCTAAGTTCTGTCATCTTTAATTTTCTCAACAATGCTGGGACCAGCAGACAGCATAGCGGTTATGTCTCTGGACTCCCACATATAGCAGACCATAGCTTGAGTCATAGACCTGTTAGCTTCAGCTTCACATCAGGCGTGTGTGTGTGTGTGTGTGTGTGTGTGTGTGTGTGTGTATGCATGTGCGCACAAGATCTTGGGAGGAGAATGAAAGAGTAGTGTCTGTGGCATGGACTTCCTCCCTGGGGGATGATTTCTCCCTCTCTCTCTCAACGTCTCTGTCTGTCTCTCTCTGGTAAGCACATGCACTCTAAGGCATACACTTCTAAAAAGAAAAGAAATATCAAATATGCTAATTGATAGTACTATCAATAAACTAATTAACTGGAGAAAAACTAGAGGCACGTAAAAGTTAGGTAGCTTACTCGAGACAACCTAGATAGTAATAGCAGAAGTATTCAGCAGTAATCAGTAGAGACCATACCTTTGAAGATAAGCCTTGACTTGAAATGCCAGATTCAACTATCCTTTCCTATGTAATGATTTACTACTTTTGCCTACCTTGGGTATTATGTTTGTATTTTTTAAGTAAGACAGTGCATCAAAAGATTAATAGGAGGGACTGGCAGTTAGAGTAATGGCTATGTCGCTGGACTCCCATGTGGTCAACCGCGGTTCCGGTCCCGGACCTTGTGGCTTAAATTCATGCCGAGCACATGTTTGTGCGTGCCCAAGATCCCGCGAAGAGTAAGGAGGAGAAGGAATTGTGGCGTAGCCATTCCCCTGGGGGGGAGGGGTGATTTCTCACTTTCTGTCTCTCTGACAATTGCATACACCCTGTTGCAAAAACCTCTCCAAAAAAAAAAAAAAGATTAACAGGAATCTTGGCTTTGGTTTCTCCATTGTCCTCTAAATCCAATAAAATATTAAGTTAGATGAAATAATTATTAAAACAAAAAGATAAATTGCAGAGATATCACTCCCCTTTTGAGAGATGGTAGACAGCAGAGAGTAAGAAAGAGACAAAACTCAGTGATTGAAAACAGTTTGTGCCCAGTCATGGGGGTGCAGGCAGTAGGACACTGCTAAATGATGCTGAAGCTGTGTAGTAAACCCATGCTGCTCCTTCCATGGCATCTCTGTAGCCACTTGGATGTGCCAGGTATACTCACACACACTTGTCATCCTGTTTGGGAGGTTGGGGGAAGAATTATGGTGTGGCAAGACCTTGTCAAGGGTACCTGTCTCTCTCTCTCACGAAATAAGTTAAATAAGTAAATAAATAAAACTTTAAGAAAGTTTTAGAACCTACTTTTAGAAGTGGCAATAAGGCAAGAAACAAGAGCAAGGGCAGCCTGTCTTTGCCATTCAGGCTAATTTGAACAGGGCAATTAAAGGGGGTAAAGCAGAAATGAAAGTACTGATTATTTTTTAGTGTTTCTTTATATAATTTCCAAAGGAATCTCTATCTTCAAATAGCAGTTAGTAGGAGATCAAGTGAAATTCATAATAATGCTACAGAGGAATCAATGTCTGCAAACCTTCCTTAGATCTTTATCTTAAAAAGCTTCTATGTCTCTGAAAAGACTTTGCCAATAATTACTACCTTTTAAGACTGTCATTTGAACATGTGTTGTTTCCTCATTACTTCCCTGTGTTCCCATGATTTACAGAGAAGGATATGTTGACTAGCTGGGCAAGAAGGGACTTAGACTTCTATTTAAGTTCTTAAAAATTGAGTCATTAACTGAGTGAACTGAGTGTCCTTTGGCATTAGTTAGGTCACTGTGAATACAGTTAATATCACTGCAAACTAATCTTGATTTAGGAAGTGATCATGAAAAGAAAAAAGAAACTGGTTCAAATTAACATGCAGAGAGACAGCAAATTTACAGAAGGAATTGTTTTAAGTTTTTAAAAATCTAAGAAAACAATGAAATAACTTTGAAATATCCTTTTTAAGGCTAATTTAATATCCTACTTCGCTTCCAAAGCATTTAGAACACTCAAATTTTCTTAAACTGTATAATTGAATTACAGGCTCATGCAAGGTTGTTGGATTTGAGTAACTTACTGATGGGAAGTTCTAAGGTGAACAGTTGTATCCAGTATTTATAGCATGTACTTCTAACTCCAGTGTACCCAGAAACAAAGGACATTAGGGAAGAGTGTTGGGTACAGGCAATATAAACTTTGTTTAATTATCTCTGGAAAGAAGAAAACTGGAAATATTAAATGTTGCTGTTCCTTCCATGGCATCTTTTAGGTTTTATGTGCCCATTAGCCAGGAATGATTTAAAAAACAAAATAATAAATATCTATACATGAGCTTTATTGTTTATATTTTACTATGCTATCTTTTGATTATTTGGCTTAACAAGTTAAATTGCATGTAACAACTAAGCATTGTTTATAAACTTTTCTTTTAGTTTTGCCATATATCAGGTGTGTACACTCACCAGGGAGAGAAAGAGAAAGAGAAAATGAGAAATTGCCTCATCTGGGGGTGGGGGTGGGGCGCGGCATGGCCCACACTGCAATCCCTTCTCCTCTATTCTCCTCTTCGGATTTTGGGCATGCACGCATACATGCCAAGTGTCAATTTCAAGCTGTCCAGGTCCAGGATTCAAACAGCACAGTTGGCAATGTGGGATCTAGAGCCTTAAAATCCAAGCCACCTGCTGGTCTTGTTTATGAACTTTTAAGACCACATTACTGTAGAAAGTCTTAGGTCAGATCTCCATTCAAACAAAATGAAATTTAAGATATGCATGTGTAGGTAGAAAGTAGATGTGAATGATAAGGTATTAAAAATAAATCCATAGATCTCTATAAGCACAAACACGACAGGAAAAAGTATGAAGACAAATCAAACCTAAAATTTGATTTCAGGACTATGACATCATGAATTTCTCATGCACAAAGCCATATCACACAACCCCATGTCTCTTGTTTTCCTTCTACTCTATTCATATTGGCTGTCCACTTTTTTGTGTCAGGGACCTAGCACTTCCTAGTCTCTCTGTCTGAAATATTTTTGCTTAGTATACTTGAACACTACTCACTCTCAGCTTTTAAGTGTTAACTGACATATCATCTTCTCAGAGACATTATTTAAATAGTACCATGTCCTAGTTAGCTTTCCACTGACTTCAGTTCTCAATCATAGCAAAAGTCCTTTTGTTACCAACATGGACCAACATAGCAATTCCTGCTTCCATTATTTTGTTTCCTTGTTTTTCTTTCTCTCTCTCTCTCTTTTAAGAGCTGTTTGCATTTGAGTGCATGAGCTTGCTGGAGAGGCAGACAGAGACAGAGAGAGAGAAAGTGAGAAATCTCCTCAAGGGAGGATGACCATGCTGTAGTCTCTTCTCCTCCATTCTACTCCTGGGATCTTGGGCATGCATGCACATGCACCTGGCATGAGTTACAAACTACTGGGTCTGGTACTCGAACTGTTGTTGGCCATGTCCAAGTCCAGTAACATAACCACTATGCTATCTGCTGGATTTTTCCTTGCTTTTCTTAATAATTGCCTATACCACCTGCCCACTAGAATGGAAACTCTATAAAGCAGGGAACTTCCTTAATTTGTTAAACTTTAATCTGTAACATGGAACCTAAAAGATGTTCTCTAAGTATTTGTTGATAGAATGAGTAGCTATTTGAATTAGACCCTGATCTGAAACTGACCAGTGATAAGTATCATTCCGTATATCAAAAAGCAGAGTATCTGGGGTGACTCCATGGATTCACTATTCAAGAGAGTCAGATCCTACATGGCAACCAAGGTTCAAATCCCCTACTTGGTCAGTCTGAAACATTCTGGACATGCACGCAAGTGCCCAGCAACCAGAAGACTGGAGGAAGGAGATCACAGCATGACAAGACCCTGTGGAAAGTGCTCATGTGTCTCTCTCTCTTTTTCTCTCTCTCTCTCTCTCATACACACACACAAATGCACATATGCATGCATTCACATGTATTTTATTATGAAAAATGAAAAGAAATAATTGCATTTTAAAAAAAGCAGAGCACTTATAGAAAGGATATTCTATGTAAGTTAAAAACATTGTTATAGGAATCTTCTATCTGTTCCAAAGACACGATCTGTGAGCCAATTTCCTCCAGGTTTTCTTTGGTGGATGATGGTCCTGAAGAATTCCAAGATGCTGAGAATACCATTGCGACTACTATTTTTGAATCAAAGAAACCAAGGAACCTGCAGAGCTCCACTTTAAGAAATATCTTATTCTTAATATTGAAGAATGGAGAAAAAGTGAACAAGAGCCTCTGCATGGTTTCAGTTCTTAACATTGTAGCTCAATACCTATCACTTTACAGGTCTAATTGTTTATGCTATTTTTGAAGACCTCACAGTTTAAGGGAGATATTCGCAATGTAAGAACACTCTTAAGCCAACTCTGGAACCATCACATCACTGAGTCCTGCCTTGGCTCTAGGGTCTCTGAAGGGTGCACTTAGGTATGTCATTGTGCAACATGCTTCTGGGTTCATAGGCAATATTTCTTCTCCAGAGAAGCAGAGTTTATGAAGAAGCTCTGCTAGTGGGATACATGGACTACATTTCAGCACCAATTTTTTTGTTCCTTCTATTTTCTTTTTTGGTGACTTTCATTTTCTGATATCAGAAAATGATGTTTTATTCAGCAGTTTCTAGGTATAATAAAGTACAGTTCTTGAAATCTGATCATCTGATACCTAGTACTGCCCTTCAAACAGTAGGAGCATTTTTGAATATCCTTACTTTTATTGGGTATGTAAAAATTCAGATGTTGGTTTTATCAACCTAACCCACTGCAGAAGCCG
This sequence comes from Tupaia belangeri chinensis, assembly GCF_000334495.1. NCBI lineage: Eukaryota > Metazoa > Chordata > Mammalia > Scandentia > Tupaiidae > Tupaia > Tupaia belangeri. The sequence continues at coordinate 3,432,149 of NW_006160142.1, read as the reverse complement.
TTCCTTCTGTGATTATCTCAGACTAGGAAGATATATGTGGGAATCAAGCAATGTTTTATGCTAATCACACACTTGGAAACAAGGGAAATAAGTAGAATATAATGTACTAATTAAGTTCTACAATCCTAGGGTTAAGTTGCCACAACTGTGTCTCATAAGCTTAAACCTGTACTAATTTTCTCCCTCCAAAATTTATGCATTTTTTCAAAGTACTTTGTAATTCTAGTGGCTGTATATTATTGTTTTCTCTGCATGACAGGAAAAAAAATACCAGTAAGAAAGAAATGGAACAACCACATATTCATCATTTAAATTTACCTTTTCTGGATATTTTTACCAAACTCAATGTCATCTATCACTTAAAATGGAATTAATTATCTCTGTGACTTTGGACAATATCTTTGGAAGGAATAAAGTTGGATTGTGACATTTTTACTAAGAAGTATAATGCATTGTCAGTTCTAAAATTTGTCATATCTAAGTTTACTGCATGCTGCCAGGTCTATAAAATATTATCCAAATAAGTGGATGCTGCTAAGAGTCTTTATTTGACAGGTAGCTCTCATTTAAGACAAACTTTTGAAAATTAGATGAATTTGCTTTACAGTAGTAATCTCTATTTTTTATATGGATAAGAATTATGGAAGAAGCCTAACAGTTCTGGGTCCACATCTGGAGACCTACCTTTGTGAGTAGCCTGGGCATGCATGCACACCCATGATCCAGCGCTAACTGAAGCTGGAGGTGGATCATGGCATCAAGATCCTGTTGGGATATCTCTATTGCTCTCTCAGAATGAATGAATGAATATTTTTATTAAATAATTGAAGTGTAATTTGTATATTTTCTTGTTCAGTGAAAACATCTGAACCCATCTTTCAATATCAGTTCTTTTTTCCAAGGATACAAACTTGCCTCTTTCCTTTTATAAAGTAGTTTCTAATTTGATTGCTCATTACCTTCCTTCAAAATGGATTCCCAAGAATGAGAGAAAGATACACAATTTGCATATACACAATATTTGACAAAAATCACTTATACGTTATAACAATCCATGTAGCACAGTTTAGCATCATGTTTGGTCATTGTCTTGTAACCCTGTACATTACACCTAAAGGTCTGTATAAGTTTTTAAATCTTAAAACCACTGCACGTGTTAATTACACAACCCCCAGTCCACTAAACTCAATACATTGCCTTTTTATTTTTCATAAAACAAATGATTCATTTATTTTAGCTACATAAGTTTAGTAAACTTTTCTTCCCATGACAACTTAATCAAAAAATTCCTGGGACCAGCAGGTGGCATGGTGGTTAAGGCGCTGGACATTCCCACATGGCTGTCTAGGGGCCTGAATCTGGTGGCTTGCTTTCTCACTTCCTTTCTCTCTCTCACTCTCGCCCTCTGTCTCTCTCTGGTCAAATTAAAAAATAAATGAATGAATAAATAAAATTAAATAAATAATTGTTTTAAAAAGAAATTCCTACTGTACTCTTGCAATGTGAACCTCAAGTCTATATGGTCTTAGTTTCACATATGTCCCATTATGCTGTGAACCAATGTCTTCTATGTCTATTCCATTGTCAACGTCTATTTTTAAGACAATATTTAACACACATAACCATTTTGGTAATGCAAGGCTTTCATTTATGTTTTGCCATTATCAAAACATTAAAAAAAAATACAAAGGAGGAGCTAAGCCCTTAAGTAGGATAAATGAAGAAAACCAGGGTTGTTTTTTTTTTAATTTTAGCAAAAGAAATTAGTATATATTTCTTCCTTGGTTGAGAACTATGCCAACACCCACCCTCAAAAAAAAAAAGAGTACTAAAAAGGGACCAGCAGTTAGTGTAATGACTTTGTCACTAGACTCCCATGTAGTCGACCACAGTTCGAGTCCCGGACCCAGTGGCTTAAACTCACACCAGGTGCATGTGCATGCATGCCCAAGATTCCAAGAGGAGAATGGAGGAGAAGAAACTGAGTTGTGGCCATTGCCCCTGGGGGATGATTTCTCGCTTTCTGTCTCTTTGTCTCTCTCTGTCTTTCTGGCAAGCGTATGTACCCTATAGCAAAAACCTTTCCACTCCTAAAAAAAAAGAGAGCATTATGGCCCCCAGACATTTTGATTCACAGGAATTCTAATCACCTTTCCCTTTCTCAATTACTATCTATAAATTTATCCTTATGGATAGTTGTGAGTTCCTAAAGAAGGTGAACATCCTGAATTTTTAAGTGATTGGTTATTTATACAATTTTGTTCCAATTACTTATAAAAAATCTGCCATATGAAGACAATTGAGATGAGACAGTCTTAGAATATTGGAAAGTATAATCCTTACATCTCCTGCCCAATTTTTATGTTTTTGTTTTGTTTTGTTTTGGTTTGGTTTGGTTTGTTTTTTTCAAGAGGTGTTGCTGTAGGGTATGTGGACTTGATGGAGAGACAGTCAGACAGGCAGACACAGTGAAAGGGAAAATGAGAAGACTCCCACTGGGGGGATGGTCACACCACAATCCCTTCTCCACTCTCCTCGTGGGATGGTAGGTGCACACGCACATGTACCCAGTGTGAGTGTCAAGGTAATGGTGTGTGACTTGAACTGTGGTCAGCCATGTGGGAGTCCAGCAATGTAACCACTACACCATCAGCTGGTTCCCAGTTTTCACATTTGACTTTCATAAATGTCCTCGAAAATGATTCTGATATATGCAAAGGCATACATGTTATAAAATATATATCTTATAAATATCTATATACATTTCTTTTTTATTATCAGTAACAATATTGCAGGAATTTAAAGGGTCTTTAAAGAAAGGAGAAAGGTAAGGAAGAGGAGAAATAAACAATCAGAAGTTACATGAACAGATGTTAGGAATCTGTAAGTTTTGTGTGTACACACACACACACACACACACACACACACACAGTCATCAGCTTCCTCATGGGCAGTTATCATTCCCAATAACATTGGAGATTTGCTAACTCAGACATTTTGGCTTATGATGACATGATTGGGCAGATAAAACTGTGTCATGTAGCTCACTGAAATTGTCTACAAATCACCACACAATAGCATCAAAGTTTCAAAAGTCTTTCTTCCATGGTTTTTAAACATCATTATTCTTAAAGAAGTTTCCATATATTTTTCTCAGGTAATGACAGTGCTGTCAAGTTTTAGAGACATTTCTGTATTATTTCAAAAAAGGTAATTTCTGATTTTCTGTAAAAGGATTTTTTATTACTTTATGTGAGAACATCTCATTATTGCTTTGCATTTACCTGAACTAAATTTGCCTTCATTCCTTCTTTCAAATACGTTGAATCACCTGTCAGTGTTGGTAATGTATTTTTTGAAGAAAAAATTTTGCTTGTTCTAGTTCAATCTTCTTTAGAAGACTTTAAAAATAAAAAAAAGATCTAATAATTTTCTCTTTTAAAATTTTCCTTCAAACTGGACAGCAAACTGGCCCTTGTGGAATGCTTTTTCTCTCATTTCTCTTTTCTGACATCTACTTCAGTTGCACATATTTTGACATTCCAAACTGCCTGTCACTTATTTTTCACAATTTAAAAATGGTAAAAGTGAATAATTATAGGGCCTAGGCCCCCCAAAACACACCTTTTGTGTCTAGCTGATGACATATGCCTTAACTTACTCTCCCATAATGCAAATGTTACTCTCTGGCTTGTCTTCTCTCACCACCAGGATCCAGAAATCACTCACTTCTTGAATTCCTACAGACTTATCCACTGTAATGTTTTCCATACATATAACATAAATAACCTAGCTTTGGATGATCAGCTCAATTGTAACAGACTTCATTTTTGTAGATTTCCTTATCTTTGTTATGCAGAATATCCTGTCAGCAGCCAGCCCATAAATGCTGTTATATCATTAGACATTTGATTAATCTATTATGTTACTTCTCAAATTATTTTTGAGTAAAAGCTAACAGTTTTAAACTTATATATCATTTATAATTTTTCAGTCTATAGTCTGAGCCTTTCACAAAAGTAATCATAGATGCAAATAGTAAAAAATATCTTAGTTCTTTATAAGGTCTTGAGTTTGTCTATGGCATTGTATAACATCCTTCAAAACTGTACAGTTTTGTGAAATCCTATAATGTCCACGGAGGGAGCCCTCTTCACTTTGCTTTCATTGTGATGATAATATAGGATATGACGGATTCTGAAATGGTTCCAAAGAATGTTAAGGGGGGGGGGGGGGGTAATTGTTATTTGGTTTCACTTTTCAAGTTCAAAAGAAAGGATATATAAAGAAAAATAATGATAGAAAATGGTTAATCTCCCTTTTAAAATAGTTAGATAGAAATCTACTAATTATCATAGATTAAAGAATTCTAGTTGGTCCCCAAAATTTTAAACATCTTTCAAATTTTCACAAGAATCCTAAAGTAGATGCTCAAGAAGAATAATAGTTTTCTGAAGTCAAAGAGGTAAGAGGTGATGCAGCTAGTATTAAAAAAAGTCCATCTTATTTTTAATCCAATTTCCCTCCACTATTTTAAAACAGTAAAAATTATTTCAAGTAAAATCTTGACCAAGTAAACAATGGGTATCTTTGACATCTATTACATTTTCTAGACAATTAAAATAAATAAAATATAATTTTCCATACTCTATAGAAATATAAAGTTCATATTCTGAAAATGTAAGACATACATGATTTCTTGATTCATTTTCCTTTTCTTTCTTTCTTTTTTTTTTTTTTTTTGAGAGGTTTTTTACTATAGGGTACGTGCGCTCGCCAGACAGACAGAGAGAGACAGAGAGACAGAAAGCGAGAAATCACCCACCCGAGGGGATGGCCATGCCGCAATCCCTTCTCCTCCATTCTCCTCTCAGGATCTTGGGCACACACGTACACGCGCCCGGCGTGGGTTTTAAGCCACCAGGTCTGGGACGCGAACCACAGTCGACTATGTGGGAGTCCAGTGACATAGCCATTATGCTAACTGCTGGTTCCCCCTTTTTTCTTTTTTAAGAGAAATTTTTGCTACAGGGTATGTGCACTTGCCAGAGAGAAAGTGAGATCACTCCCCAGGAGAGATGGGCCACACCACAATCCCTTCTCCATTATACTCTCAGGATTTGGGGCACACATGCACATGCACCCAGTGTGAGTTTTAAGCTGCCAGATCTGGGACTTGAAATGTGCTCAACTATGTGGGAGTCTAGCAACATAACCAGTATACAATCTGCTGGTCCCTGCTTGATTGACTTGATTGTTGTTCTTCCCTTTACCACTTACAATAGTTTAATGAGTCAAGAAAAATCAAATCACACAAGTGAAACAGACTGAGTAGAGAGCATTGGGCAGGGAACGAAGGCTTAAAGAATAGCAAAATGAACATGTGCTCGACTATGTGGGAGTCTAGCAACATAACCAGTATACAATCTGCTGGTCCCTGCTTGATTGACTTGATTGTTGTTCTTCCCTTTACCACTTACAATAGTTTAATGAGTCAAGAAAAATCAAATCACACAAGTGAAACAGACTGAGTAGAGAGCATTGGGCAGGGAACGAAGGCTTAAAGAATAGCAAAATGAACAGAGTGTCATCTTAGGTGTCCAGAGTGAGGCAGTTGCCCGATTTGGGTAAACCTCCCTAGTTTGCAGATCATAAACCTATATTCAACCAGAGCATAAAATTCCAATAAATTAAAGTAAAAAGGACTTAGTGTAGTTGATATATGATATGAGCAATAAATAAATACAGAGTAGAAAAAAGTGACCAGGTATTTTGATATTAAAATATCAGTTTATTCTTTTTCTTCTTTTTCTTTCATTTTTCCAATACTAGATGATTTGCTAGAGAATTATTCCCTTAGGCCATTCTCAAGACTGATATTTTTCCTTTGTGGGGTCACCACAGTCATAGCATCAGAAGATGGACTTTATGAGGATATTGTTACTTTTGGTTACATGAAATAAAAGAATTGGAGCATATTTGAGCATTTTAAATGATAAATTTAGCAAGCAGAGTTGGATTACCTGAAAAGCTGGTCTCGTACTCCTCTTATCCCTCAACACTGTGTCCCTGACCACCCACTTCAAGTACCTCTCAAGATGGTCTTTGCTTCCTAGAATCTAGGGAAGGATAAATTAGCTAGTAACGCATGTGTATATGTGACATGGAGACTCTTTTATTATCTTTTTTCCCTCTTCTTTTTGTGTTCAAATTATTGAGAAAAACAGTGGTCTACCTTCGTTAAAGAATCCTCCACTTAAAACCCTCATTTTCCACTGGTGAGACAAACATGGTTGCAGAGATTTTCCTCCAACCAGGGGTGCAGGTACCGACTGCTCATGAACTGCAGGGTACTCAAGTTCCATGTTGACATGTCTACTCATGCAAGGGGGGTAGACTTCAGATGCTAAAGAATGGATTTATGAAAACATAATTTCCAAATATTTGCTTATTAATTTTCTTTGGATGACCTATCTGGGAGAATAAATATAGCAAATTATTTATTTAAAGAATCTCTTCTAGTGTGTTCTTATGATTTACCAAAAACTGACTAAAGATATCAAATGGCTATACGGTATATATCAACCTATCAGTGTTATCATCTTTAGGTATGAAGGATAAAGTTTTAAATAATTTTGAATAATTGAGCTATGTCTACATTTAAATATAGTATATTGTATATATGAAATTTTTATAAAAAACATAAAATCAAAGATATAAAAATCATGAGAAATCTACTCATAGATATACATTATATCATGAAGTATATACCTATAAATCAATTATATATAATTT
>NW_006160142.1:3418158-3425293 GCF_000334495.1 Tupaia belangeri chinensis | reverse complement strand
GGGGTGATTTCTCGCTTTCTGTCTCTATGTCTCTCTCTGTCTGTCTGGCGAGCGCACGCACCCTACAGTGAAAATCTCTCAAAAAAAAATGTAATTGATAAATGAAAATATATTAATAAAAACATTGCTCCAAGGTTTACTTCCTTTAAAGGGAGTCACACCAGAATCTTAAGCCACTTAGAATATATTTGAAGGCCTTGGCAACTTAGGAAAAAATGCTTGTATCTAAGGAAATTTTTCTTTAATATTAAGGTTTCATCTTTCACACGATATCTGAGGTGATTTTCAGTCTGATGATTCAATGTTAGAGACTACATGAGACTAAAGGAGCTTGCATGATAATCGTGCTCTTTCTCCACCTATCTGTGTAGCCATGACTTTCAGATGAGAATCAGAAACAAAGGGAAAGGTAGCATCCTTTACCTTCTATTCTTCTTGTCACTGACATAATTGTCTACATATTTAGTTCAGAAACAAGGATATATGCCTTTTTCTTTTCCTATTCCTTTTAATAATCTATGTATTCAAAAATGTGTATGGAGAACTAAAGTAAAGGTTACTGGGCCAATGGGTGGTGTGAAGGTTAAGGCAGCTGGATCCCATGTGGCCAGCTGCGCAATTCAAGTTCTAGATCTGGTGCTGGAAAAATCATGCCAGGCGTGTGTGTGTGTGTGTGTTCCAAACCTCAAAAGGTGAATGGGAGAAGGGTTTGTGACATGGCCACTCTCCCTGTGGAAAAATTTCTCACTGTTCCTCTCTCTGAGTACACATGCCCTAGAGCAAAGTTAAAACAATAAAAAGATACTGATGTGCTGATGGTCCTGTGAGCCTGAGTTTCATGAATAGTCTTGTAACTTTCATTTCTAATATTTTTCATGAATCTTACCAAGATGATGGACAGTCACCAACTTCAAGAACTGGGCTGAAAGTGATATACAAAGGTTTTTTTTTTTTTTTTTTTAAGAATTATTTATTTAATTTTATTTATTCATTCATTTTATTTTTTTAATTCGACCAGCAAGAGACACAGAAGAGGGAAAGTGAGAAAGCAGTCCACCAGGTCTGGGACTTGAACTGTGGTCAGCCACGTGAGAGTGTCCTGCATCTTAACTACCATGCCACCTGCTGGTTGATTTTTACCAGATTGATGAATGCACCAGTAATACTCAAGCTCATTTTGTTATGGTGAGAAATTTTTCACCTTCAAAACCTCTATCAAATTCTTCAGCTACATACTGTACTATTTTAGGCTAAAGGATTAAACATACTACGTGATCATTAATGTGCCGTATCATGTATATTATAGTGATGAGATCTTTTTAAATGATACATTTTTTTCTTATTTAATAGTTTTTAAAAATTACCTGTTTTTGCAGCCTGGTATTCTATCACAGACTGATAAATTATGAACTTTGAAAAAGAACCACAAAATATTATAAATATTATGCTAACCTTAATGTTTCTGTAGTTGTTTTCTTTTGGTCTAGAAAAAAAGAAGACTGCACAAGTGGCATATCATTTCAGTAAAGTGTTGTTGGCTTTGTAAAATGCATGATTTCTGTCCATTAATTTTAGATAATATTAATATATAATTAGGTATGGTATATTAATATATATATTAGTAAGATTATTTCCACATAGTCATATAACCCAATAAAATATTAATGTACAGCTAGAAAAATCATATTTAGCCCTGTAAACAATAACATATTGGAAGGGAAAATTGAGGACTGCTATTTTACTATGAGTTGTGGATAATTAATAATTGCCTAATTCTGTTCATCTGAAAGTTGAAAAGAACCTCCAGTTTAATTTTAGAAACAGAGTGGCCATTGGAATCTGTCCTAGACTCAAACCGTGGCATCACATCATTTCTTCGCTCAAAAACCTTTAACATATTATTTACTATGCAGATACTGGAATGTCTCTTTTGTCACAGATCATTAATAATGCATACTTACAAAAGTATTCTAAATATTAGATAACACTGTATAATACATAGTACAATTATTGTTTTTATAATAATAGTTTCTCTTTTCACCAAAGAAATTCATTAGAAAAAAGTCAAAGTCATTATGATTCTGGATGACAGGTCAGTTATTTCTTACTTATTTATGTACTGTTATTGTTTAAAAGAGGCTGAATTTTATCTCAGAGGCAGAAAAAGGTCATTTAATATTAATATGTAAGATTATCAAAAAATGGAAATTTTCCAGAAGTAATATTTACCTAAATTCCACTCAAAACTGCAAGTTTTTTTCCCACCAGACTCACAGACCAAATATAAAACTTACATAATCTTGTAAAACACCAGTAAGCGAGATATCCCCGAAATGACGAACCCAGTTGGGAGTATTACTCTACTTTATACTGAAAAATACCATTCAAACATAGAAATAACAATTGAAATGGGAGCAGCAGGTGGTTTAGTGGTTAAGGTGCTGGATCCCACATAAACCCAAAATCCAGAGAGGAGATTGATTCAATTTAACCCATAAGAAGGAACTTATTGGGAAACAGCAGTTAGCGTAATGGCTATGTCGCTGGACTCCCACGTAGTCGACCGCGGTTCGGGTCCCGGACCCGGTGGCTTAAAACTCACGCCAGGCGCGTGTGCGTGCGTGTCCAAGATCCTGAGAGGAGAATGGAGGAGAAGGGATTGCGGCGTGACCATCCCCCCTGGGGGGTGATTTCTCACTTTCTATCTCTATGTCTCTCTCTGTCTGTCTGGCGAGCGCACGCACTCTACGGTGAAAATCTCTCCAAAAAAATAAAAAAACTTAAAAAGAAGGAACTTATTAAAGTACTTAGAGTCTAACATTTACTCTAGTAAAATTGCTACAGTCACAATACTTTTGAAACATTATTTATGTTTCAACAATCTGGGTCACTATAGATGTCTGTCTACTCTCAACCAGAAATCCTTACCACTCTGGGATCAGCTGTTAGCGTAATGGCTATGTCTCTGGACTCCCATGAAGTCGACCATGGTTCGAGTCCCATACCAGGTGGCATAAACTCACGCTGGGCGCGTGTGCGTGTGTGCCCAAGATCCTGAGAGGAGAATGGAGGAGAAGGGATGGCGGAGTGGCCATCCCCCTGGGGGGTGATTTCTCATCTTCTGTCTCTCTGTTTTTCTGGCGAGAGCATGTGCCCTTTAGCAAAAACCTCTCAAAAAAAAAAAAAAAAAAAACCTTACCACTCTTAGAGCAAATCTTTCTCCTGCTGTCAGTATATTTATTGTTCTTTTGCACACACCACTGTATCCTACAAGTTTGAATTAAAATTTGCAGAGTTTGTAAGCTTAGTTTTAATTTGTCAGGCCTTCACTCTTGCCTACAAATGCATGAGATTCTATTATATAAGTATCATGTATCCATGTTTTCTGGTCCCATGTGAAATATGTTACAAAAAAGTATGTACAAAGTGTGAAAGATTCTCTGTGATAAAACTCTGTGAAACAGTGAAAGCTTTCTGTTTGAGACTAGGGCAGAGACAAAAATGCCAGTTATCTTTGCTCATTAAATAATGCACTAGAGTAGGCCAGCAGGTTGTGTGGTGGTTAAGGTGCTGGACTCTCACATGGCTGACACTATTTGAGTACTGGACCTGGCAGCTTGTTTTATCTTTCCCCCACCTCCTGTATCTCTCTGGTTAAATTAAAAAATAATAATAATAGGGACTAGCAGATGGCATAGTGATTATGTTGCTGGACTTCCACATGGTCAACCACAGTTTTTGTCCCAAACTCAGCAGCTTAAATCTCACACCAGGCGCATGTGTGTGTATATCCAAAATTGTGAGAGGAGAATGGAGGAGAAAGGATTGCATCATGACCATCCCTTCTGGGGGGTTATTGCTCAGTTTCTATCTTTCTATCTCTCCCTGTCTCTCTGGCAAGCACATGCCCTATAGCAAAAATCTCACTCAAAAAGAATAATAATGATAATAATAAATATCATCAAGTAAATAATTATATAAAAAAATACTGCACTAGGGTTTCTTTTAAGAATTATTTTATTTAACTTTATTTATTTATTTTTAATTTGGCCAGAAAGGGGGAGAGAGAGAGAGAGAGAGAGAGAGAGAGAGAGAGAGAGAAAGAAAAAGGAAAGCAAACAGGAACAGGTCCGGCACTCAAACCACAGTAGGTCACATGGGAGTCCAGCACCCTTAACCACCACATCACCTGCTGGCCCCGTACTAGAGGTACTATCCTGGGCATTAGAGGTAGAAAAGTGTATAGATGTTGGAAGGATTGTAATGGAAGAAACAAAACATTTTTATTTGCATATGTGATTGCATACATAGAAAATCTAAAGAATAAGTAAAATTAGAGTTAATAAGAGATTGGGCAAGATCGCTGTTAAAAAGCACAGATGTTTCTCACAGAAATGGTTACACTTATCTCTATAAGGAACATTTCTGAATACAAATGTAAAATTGCTATGAATCTATTTTCTCTTTACTATCATGGTTGGTCCCCAATACAGCATCGACTCCTTTTTCAGTCTTTTCTTTATGTGGATTAATTTGATGTCTTTAAATGTGACCAAATATGGCCACCACAACCTTTTCCTATATGATTTTTCAGTTGATTTATGCACTATTAATTATTTAATTGGAAGGAAGGAAAGAAGAACGAAAAAAGGAAAAAGGAAGAGTTCATGCATGTGTGTACATGTTTCCAAATTAGCTCATGACTGCATACCCATGAAATTATTGTTTATAAATATTTAGTATTTACCTTTTTTTTACTGTAAATGTCGGAAATACAGAGGAGCTAAAAATCATTTTCTAGGCTTACAAACTCTGCAAGTTTTAATTCAAACTTCTAGGATACAGTGGGTTTTGCAAAGGAATCGTAAATAGATAAATTGTCAACAGAGGAAATATTTGCTCTAAGAGTGGGAAGGGTTTTAATTTGATCATTCATCATTCATCTCTGCTGATCCTTTGCTCATACGTCGTGTGATAGACTAGAATGTGTTACCGAGGACATAGAAACAGTTAGCTTTCTTATTGCTAACATTTATAACCCTTCTAGAAATAAAGGCTGACAAGCGGAAACTTAGTGGGATACTAGCTATTCATTTCTTTGAAATGTTTCATGTATACATTACTTACCTCTTACTCTATGTGCTAACAAATGCAATAAGATTGCATTGCTGGTGGCAAAGCTGAACTGCCTTTTCACAAATCAATAATAATTAAGACAAATCACTTATACTCATTTGATTATGCATGCTCAGGAAAAGTAACAGATAAAACATTTATGTGCATGGTTAAAATAAGGGCAATTTTACTAAGTTTTATTGACTATATGAAAAAAAATGTTTAGAGTAGTTAGAATTTCAATAATGGTAAATTTTATCCATTTACATCTTGGAAGAAAGGAATAGTAATTCTAAAAGCTACAAGGACTTCCTATCAGTGCCTAGTCCACTTCAGCAAGCTGAGTCACAAGTGGTTAATTAACCCCTCACTGGTATGTGTTCCTTTCCTAAGTTCTCCCTTTCTTTGAAATATTAAAGAGAAGAGCAAGGGTTAGACGCACAATCATTTAAAAAGTTTAATGGGCTCAAGACATAATTACAACTGGAAACATAAGTACACGAGTGAGGCTTTTTATTAAGAAGACCATATAATTGTATAAACTATGCCCTTCAAGACGGACAAAGAAGATATGGCAAATTGCTCCTTGGATGAGTCTTTAGTCCACAACAAGCTACTTCCCTATGAGATTTACCTGGGATCTAAAGAATTATATAATAAATAGGACTTTGTAGATGATTCATAAAAGTAGGTGTGAAAAGCACCTCTCTGTGGGCCAATGGCATAAGTGTAACTTAAGATAAAAAAAACATAGTGAATTGTATGTAATTATGAAGTAATTATGAGTAAATTATGTAATTGTGAGGTATTATAGAAAGGCAAGAGTGTAATTATTCCTGTATTATTAGGTCTTCCACCATTTCCAAACAGCTTTGTATTTCTATAGCATAGACACATTTGTGTTGCTGATTGGCCAAGGAGTTCTGAGGATCCAACCCCCTAGAGGCTAAGGTCAATCAACTAAAGGACAGTAATGGCCTCTAAAACTCATTTCAGCATTTGTCACATGCTTATGATAAAGACTGTCACCATTATGCATAGACTACACCTTCCATCTGTGGATCGATTTTCTTTAAGTCAAGAGTTTCATCTTACACATCTTTGTAACTCTACAGACTCTAGCATAGTTTCTGACACAGAGTACATGTCTGACAAAAGACATGAGTCTTACTCTAGCAACAAAGCCACCTTAGTAACTTCTGACATTCACAGAGACTAAGAGGCACTCACAAGGGCAAATGCATAGAGAGATGAAATTGGCATCTGTACAGTTTTATGAAAAACACACTAAAATCCATTGGTATAACAATTCATATATGATCCAGAGTACCTGTGCCAAACCATCCTAAATTGCTCATGCAAGTCAAACTTGATTTCAGACATGTTTTTGACATATGACCCATTGGGTGATATTCTTGCAGAACCTATCCCATTCATATAACACTGCACACTAATGTTACATTTATCTTTATAAAACAAGACATGGTTGTTTCCAAACCTTTATTGGCTTCTAGGATAGAATGTATTAAAAGTAAATTATTCAGAGCTCACGGGATTTTATAATTTTGTCCCAAACATTGCTATAAGTAAGATACTGTTTAAAAATGCCCAATTTGTACCCGATTTGGCTTCCTTCCCCTCTACTCTCTTTATTCTTTATAAGTGCACTGTATTGTACCACCCAGCACTCTACTGGGTGCCGAGGCACAGTCTGAGATTTCAGTAATTGTATCCTGCAGGTCTGTCTCTGTTTCTCACTCATTAGGCTACATCAGGCTATACATCAATCTCTGAGACTGTCATTGCCTTTGAAACCTCAGTCCATTTACTCATACTGTTAGCACTAGCTGGAACTGTATCTCTTGATTTCATATATACATCAAGTGCCAGATCAAAATAGTCATATCTATAAAACTTAACCCCAAATCCCTCCCCCACATACAAAATAATTTCTTGGCTCTCTAATCTTCTTGACATTTTTTTCAGGTAAATGGTATGGCCTTAACTGTTTCACTCTTTC
>NW_006160142.1:3329530-3417596 GCF_000334495.1 Tupaia belangeri chinensis | reverse complement strand
CACTTGACTGTGGCTCCTTGTAGGTAAGTATTTAGTGACTTTTATATCCATACTTCTGGAATGTACAGTACAAAATGCCTGGCTCACTGCCAGTGTGTAAAAAATGTTTGCTAAGTTACTGTTATATTGAGTGGAAGACCTTTAACATCTCTATTCATATCCACTTAGGATCTCCTATCTCCTGTTCTACTTGTTGCATCAACAGTCAGACTGTTGGTTTTAAGCACTTTCCATCAGGTTCCCTCAAATACACCTTCACTCATGCCTAGGCAAAACCTCTTCCTAACCACCCATGTGTTTCCTCCTGTACTTCAACACCCACTGCAAGTGTGAACCCATGGGGTGAAACTGAGATTGGAAACACATTATTTCCTTTCTTCCCCAAAATCTACTGCCATGGAAATTCATAAATTCTTCAAGGGCTAGTTCTATGCGATTAAGCAATAAATTGTCCTGATTTAAGCAACTTGTGAATATCCCTCTATATAATCTTTCCCTTCTTTCCCACTTCATTTCTCTTGTCCTTCACTGTGGTTATCTGGGCATATTCTCCTTAACGTATTAATCCATAAGCCATCTGTTTAGGCTCTGCTTTTTGCGAAAACCAAACAGAGTGAGATATTAGTTAACAACAATAAATTCCTTAAGCTCCTACATGGCAGACTCTAGAAGAGTGCAAAAATGCTGTGGACAAAGCATTTGTGAGACCCTCTTCTCCAGTTAACTTCTTTTTTTTTGGAGAGGTTTTCGCTACAGGGCGCGTGCGCTCGCTAGGCAGACAGAGAGAGACAGAGAGAGAGAAAGTGAGAAATCACACCCCAGGGGGGATGGCCACACCGCAATCCCTTCTCCGCCATTTTCCTCTCGGGATCTTGGGCACACACGTACACGTGCCCAATGTGAGTTTTAAGCCACTGGGTCCAGGACGCGAACCACGGTCAACTACGTGGGAGTCCAGCGATAAAGCCATTATGCTAACTGCTGGTCCCTCCAGTTAACTTCTATGACCAAATTTGGTTAATGAAGCTCATTTATTTACTTTCTTCTTCTCACAAATATATCCAAATCCATCATCCTCTTATATTCCATATTTCAATATAGCTTTCTGATTCATTAAAATATTCTCCTCAACATATTAGTACTTACTACCTATTAGTATTCATATTTAAATTTTCTTAAATCCATGGGTAGCTTATTAGTTAGCATCAATTTAGTTTCTGCTAGTAATAAAATACTAATAAATTCATTAAAAAACTCTGAATGCTATTTTGCATTGATTCAACAGGAATCTGTCGTTCCAAATTGCCACTTTTTTAAACATTATAATACTGACAGAACAAAAAAGACTCTGTAAAAGATTGACTGTGATTTTAACAGAACGTTCAAACATTCAACAAAGTCATGTCACCCTTGAAGATGCGAGTAAGAGAATGATGGGTGGTGGCATTGTCTCATGGACTTTTTTTTTTAGGAAGCTGAATGAATAATTTTATCAAAATTCCAAACTGAAAAGAAGTCTCCAAGTGGCAAGGCTCAAGTCTTTCTATTTTAATCTCTTATGTCACATTATTAAATATGTTTTAATCAAGAAATTGAGTTAAAGTAGAGGAGTGCCTGCTCAATTTTCAAAAGGTAAAAATATGGAAATGTTAGTGAGGACACTGAGAGAATCGATACACTATAAAAGAACCAGACAGTTAAAAAGATAAGGCAAAATAACAACATGAAAGTTCTATAGCTGTTATAAGAAAGAACAAAAGAGCACTGAAAATCCACTATGTGCCGAGTAATTGGCCCTAATACAAGCATACATACAAGCAAGGCAGTGAACAGTTCACGGAATCCTACATTTGTTAAATTATATCTAGAATACAGCATCAATTTTATCATAGTGATTATTTTTGATGTGTGAGGTCTTTAAAAGTCAGTGAATAAAAATAATAAAAAAAGAAAGAAAGCCTGACTATCTAAAAGCTTGGAAGGAGAGGAATCTAGAAAATAAGTCATTTATGAATGCATTTACTAATTCACAGTTGTCCATTAAAAGGTTTCTTTGGATAAGATGCTAGTTTAGTCCATTGAAATTTTGTGGAAAAGCAAAGAGATAAAGTTTCTGCTTTCATTTTGGAGCATGCAGCTTAGTAAAATGGATATTGAACAAATAATAAATCAAATAATAATATAAATACAAATTCATTAAGTGTTCTAAAAATAAATTTTGGAAGAAACATTTAGATAGGAATGCCAATGAAGGACACCTTACACACTATGTTTACAGAAAAAATTTTAAAAGAAATATGATGCAGTAGTTGAAAGAATGGAATGTTTTATAAAGAGGTGGTAGTATGTAGATAAACTAGATGATTTAAGATGCCTGAAGAGCTGATACTAAGAACAGAAGTCTGATTAAATGACTCAGGGTAGAAGTAGTATCTGCTTCTGTGACAATTCAGCATAAGTATAGTTTCTAGAAAATCTTATTTCAGACTCCATTAAAAACAAACAAACAACACACACACACACACACACACACACACACAAAACAACCCTTGTACATCCCCCCCGCCCCCGGAGGGATGGTCATAATCCCCTCTCCTAAAAAAGAAACAAACAAACAAAAAAGTTTAAGTCAGAGCTCCCAAAGTCTGATAATTAACTTTGTTGTGAAATAAAAAAAAAAAAAAGTATAGGGCCAGCAGGTAGCATGGTGGTTAAGGTGCTGTATCCCACATGGCCAACTCTGCATTTCAAGTTCTAGACCTGGCAGCTTGAGAAACACACTGGGTATGTGTGCGTATTTGGAAATTATCTTGAGAGTAGAATCAAGAGAGATTCTGGCATGGTCATCCCTCCTAGGGGGTCATTTCTTTCTTTCTCTCTCTCTCTGTGTCTCTCCTCTCTGGTAAGTGGACTTGTCCAATGACAACAATCTAAAAAAAAAAAAAATATCAAAGTATATAAGCACATTTCATCTAGCGTAGGGTGAGTTTTATACTTGTTTCTCTCTCCATTGTAAGTATGTAAATTTAGCATTGTATTTTATAGAGAGATAGTTTTCTCACTTTACAACATTCAGTTTAGAATTTCTATGTCAGAGACAAGGGGCAGGTCTTCAGAAAGAAGACATATTCATGGCTCCTGAAAACTACTGATTTCAGGGAAAAAAGAGAAATGAAAATTTTCTACTGATAATTCAGCCTCCAGCCCACAAACTCAAGTGGTAGGAAGTTCCTCAAGCCTTTTCTCTGTATCTGTCTCTGTCTCTATCTCTCTGCCTCTGTCTCTGTCTTCTCATTTTTATTAATTTTTCCTTTTTTAAAATTTTTAAGGTAAAGTATTTTCTCAGCTTTCAGCCTCTCCTTTACCTTTATTTTGATAATAATCCCCTCTCCCTCTCCCACCCAGGAGAGGCAAGGGGCAGGCCTTCAGAAGAAGACACCTTCATGGCTCCTAAGAACTAGTGATTTTGCTGTGTGCTTGCATGCTGCACGGTTTTCTATTCTCTGCTTTTTTTTAAAAAAAAAAATTATGTTTTTGGGTTTTCTTTCTTCTTTTTTTCTCTGTTTCTTGGTTGTTATTGTTTTCTCTCTCTCTGTTTCCTTTTTTTTTTCTTTTATCTCATCTCTCTACTCTTCAATCTCCATTCACTGTGTTTCTAGACAGATCTAAGGGAACTATAGCCAAACATCCAAACACTATTAGAGTTAACATATTCCTCAATATCTTCTGAATCTGTTGTGCAGAAGGATCAAAATGGGACAGCAAAGAGATTCCAGATCACCTCTTTCTGCATGCTCCTGAACACTCAGATTGAACTTCAAGTTTAGGAAGAAACACACCATCCATCAGATGACTGGAATTCACCACAGGGCCACAAGAAATATGTGAAAGCATGAAAATACCTCTCCTCCAAAGGAAAAGAATAGCTCCTCTTCATCCACCGACAGTTCAATGGAAATCATGGAAATATCTTATAAAGAAATTAGAATATTCAAAATGGTGAAGCTAATCAATATGGAAGAGAAGAAAGACAATGAACTTCAAAAGAGAAAGGAGAAAGGAAATGATAAGTTCCAGGAGGCGAGGAAATTCTTGCAAGGTCTAAAAGAGGAATTACACACTTTAAAAAAGAATCAAACAGACCTGTTAGAGATGAAGAATCTAATACAGAAGGTCAAAATCTCCCTTCAAAGTATTAAAAAGCAGACTAGATCATACAGATGAAGCTAATCAATATGGAAGAGAAGAAAGACAATGAACTTCAAAAGAGAAAGGAGAAAGGAAATGATAAGTTCCAGGAGGCGAGGAAATTCTTGCAAGGTCTAAAAGAGGAATTACACACTTTAAAAAAGAATCAAACAGACCTGTTAGAGATGAAGAATCTAATACAGAAGGTCAAAATCTCCCTTCAAAGTATTAAAAAGCAGACTAGATCATACAGAAAATAGAATCTCAGATGTAGAAGAAAAAATAGCTGGTCTAGAAAAATCCACCACAAAGAATGAGAAAACACTACCCCCAAAAAAGAGAATAATATACAAGAAATACTAGATACCATCAACATCCAAACATCTGGATAATTGACATTTTAGAAAGTGAAGAGACTCATGAGGGCACTGATAATGTATTCCATGAAATCCTGCAAGAAAAATTTCCAAATCTAGAGAGGCACTCAATGATCCAGTCTGAAGAAATACAAAGAACCCTAAATAAAATCTACTCAAGAAGATCTTCTCCAAGACACATTATAGCCAGATTGACCAAAACTACAGACAAAGACAAGAGACTAAGACTGGCAAGAGAAAAATGGCAAATTACCTACAAAGGATATCCCATCAGGCTAACAGCAGACCTCTCATTGGAAACAATGCAAGTGAGGAAAGAATAGGAAAATATATTTAAAGTGTTAAGGGAAAAGCAATTTCAACCAAGTATACTGTACCCGGCAAGATTATCCTTCATATGGGAAGAAAAGACAAGACCATTCTCAGATAAACAAAACTTGAAAGAATTTACCAGCACCAGACCAGATCTCCCAGAAGTTCTCAAGGGAGTGCTATATCAGGAAAATTAAATACAGACACACAGAAATAAGAGTTCAAAAACTAAGAAAATGGCCAACTTAATCATAGTGACAAGTCTGGAGTTCAATATTATATTCCAGAATTCAATTGGGAAGATCGAATCACAACAGAAGATAGATTAAGTTCATGAGACTGAACTGGTGAAATAGCATTTTATGACTTTTGACTAAAATATTGCTGATTTTCTTCTAGGCTTTGTCGTCTCATTTTAAAGATTTTTGTCCTGTCTTGAGCTGTCAATAGGTTCATGTACCTACTATTTGAACAGAATCCTAACCTTAGCATTTCTTTGATTTACTAAAGTTAAAGCTGCTTTTCTTGAAATGACCAGCTGAACTTGCTATTGAAAGTAGTTAGATTATTTAAGAAATTGTGTGATCAATAAAATGTGAGGGGGAAA
Organism: Tupaia belangeri chinensis; assembly: GCF_000334495.1. NCBI lineage: Eukaryota > Metazoa > Chordata > Mammalia > Scandentia > Tupaiidae > Tupaia > Tupaia belangeri. The sequence continues at coordinate 3,412,112 of NW_006160142.1, read as the reverse complement.
GGAATGGAAGACAATTGTAGACACCAGAGATAGTGTGAGAAGAGGGTGGGAAAGGGCATGGGGTCAGAAATATATATATACAATATATGAAACTAGAAATGGAAAATTATTGATGATAACATGCATAATTAAGCCACTATGTGGTATATTCTGGTTGGGAAATCACATTTTGTATGCTGTGACAATGCTTAGGGAATGAATATAAATTAAGTTAAATAAAAGTTTCAGAAAAAAGAAAAGTAAAACTGTTTTCCTTCAAATTAAAAAAGGCATTACAAATACCTATTTGATGACTGCAGTAAGCTATATAGACACAGCTAGGTGCTACTTTATAGTATGTTCATTCTATTCATGCCTAAAGTCAGAGTTGTATTCATAAATATGTATATATCAGCTGTGCTTGCTATTGAAAATACTTACATTAATTAAGATCTTTAGTGAATCAATAAAATGTGGGGGTAAAAAGGCATAGAAAGCAACAATAGATACCAAAGACAGTATAGGAGGAGGGTGGGAGATGGCAGAGGGTGAGAGATAGGGAATCAAGGATGGGAAAAAAGCAAAATATACAGGAAACAAGAAATGGAAAATTATTTATTGACGATAACATGTATGTTGATGTGCTTGATTGAGCCAATGTACAGTATATTCTGGATGGAAAATTTCATTTTGTATGCTATAATGATGTATAGTAAATGAATGTAAATAAATAAATTCAAATTTTAAAAAAGTAAAAAAAAAAATAAAAGAATTTCTATGCCACACACTCTCCCTACTCCCCCACATACACACTAGCATAGATACTATGGCACTATTGCCATTTGCTGATTTCAATCTCATTCTGTGAATTTTACTGTGGTTTGAAGTCTCTAGAAGTATTAAAACTATGATTTGGGTGAATATTATTACCATGTAGAATTATTATTGCCTTCAAGACAGCAGAGTATAGTACTTAATGGCACACACACATAATAGTTAATAGTATTTAATACCACATAGCATAGTAGTTAATAGCACACACATAGTATGGTAGTTAACAGCACACACACATAATAGTTAATAGCAGTCAATAGCAGCTAATAGCACATAGTATAGTAGTTAATAGTACTTAATAGCACATAGTATAGTAAATAGCACACACACAGTATAGTAGGTAATAGCACACATAGTATCATAGTTAATAGCAATTGTTACTTCCTTCAAGACAGCATAATGCAGTAGTTAATAGATTACTATCATGTAGAATTATGATTGCCTTCAAGGCAGCATAGTATAGTAGTTAATATCACACATATACAAGGACTGCTGACTGCAAAACTCTGCCTCATTACAAACCCTGCCCTAAATGTTTATGTTCTTAAAAAAGATAATTAATAGTGTGATCTTCAGTATTATATCTATAAAATGAAAGTAGCATACATCTTATAATACAGTTTTGAAGATTAAATGAGATAATGTATGTCAAAATTTGTACTGTTGTTAATGTAAAATTTTTTCTTCACAGTATGGCAAACACAGTATGATAAGAGCACACAGACTGAACCATGGGTATTTTCAAATCCAGTTTACAGCATTTATTTATGACAATTTGAAGAAACAAAAGTACAAGTAGGTTTAATAAGAAAAATAGTTTCTTGGTTTAATGTTCATTTTATAGAAAAAAGCTACTAAATTATATATAAGGCAAATAAATAATGTAATTTTGAAAACCATTTATCTCAGTCTGTACTGCATATAAATTGGAAAAATGAATTAGGACAACTCCATCCATAAGTAAACTTGCCAAAAATCAGACCTAAACATAATTTTCAGTGATAAAATTATAGAAAACATAGAGGAACAGAACACACACACAAACACACACTCACACACACACACACACACACACACACACACAAATGTAAAGGGAGAACAATGAGTATAATCTAGACTGTGGGGAAACTGCAAGATTAAGTGCCTAATTCCTTCAATAAGAAGAGAAAGAGGATGAGAAAAAGAGAAAGATGGGTTATGTTCTCATACAATGTGTTCTCATATTCTAACATTTATCATTCTAATTTAACTGAAGACAAACATAACTTATTACCCTGGACCACTAAGAAAAATGATTTTATTTTTCTGAATTATCCAAATAATTTTCCAAATGTGCAAATTTATTTCTCAGGATATATAGGCACTCAGTGAAGAACTACCTTGGGTGTTCATATCAATGCTATGAATTACAAACATTATCTTCAGCCGTGCTTAGAAGGAAGTGACATTTTGTAGAAAAAAAAAATGTGTCTGCAAAAGAAAGCTGGTTATAAGCTTAACAAGACAATTTACTTTTCTGGAGGTAGTTTTAAATCAAATGTGCTGGACATAGTCCATGAACTACACTATGACACATGAAGATCACAAGATTAAAACCTACAGTGTAGGCTAAGCTTGGCCAATTTTCTATTAGAGCCTATGTCACAGAAATGAATACATTTCATGCCAATTCTCTTCTGTTTACATTTTTTATAATAAGGATCATAAGAAAAAGAACATTTCAGCTTTTAGTTACTCAGAAATACTATACTGTGCTATTTTAACCAAATACCAAATCAGTGATCTTATTAGACAAAATAAATCACCCACTGAACCAATATATCTTCATTGGCTACCTAGCTATGAAAGGTGCATCATGATTATGAAGTTATAGCACACCCGGATTTGATACATAGTTCTCATATATGTATACAAATATGCGCATACCCATGAAAAGACTGGTTTGCAGTCTTTTCTCATGCCCATTTTCAATTTTAATGGCAATATATCCAGACGAAATGCCTCCCCAGAATCCTTTGTAGGTCGAGACATCTGAGAGTTATCTCTAATGAGATATAAATAGAAGTTATAGTATAGTTCTTTGGGAAAATAAATTTAAAAAAAGAAAAATAAATTGAAAATGAAACAAAAAAGTGAAAAGACATCACATGTTCCCAGATTGAAAGAATTAATATAATCAAAATGTCAATGTATCCAAATAAATCTACGAATTTTTATGAAATCCCAATCAAATTACCAGAGATATTTTTCACAGATTTAGGAAAAACAACAAACAAACAAACAAAAAACATAATTTTCTGGAATCATAAAAGACCTCATACTGCAAAAGAAGTACTATGCAAGAACAGTGGAACAGGAGCATCTCACTCTCTGACCCCAAAATATGTTACAAATCTGTGATAATCAAAACAGCATGGCATTGGCACAAAGACAGGCATGTGGACCAATAGAACAGAATAGAGACCCCAGACATAAATCCCAAAATGTACAGCCAACTGATTTTTAAATTTTTTGACAAAGGGCACCAGACAATCCAGTGGGGAAAAGAAAAACTCTTTAGCAAACAGTGCTGGAAAAACTGGAAATCCACCTGCAGAAAGATGAAACTGGACCCCTATCTCTCATCATTAACAAAAATCAACCTAAAATGGATCAAATACGTAAATCTAAGACCTCAAACTCTAAAACTACTCATGGACAACACAGGTGGAACTCTTGGAGATATTAGAATAGGCAAAGACTTCTAAATAAAACCCCTAAAGCACAGGCAATAAACCCAAAATAGACAATGTGGGAGGAGGGTGAGAAATGGTGAAGAGTGAGAGGAAAATAATCATGGGGAAGAAGGAAGAAGCAAAACATTTAAGGGACACAGAAATGGAAAATTATCTGTTGATTACAATGTATATGATAACATCTTTGACTGGCATGATATAAAGTATATTCATGCTGGAAAAATTCATTTGCATGCTGTAATGCTATACAGTGACTGAATACATATAAATAGCAAAATTTAAAAATTAAAAAAATGAATTAAATGACCACATCAACATACCAGGGTGTGGAGTGTGGGAGATAGACTCACTGGCATTCACATTTCACTCCTTGCAGTTACATGTTTTTCCTGCCCTGAATGATGAGACAGTACCTTGGTTTGCAGCAATCATTCTGTGATTATGGAAACTGAAGTCACACTATTAAGAGAGATAAAGCAGAAAGAAAGGAGTTTCAGTTCCTATACTAGAACTACCTACAATACAAACTACCTCTGGATTTCTATTTTATAGAGTTAATACAACCCCTTTACATTATTATTTTGGGGAATGATGGGCTCCTATTAAAACAAATATGATTCTGATAGATTGTAAATTTACAACATTTATAATGAATAATATACACAGTTAAGTACAGGGGGTCTTCAAAAAGTTCTTTGAAAATCCATTTTGTGAAAATATATATATATATACATGTTTATCACGATTTTCTGTACAAAACTAAATTCATACTTTGTGATTTTTTTAATGCACTTTTTAAAAGAGTTATTTAATTTAATTTATTACTTTTTTAAAAAATTTAACCAGAGAGAGAGAGAGAGAAAGAAGTCACTAGGTCCAGGAATTGAACTGTGGTCAACCATATGGGAGTCCAGTGACTTAACAACCAGCCCACCTGCTGCACCCTTCCCATGCACTTTTAAAGATCCCTTCATTCAGGCCATCAGATGGGGCAGTGGTTGAGGGGTGCTGGACTCCCATATGGTCAGTCATAGTTCAAATCCCAGACCCGGTAGCTTGCTTTCTCACTTTCTCTCTCTCTCTGTCTCTCTCTGTCTCTCTCTCTCCCTCCCTCTCCCTCTCCCTCTCCCTCTCTGGTCAAATTAAAATAAATAAATAAATATTCAGCCATAAGAAAGAAGGCCCTAGAATTCGATAGAAACTGGATGAATATGGAAGATTTGTTGCCGAGTGAAGTAAGTCGGGCTAGAAAGAGAGTCATTGCATGATTCCACTTAATGTATACCGAATGTCTGCACTCTATAGTAGAGACTGAAAGACTGGAAAACATGAAAGTATTAAAAATTGTAATGAACACTAGAGACAAAGTGGGAAGAGAGTGTGAGAAGGGAAGAGTGTAGGAAAGTTGGGGGGAAAATGGAGAGGTAAGACACTTGTGGGACACAGATAAGGTTTATTATCTGTTGATGAAGTTGTGTGTGGTGGTCTCAACTGGGCTGGACTGAGGTAAGTCTCTTCACAATCTAAATGATGTATAGCAATTTAATGTATGAATAATAATAAAAATAATAATAATAAATAAATTCACCAAATAAACATATGTAATGTGGCAAAAGTAAAAGCTTATCAATTGCCATTAAAACTGAATTAATTCATTAAATAAATAAATAAATAAACAAATAGATAGATAACACTAAATAAAGTAATTCTAACAAAAAACTCATACATATAATGGCACTTTATAAAAATATGTAACACCGATGGGACCAGCAGTTAGCATATCGCTGGACTCTCACGTAGTCTACTGTGGTCTGAGTCTCGGACCTGGTGACTTAAACTCACACTGGGCACCTGTGCATGCATGCCCAAGATCCCGAGAGGAGAATGGAGGAGAAGGGATTGCGGCATGGCCATGCCCCTGGGGGTTGATTTCTCATTTTCTATATATATCACTGAAAGCCACTATTGGCTTCATTTTTAAATTGACCTTCATTTAAATCATGAACTGTGGCAATATATACATGGATGTGTATTTTATAAGAGATGTGTGCATAAACATACAAGGTACATAGAGATTCCGTGAGACAATTCATGGATGTAAAGTTTGTGATTCCCTCTTACCACTAACTTCTGTATACAGATCACTTCACTCTTTTCCATTGTTCTGCAAAGGCAATCTCTTATGTTACATTATCACATAAGGAAACTGACATAATAAATTTAGCATGTACATTTGCCTCAGAGAAGCAATCAAAATGTGCATGTGTTAAGAAAGGATGGCTTCAGTGTGCTATAAGAATATAAACCTTAGAACATACTAATATATGCGCCAAAATTTTATTGCAGCATCACAATAGAAATAGTATCTCCAAACAGGTGTAGCTGCATGAATTATAATGCATTTACACTGTGAATATCATGTTATTAAAACAAATTTATTAGATATATGGAAATGTGTACTAGATACCCTATCATTTTACTATAAAACTATGTATACATATAAAAATCTGTATTAGCATGAAAAAAGAAGGATGTCTATCATAATGTTAGCATTAGGACATTAGGATTGGGAATAAAAATGAAGTATTTGTAGAAAACTATTGGGCCATTAGGAAAGTCATGACATTTTTGCAGAGAAAACTATGTCATGACTTTTCTGATAACCTAATATTATTTTATTATATGCCTTTTATTCTTTTTAATTATTTAACTTACAGAACTACCACACACACACATATTTGGAAGTTGGGGATTTGACCCACTTTAGAGAAATAAAGAGAGATAAAAGAGACAGAGATCCAAAAAGACAAAAGAACTATAGGATTTCGAGCATCATCGTACAATGATTGTGATAAGGCAGAGTAAACTCCACGAGGATGACAGACTACATTATGTGTATGTTCCTATGTGTGTTTATTACAAGAGACTCGCCTTCATAATAAATAGCAAAGTATAAATAGCACAAAGTATGCAGGGTAAGGTACCACTGGGTTAAAGTTTTAGTATGCATTGTTACTACTATCTTTTTGTTTCTGTTCTTTTTTATGCTGCAAACTGATGTAAACTGTATTTTGAAAAGACAGTCTTCTGGGACGAGCAGTTAGCGTAGTGGCTATGTTGCTGGACTCCCATGTAGTCAATCACGGTTCAAGTCCCTGACCTGATGGCTTAAACTCATGCCGGGCATGTGTGCGTGCATGCCCAAGATCCTGAGAGGAGAATGGAGAAGGGATTGCAGTCAAAAAAATAAAATAAAATAAAATAAAATAAAATAAAATAAAATAAGACTGTCTTTTGCCCTGATGCATATACTATCATATGTGAGGAACAACATTATTTCAAGAATGCAAAGACTGACCTTCCAGTCCTTGAATGAGAATACCCAATTTATTTTCAGGGACTGTTGACATTTCCTGCTCTTGAGCACTTTCCCTAGCTCTAAGACATAATAAATATCAATATTATCTTTCTTCTTACATCCAGTTTACACTAATAAAATTTAGATAGAAAAGGTTGTGAAATGAGAGTTAGACTCGTGGTGGGGAATTTTTAGATGTCATGTCAAGCTCCTCTTACAAAATAGAAATTCCTCTTAACTCCTTACTTAATCCTGCTGTTCCTTTCCGAGAGTAACATTTCTCAATAGCTCTAAAAAATGGGTTATAAAAACTTCGTTGTCAATTACAGAAAGTATATTACTATTTAAACTGTAGGTTAAAAGGCATAATCCTTGCTTAATAACAAATACATTATATCAGCTGTCTCAAGGTCCCACACAGATTCTACCTATGAATTTTATAATTATGCCTCACATAACAGCAAGTGAGGACGGTCTGGATCCAGCCAAATTCCAATTCTCGGACTTACCATCTTCATGAATTTGGAAAAAATACTCAACTACTCAAAAGCTCAGCTATTGGGAACAGTAGTTGGCAGAATGACTGTGTCACTGGACTCCATGTGGTCAACTGTGCTTCAAGTCCCAGACCTAGTGGCTTAAACTCATGCTGGGCGCATGTGCGTGTGTGCCCAAGATCCTGAGAGGAGAATGGAGAAGAAGGGATTGTGGCGTGGCCATCTCTCCTGGGGGGGTATTTTTTCACTTTCTGTCTCTCTGTCTCTCTGGCGAGCACATGCACCCTATAGCAAAGCTCTGATACCTCTTTAAAAATAAGAGTACTGAATTCAAAAGGCTGTATGAGAATTAAACGAGATTATGTACATGCCTAAAATATATAATAAGATCAATAAAAGTTAATCATAATACTATTTTTCTGTCACCTTAATATGGATAAATGTTAATATGATTTTTCAAATGCTTACTGTACAATACTGCCTGATATATAAAAGCTATTAAGATATTATTCTAAGTGTTCCACCATGTATTAACTAATTGAATCTTCACAAACATCCTGAAAGGAGGTGGCACATATGAGATCCATTCCTGTATGCTGAGCCTGGAGGCGCAGAGAAACTAGCACTTCATGAGGAAGGGATCCACTCACGGGCACTGCAGCTCCTGGCATCAGTGCCCAGACTCCGAGCCACCACAGTGTACTACCGCTCATGTAGTTCATCATTCTCTCTTTAAAGAGCATCCATCACATTTAAAGTCATATTTTGGCTAAGCAGTTTGGTTGAAATTACATTTTCTCTCAAGCTTCTGCTTGTTTTAGGGCAGCCTGCCCTGGGATTTCAGACTTAATTCTGTACATTTTCCCCCTATTTTCTAATTTAGTCTCATTTTCACATTTGTCTTAATAACCTGAGGCTGGCGCTCTCTTCCTCTCTCTCTCTCCTACCAACTAGCTCATGCTGGCATCTTCTCTATTCATAGAAACTTTGCTCAACAGAAACTACCTGCTTCAACTCTCTCATCCTTTTGGGATTGTAATTACCCTTCTGTGCCTTGTTCTTCCTAGGTAGCTTATGGAGAGGCAGACAGATCTCTCTCTCTCTGTAAGAATGTAGTATGATTAAGGAGAGGCAGACGCAGTGTTTTAGGAAAAGAGACAGAATTGATGCACTATAATGAACACATGAAGCTCAGGAATTTACTGGGATGTTTCTGTCTTTTGTACCTTATTCTCAGAATATATGATACTACATAGGAATTTAAGGTTAATGCTAGGTGAAAATACTCTTGTTCGAATTCAGTTATAAAAAGTACGTGATACAACTAGAATTCTGAATAGCGTGAATAAAAAGCCCACACATTTCTGAGGGAAGATGTAGGAATTAAGAATATTCCCTTAATTCTTTCGTCAGGTTTATAAGTCAGTTAGGTTTTTCTCAAATATGAAAGAATTTAAGCAGGTGATGACTCCCAGAATATAAGCCAGAAATAGAGAATCTGTAGGAAAATTACTGATGAAAATTATTTTATTTTATTACATATACACACACACATTTTGAGTCAAGAGTACATACTAGGAAATGTGTATTAAAGAAAAAAAATTTACAGGGACCAACAGATAGCATAATGGTTATGCTGTTGGACTCCCACATAATTGACCACTGTCTGAGTTCCGAACCTGGAGGCTTAAAACTCACACCAGGCACATGTGTGTGCATACCCAAAATCCCAAGAGGAGAATGGAGAAGAAGTGATTGTGGTATGGCCTTCCTCCCTTGGGGAGTGATTTCTCACTTTCTTTCTCTCTGTCTCTGTCTTTCCAGCGTGCACACACTCTATATCAAAAATCTTTCTCTCTCAAAACAAAACAAAACAACTTATATATGAGAGAATATCAGAATAAAATACAAATAGAGTAGAAGATAGTTAAAAAGATCTCAGAATTTCCAAACTGTATAAGTGAGTAAATACCTAGCTAAAAATTAGTGAACACAGAGACCAGATCTAGAAGTTCCATATTTGGATTTAAGGCAATTTAAATCAAGTAGTCAGTTACAAAGGATGTGCACAAAGTAGGACATTTCATATAGACCCATGTTGCTGTTTCAAGTCAAAATCAATGCTGTTCTCTATGTAGTCAATATCCATTCTCTTGTTTATACACTGAGAGGCATTTGTGCTTCTCTGCCCCCATTATTGAAAAACAAAGATTCGAAGAATAGGTCCAACTACTACCCCCTAACTACATATTGACTGGGTAACACAGAGCCTTCATAAGGTGAGGAAGGATGGTAGCTACCTCATATGGAAGGGAAAGTACTAGACACAGTGTGAGAGAAGAATGCATCTATAACTCTCCTAAGGAAAAGACAATAGAAACTTCTAACAGCTCAGAAAGGTGAGTCTGAGAATCAGCTGCTGACTCTACTTCTGGGGCTAAGATATGGTTTCACAGCTTTGGATGCTGAAACCCTCCCTGCACATGAGGGTAAGTACAGTAATGTGAACGTGGAAGAAGTACTCAGTCCTCCAACTAAGATGGAATGGCAAAGAATACTGGGGAGTTATCTGTGCACAAAGGTACTAATATCAATATTGACTGTATTATACTCAGTAAACGATCAAGCTTAATGGGAAAAAAATCTGTATTTAAATGAGATAAAAAAATACTAGAACTAATAAAAATGTGAAGAAAACAAAAAGATAACTTTAACACATTGCTATAAAAATTTAAAGATGACTTAAAAAATTGGAAAGATATATATTCTTTTATAGAAGATTAAATATTGTAAAGAAGTCAATTGATTTGAAATCTGCTTAAACAGTATTTAAACAATTTAAATCAATAATAATTAATATTGTGTGACATAGTATTTGCACATGCACACGCGCACACACACACACACACACAGCAATTTGCCAATGAAGAGTATGGTTACAAAGCAAATCTTAATACTTGATAATGTTTGTTTATGGTATAAATGCTTTTAGAACTAAAGGTATCATATTGAGAAAATGGGCATTGGGGAAAAATATTTTAATTAGAACTGTACCCAAAGTCAGGATATATTAAAAAGCTAAGCATTCACTTGTATGATAGGTTTATTATTGTTTTATATTTTGTACATCTTGGGTGAAAATAATTTATAATTATAAAAGTAAATAAAATTTCAGTATGTGATTACTTAATATTGAAAACATTAAGCAAGGGGCTGGCAGGTGGCATGATGGTTAAGGGTGCTGGACTCCCACATGGCCGACTGTGGTTCTAGTCCCAGGCCTCCAGCTTTCTTTCTCACTTTCTTTCTCTCTCTCTCTCACTCGGTCCCTCTCTAGTCAAATTAAAATAAATAAATAAAGTTAAATAAATTAATTCTTTAAAAGTTAAGCAATATTAAAAAGAAACTGGAAAAATGTTTGCAAAACAGGACAAAAAGTAAATAGATAGACTATAAACCCAGTATAAGACAAGCCATTTACAGAGGAGAACATAAAGTTGCTAATAAATTTCCTTAGTAACCCAATTTTAAAATAGGAAGAGAGAGGCCAGCAAGTGGCATGGTAGTTAAAGCACTGGACTCTCACAAGGCTAGCCACAGTTCAAGTCCCAGACCTGGCAGCTTTCTGTCTCTCTCTGGTGAATACATGTACCCTATAGCAAATTTTTAAAATAATAACAATAATAAATAAAATTAAATAAATAAGAAATAAGATAGGAAGAGATATTTTCATATTCGTATCTGGTAAATTATAAAATTATAGTATGTGATATTGGCAGCCTGTCATTGGAGAGGTATGTTCTTTTTTCTGGCTGCCTATGATATGACAAGGATGTGTTAAAAAGATTTGCAACCCCACTCAGTTGCATTAGTAGCCCATCCACCTTCTGTTTCCTGTTGCTATCCCTGGTGACAAGCACCCAACTCTGGACTCGCGTTTCTTGCTGTCAAGAAAGTTTTAACTCCCTTATCAAATCAGCACATCTAGTTTTCTAATCCACAAAAACTTGCATAGTTTATACAGCTGATCTAGTTAACCATCCTATCTAGTATGGCTTACATTTTTTAATTTTATTTATCTCTTCCATGAGAGATGGAGTGAGAGAAGAAGAGACTTCCAATGGTTTCTTCACACCACAATCTCACTCCCAACTTGAACCAGCCAGAATCATGCCCAATGTGTAATAGGGAGACCTTGGGAGGCAAACCCAGAACCTTCCCAAGTGGTGTCAGCATCTGTGAGTGCTATGTTACCAGTGAGCCTTCACAGCTGGCCCTAGTTTGACTTGTTTTAACATAATATTTTGCAGGTGCCTGCAGGTGACATTGTGGTTAAAGGCGCTGGACTCCCACACAGCCAAAGGTGGTTTGGGTCCCAGACCTGGTAGCTTACTTTCTCATGTTCCCTCTCTCTCTCTCTTTCTGCCTCTCTGATCAAACTGGAAAATAAAAATAATAATTAATAATGTGAAATAAAATAATTCTTTAGAAAAATAATAAAATTTTGCTTCTCAAAAAAAAAAAAATCTATCAACATTCTCAATTGCCTTAACAATCCAGAAGACATACCCAGTTTTCTAATCCACCCAATATGGTTTCTTCTAAATAAAATATCTGATCCCTAAAGGGGAAACAATCAAATATCTAAAATATACATTCATGGACATCCCTTACTCTTTGAAATTGCTACAATAAATAAATGGAGTGTACTAATCAAAAAATGCCCAAAGTACGTTTCCAAGCTTAATATTTTAAAATTTCTGAAGGTATTTTGGCCATCAGTAAATATTTGGTGAATTACTAATCAAATAATCATCTAATAGATACACAGTTTTAAACATAAATGTATCATTTAATAATAAATTAAACAGTCCATTAAAAATAATGGTTTTAGAACATCATAAAGTATGCATAAATCAAGAATTTATTTTTAAGCATCCAAACAAATGAGGGTAAAAGTCATATTTTTTTTCATCATCTCCTTTGTTTTCTGGGACTAAATAAGGTCATAAGTTGAGTGGGTAGAAAAATTTAAACAAAAAGATAACATTAAACTGTGATTGATTTACTAGATGTAAAAGTAACCTTACTCTTCATAAGTCAATTTTTCCAGTAGTCATATTTGGAAAAATCAACTAGTATTCCAAGTATTGATCATCTGATTGTTTTTATTCAATTTATGGAGCTGATCATAAAGCAAAGAGAATGAAGAGCATAGCCACTACATCTCTATTTGCTCACCCCTTTATAGGACTTAATAGTTGTCCTATTATACAAGACTGGAAAGTATTGCAAATTTTGAGTACTGTTTCTAAAATGGGGGTAAAAAAATTACATGTAAGTGCAAGTTATTAAGTTGTTGTTATAGTCATTACCGCTACTGCTATCTTGGAAGATAGAGTCCATATCTTATACCATATAATCAACTCAGAGTTAATTCAAGAACAGCATTAATTCCTCCTCTGTATATCTACATTTCTTTCTGCAGAGAAACACAAGTGTAGAAAATCTCAATGTAGGAAATCCTGACTGTGGGAAGAAAAAAAAATTATTACCTTCTCTTCAGACACCCCTTAATGAGTTTTATACTCAGAGGGAAAACAAAGTTCTCAGTATGAAATATCATATGAATGCCTTTGTAGGCATTTTACTAAAGAATCATTGGATACTTTAGATGGATGGGATAATATGGGGAAAGAACATCACGTTTTATTTATTCACCTCTATGTTTCACAAAAATAAATACCAGTCTAATTAAGTGATCTCCTCATTGGGACCAGCAGATAGCGTAATGGCTATGTCACTGGACTTCCATGTAGTCTACCATGGTTCAAGTCCCCTCGGTAGCTGATACTCATGCCAGGTGTGTGTGCGTGCATGCCCACGATCCCAAAAGGAGAAGGGAGAAGAGATTGCCGCATGACCATCTCCCCTCGGTGGTGATTTCTCACTTTCTGTCTCTCTTTCTGGCTGTTGCATACATCCGATAGCAAAAACCTCTCCAAAATAATTTTTTTAATTATAAAAAAATGACCTCCTCATAACTCTTATTTGCAAATACTGTCAAAGACTAGCAATCACTGATTTCTGATCAAACGGAGAAATAGTAGGGATTGTGCACACATTATTTATTGAAGAGTGCTAATTTAATAGAGTAGGGAACCACATTTGCCCAAAGTGGTTTGGTTCACAGTATTTCTGTGTCAAAGATGAAATGCTGAAGTAAGGTTATACCAAATAAAATCAACAGAGATATAAAGTTAACTATGAAAGAAAATTTCCTTTCGAACACTAGAATCCGGTTGCCCTATGTACCCAGTGAGCTCTAAACTTCTTTGTTAAACTTCTTACATAACCCAGGTATATCAAAGAAAACATCTCTGTGACACTTAGTATTAACCTTGTGATCAAATATTGTGATTGGAAATATATACTTTACAAAAACACTGGCTACGTATTTTTACCCACATTTTATGAAGCCAGGAAGTAAATTAAGGATTAACTGATACAAAATTCTTACCTTCCATCTCAGCATGTGTCCATGCTCTTTATAAAATATTTTGTTAAAATATTTAATAGTCTGAGGTCAGCAGGTGATATAGTGGTTAAGGTGCTGGACTCCCACATGGTCAACTGTTTTTCAAGTCCCTGACCCAGTGGCCTGGAACTCAGGTTGCACGCATGTGAGAGAAGAATGGAGGAGAAGGGATTGTGGCATGGACATCCTCCCTTGTAGGTGATTTCTTACTTTCTGTCTCTCTGACAAGCTCATGTGTCCTATAGCAAAAATCTATCTCAAAAAATAAATAAATAAAATAAAATAATAGTATAATATTAGATATAAGAATACTAGATTATCTCTTATTTATGTTTGTCTATACAATTTTTTGGTATTAATTCATACATTTTTCTATTTCAAATTACTTATCATTTATTTCAATATATTTGCCTTCATTTCAAAAATTTTTATAAGATTGTATTCTAGGAGGTTTCTATTTTACACCAATGTAATAAAACACAGAGCAGATTATCTTCCTCTCTGAAGCTATAAAAAATTGGGACAAAATAATCTCAAACATTTTAATAATTCCAGGACATCAGGCAAAGAAATACGGTACTTCCTGGGACAAAGAGATGGCATAATGGTTACATCACTGGACTCCCACATAGTCAACCATAGTTCAAGTCCCAGACCTGGTGGCTTGGAACTCACGCCACCAAAATCCTGAGAGGAGAATGAAGAAGGGATTGCAGCATGGCCATCCAAAGTAGGGGGTGATTCTTCACTTCCTGTCTATATGTCTCTGACTCTCTGGTGAGTGCATGTGCCCAACAGCAAAAATTTTCTCTTAGAAAAAGAAAGTAAAAAAAGCACTTCCTAAATGAGCAGGAAATGAATGAAATGTGTCCTATAATTGTCCAATCTTATTGTCAAGAAAAGGTTTTCAGGCTGTAATACAGAGAGAGCTATTCCAGATGAAGCCTGGCAGTTTCCCTGCAATGAGGAAACAAAACTGATTGTCTGGGATCACTAAACTAGAATTTTAAGAGTATGAGAGTGTAAAACTGAAGATGGATAAAACCGAAGTAAGAATTCCCACTACAGCTTTGGATGAGTTTAGATCTGTGCACACATGTGAGGAAACCACACAAGGACAGAATAAATATCACACAAAATTATTAAAGGAATCATTTCTGAGGGTTACAAAGAACCAGCCCTTGCATCAAACAAAAGTAGAAAGGTAGTGTTTCACAGGAGATTGGTTAGAACACTTGGAACCAAGTTTCGCCTCACTAGCACAAAATTAGTCCTTAACGAAGCACAACTCTTATTTTACATAATAAATCCTTAGAGCAATCACTAAACTAAAGTATATGTCCATTCAAGACTTGTACATTCATGTTCATGGCACTTTATTTGGAATAGTCAAAAGATGGAAATAACTCAAATGTCCATTAATTGGTGAATAGATAAATACTACTATTTGGCAAAAAAAATAAAAGGCAATGAAATATTGACACAAACTACCACAAAGATGATGCATGTGTGTATACATATGTGCACATATATCAGACATATAATATATAATAAAATTAATAGTATATTTATATATAAGCTTCATAGGTACACATGTGTGTATATTAAGCATATAGATATATAAAGGAAAAATCATCTGTCTTCAGTGAAGGCTAACTGCCTTTTTTATTACTGATTATATGTATTTATATCAGTAAATACTGAGATTTTCTACTTATCATTTGGTCCCTAATTATGTCATACCTTTATATAAATTCTTTACATAAATGCTGTATTTTATGTAGTTCAGATAGTCTGTTGTTTTATTTAACTTACTTTATAGTTTAAGCAGCTTGTCTAATGGAATTTTTAATTGGCAAAGAGATGTCACAACTTTTTCTTCTAATATTGATCAACTCCAGACAGTTGGAACTATGCGATAGTGTCGCAGGTGTGGATGTGCTGACAAGTGACAATGAATTAAAATGTATTGGTAACGAGTGTCCCTCTGGATTCCATGACCATGTACTTTATTGCATGGTCCATTGTTCATGCATGGTCGGGGGAGCCAACCAGCATCACTCATTAGCAAACAAAGATTAGCTTTGAGTGCTTTCTGAGAAAGCCTGAGCTTTGCTAGATCTCCTTTTATTCCCGTACCAGTCTTCCAGAGTACAAAAATAAGCAAGCTAAGTTAATTAGTGATAGTGATCTCAGATGAAAAACATCTTAAAGATATCATCTCATTTTATGTAAATAAGAACAAGAAAAAAATCCTAAGGTACAGAAAGATTAAGAGAATATTAAGAGAATTTCACAATTTTTAAAATCAGATTTGTAGCTATTGTATAATTCTTTCTGATTTCTGGTCAATTGTGTTTTTCTTCTATTTTTCCACATTATCAGATTTTCTCAAGAATATCCAAATTAGTTAATGAAATTAATTACAGAATTAACTACTTGGTAAACTTTCATTTTAAATCACTATATTTATCTTAGAAACATTGATGCAAATTCTGGCCACATTGATGAAAACAAAGCCATCTCATTCCTTCAAAAAAATTTAGCTTCTGCACTCTGAAGAAAGTATTTGTCATATTATCTAGAGGACTTAATGAATATTTTCATTATAAAAGAGTTCATGTAGGTTAACAATCTCAAGCAGTTATTAATGTTTTAATTGGGGTAACAAAATTAAAACAAAAGTAAGTTTCAATAGCAAGTTCAGCTGGTAATTTCAAGAAAAGCAGTTTTAACTTAAATCAAAGAAATCCTAAGGCACTTTGCATAAAACGTGCTATTGAAAATAGTTAGATTATTTAATAAATTGTGTGATCAATACAATGTGGGGGGAAAGGAAAGGAAGACAACTGTAGACACCAGAGATAGTGTGAGAAGAGGGTGGGAAAGGACAGAGGGTCAGAAATAGGAGTTAAGGGACCAGCAGTTTGCATAATGGCTATGTCGCTGGACTTCCACGTAATAGATCATGGTTCAAGTCCCTGACCTGGTGGCTTAAACTCATGCAGGGCACGTGTGTGTCCCTGCCCAAGATCCGGAGAGGAGAATGGAGGAGAAGGGATTGTGGCGTGGCCATCCCCCCTGGGGGGTGATTTCTCGCTTTCTCTCTGTCTCTCTCTGTCTGTCTGGTGAGTGCACACGCCCTATAGCAAAAACTTCTCCAAAAAAAAGAAATAGGAGTTAAAACAAAACAAACATATATATATATATACACATATATATATATACACATATATGTATATATATATATATATATTGTTAACTCTGTGTTGCTATGTGAAACAGCTAATTTCCTGTTAGAAGCTAATGTTTACTTGGCTATCCTTGATAAACTTTAAAAAAGTTCCAGAAAAATAAAACCCTAAAACTATTTTTTCTTGAAATTAAAAAAAAAATTCGATGACTGCAGTAAGATATGTAGCCCCAGCTAGGTGCTACTTTATAGTATGTTCATTCTACTCACTGAGGTTTATGCCTAAAGTCAGACTTGTATTCATGATTATGTATGTATCAGCTGTGCTTGTTATTGAAAATACTTAGATTAATTAAGATCTTTAGTGAATAAATAAAATGTGGGGAGAAAAAGGCATAGAAAGCAACCATAGACACCAGAGACAGTGTGGGAGGAGCGTGGGAGATGGCAGAGGGTGAGAGATAGGGAATCAAGGATTAGGAAAAAGGCAAAATATACAGGAAACAAGAAATGGAAAATTATTTGTTGATGATAAACGTATGTTGATTGAGCCAATACACAGTGTATTCTGGATGGAAAAATCTCATTTTGTATGCTGTAATGATGTACAGTGAATGAATGTAAATAAATAAATTTAAATTTAAAAAAATAAAACAGCTGTTGCCTCTGAAGTCTTTAATGTAAAAGTAGCTTATCAGTCCATGGTCTGACATCTCTGCATATAGCATGAACTTTTTTTTCCATTATATGAAGGGAACTTCCACATATTCCTTGAGATGTTTGAAATAGTTTCATGATAGAGTACAGTGAATGAGAAATCTTAGATACAGACTAGTATAATCATCTAGTTGTAGAGGATCTGGAGAAATTGTAGGGTATACAACTGACAGCTAACGGTTGCAATGGATTATCTGTCAGAAGACAAAGATTTAGTGATTTTGAGTTTAGATTTTTTTGATCTGACAGCCAATAAAAAGTTGCTCTAACTGCCCCAGGAGGAAAGAATCACCTGTGTAGATCATGTTATTAGTATTTATTCTTTAACGCTTTTGTAGGTTACCACCAACTTACAATTCAAAATTAAGTTCAGGTGTTGTTCTCTCTTTTCAAATAATATATATTCTCCTTAGAAACATGTTTTAGGGAAGTGTAGAATATCAAGTTTTGTCAAACTCTTACTTGTCAGTATATGTTTTTGTTTATTTTTACTTCAATCCTTTAAAAATAAAAGCATTTTCCTTGACCATAAAGTGATGAAACTTTTTAGCCAGGAATACCTCAGAGCTCAACAGTAACAACCTTAAAGTTTACAAATGGCTCAGAAAAATGCATGCCTTGTCCATGTTCATATAAAAGCATGAAGCTCTACTAGAGCCTGAATGCTGCAACCCTGAATCCAGTTTCATTCCACAGCATGCTGCCTCTCCCAATTGGAATAGGGACTTAAATAGTTTATTTTAATGTCATTCCCATAATATTTGAAATTCTTAGAGATATCTTAAATAAAGCTTGCTTCAGTAGTTCTAATATAAATATAAGAAAGGAATCCCATGCCTCTTTCTTCCCTCGGTTGAAACTTGCATTGTTCCTCTGTTTTAGCTTTGAAAGCAATCAGCAGAGAATGCAAGCAGAACTGTCTGAAGCCTGGACATGTTACTGAGTGGAGTTCAGTGCTATCTCCTTCTGAAGCTATAATGAACATTTCCATTTGGGAAATACTTGAAGCCTTAGGGGGAAAAATGAAGGCGTAATGATCTGCTGCTGGTGATAGAGTCTAATGATACATAGAAGGAATCATGACGACAACAATAATGACAAATCTGATATGATGATGGGTCAGAAATAGAAAGCAATGGGCTTTAAGTGAAAAAATAGTACCGTTTATAGCATTTTGAGGAACACAGGTGCTCTTAGTTTCAGTCTGTTTTCTGGACCTACATAGAAACATCAAGCGAAAAGTGACAGATGCTGCCTCCTTCCTTCTGCTTCGAACACTTACTCTTCCCTATTTCAGAATGAGGAGTTTAAGTTTTTACACAGTCTAAATGGAATCCTTCTGTCAAACTTTAATTTAGACTAACTCTAGAGAAACTACCATGACTCTGAGATTACTATACTGAGTCAAGGTACTTTTCTTCTGTTGCTCCCCTTTATGTTTATTTCTATTCTTATCATAAAACCTTGCAAAGACTCTTTGGAGTTAATTTGTTTGTTTGTTTTTATGCTTTGTTTCATTTGCTTCCCTATTTCCACTAAAATGCATCTTTGTATTATGTTCATTCTTGCTTTTATCTCTGATCTGTCACTGTTATGGCCCCTGCATCTTGATGACTTCTCTGGCCATCCACTGTATTAGGTTATCTGGAAAGAAAGTCATGACGTATTTTTCGATGTAAAATACTTTCCCCAAACTCAGTACTTTCCAATGTTGCTTAAACTACATGCTACATTAGGTATTGTTTAGTAGTCCATTTTTGCTAGACTACATAGATCTGATTTTGGGCTGAACCTTGTTAGATAGTTATTTATTTTATTTTTTTTAATAAGAGAGTGAGTGCATGAGGGAGGAAGAAAAGAGGGGAGAGAGAGAAAGATTCTTGATGAGATTCCCTCATCACAGTAATGATCCTCTACCCCAGGCTCCCAGTTAGCTATTACTGCAGGCACACATCACAGTGTCTGGACCTAGACCACTATTTATTATATACATCTTATGAATTTCTGGGATGTATGCAATTCATGAACAACATTTTACAACTTTAGAAACTCTGCACAGTTGCAAACCCAATTTCTCCCAACATGTTCATAAGTATTACTTTGACACAGAGTGTTACTCATCCGTAAGTCATCTTCAGCCTATCTAGCCTGCTCCATGTGCCACTTTAAAAGATCAAGGAAAGCATTTTCCTTGATCTTGTTTGATGTGTAAACAATGTCACAATAACTTCTCAGCCTGCTAGAAAAAGGAGCTTGAGAACGTATGAAGACATATACATTACACAAAGTAAGAAATGCTTAAGTACTCACAAATACATCACTACAGAAATATTAAATAAAGTTTGGATTAAATGCAATCCAAGAAAATTAACTGTTTTCCCATCTTCCTCATACACACACACACACACACACACACACACACACACACACAAATAAATAAACATGGAAAAAGTCATTGCAGGACCAGCAGTTAGTGTATTGGCTATGTCGCTGGACTCTCATGTAGTCGACCGCGGTTCAAGTCCTGGACCCGTTGGCTTAAACTCACGCTGGGCGCGTGTGCGTGTGAGTCCAAGATCCTGAGAGGAGAATGGAGAAGGGATTGTGGCGTGGCCATCCCCCCAGGGGGGTGATTTCTCGCTTTCTGTCTCTCTGTCTCTCTTTGTTTTTCTGGCGAGCACACATGCCCGATAGCAAAAACCACGCCAGAAAAAATTCATTGGAATCCCACATAACTGTTACCTTGAAAGCACAGCAGATCTCTGAGGAAAGGCTAATAAACCTGATGGACATTTAGCAAAGACCTAATTCTAAGCCAGACTCCCTTGGTTCAATTCAATCAAAAGTTTAAAAATTATAGAGCTGAGATTTGGAAGACAAGTGGATAGAAATAAAGAAATATTATCTTCTATTGTACCTATATTTTACTAATAACATTATTTAAATTAAGCAGAATTTTCAGATAAAGTAACCAATAAAATAATCATCCTATGAAGTTTTATTTTGAAAAATTCTATGGAGATAGTTTCTGTTGCTCCCTCTGCCTACTCCAAATTGCAAACTTTCTCTTTAATGTTAGCTGCAGTTTCTTCTTAGATAACAACTGCTGGCAACCAAATAACTAGTGGTTAGCACCTGTCCCTCTGTAGAACCCACCCTTTTTAGATGTATTTATGTTGCAAAAGGGCAAATAGTAAGGGCTTTTGTGTAGATTCCCTATTCAGGTACGAGGTAACAATATTAGACAAGACTCAACAATCAGTACATGTGAAAAATAAATTTAGGATTTTTGAAATTTCTGCAGCCAAAAAAAAAAGAGTATATATTCATTTGGGGAAGAAACATATATATCTATTAAAATAACTATTTGATAAATAATAAATAGAAAACCTAGGGTGAAACAAAAACTATAATACACCAAATCCCTGAAATAAGCAAAATGCAGAATCAACTTTGTAGATATTCAAATTACAGGTGTTAGATGAGAGAGGTTCAGTTACAATGAGAAGAGATTTTATAAAATATGTAAATTATTAAATAGAGAAATAAAACTCTGTTACGATAATTTTCAAAGAGGAAAACAGTAGATAAACTACTAATAATAATCATAGTTAGAAAAGGAGAAAATTTGTATGAGAGTTTGGGAACTAAGAAACCTGACTATTCAATACTAAAGCTATTAAGCAAAAATAAATCGTAATTTATATGTTTATAAATATTTATCTCACAATAAAGATAAAACTATTTCTTGTTTCCAAGAAGATAGAAAGGTTAATTTTACTATGTTAGAATGAAATTTTTCATCAGAAAAATAAATTCCAGATGAAATAGAGCAATGAGAAGTTCAGAATAGGATGAGGTTCAATAAATTATTAAATTTATTAAGTCATTTCTGATTTTTTTACTAGATTTTAGAACTTTTAAGCAATACTGTTCTAGATTTAAATTATATAGTTGATCAATTCTAATATTACTATTTGGAACATTTGAACGGAGAATATTTTTAAAGGAACATTTTACCTCACATAGTATCTAAAAGTTAAACTACAAATTTCATAACCCATACTATTCTTCAGTGTCTACAATTTCTGCAACAAACAGTGTTTCTGACTATATTCATTTAATGTGATAAATATCTAACAACCCTGACAATTAAATCTAATTTTATTTATTTATTTATTTCTAGAGAGAGATTTTTTGGTATAAGGTATGTGCACTTGTCAGAGAGACAGAAAGTGAGAAATCATCTCTTGGGGGAATGACCATGCCACAATCCCTTCTCCTTTTTTCTCCTCTTGGATCTTGGGCTCACACATGCACACAAGTGCCCCGCATGAGGTTTAAACTTCCACTTAAATGGCTGGGACTCGAACTAGTTATCTACTATGTGGGAGTCCAGTGACGTAATATTTTGCTATCTGCTGGTCCCTCTAATTACAATTTCTGAGGGATGAAAGAGACTTAACTTTTTCCAGGTAGATTTGTATTTCAAAGTCCTTATGTCAAAGGCAACATGTAACCATGTGAGTGAAATAGCAGTAGTTAAATTTCTCCTTTCTGGCAGAAATGATAAAATTTTGCTTCTGGTTTGTGAGTCTTATTATTATAGATAAAGTTTCTTTACCTATAACTAACCAGCCTAGGAGTTGACTGTAGTTAGAAATGGGAAAATGTACTTGGCATATTATACAAGAAAACAGACGCTTAGGAATTAAAATACATGTAAATAAATTTACCTTTATTTAATGAGAATAAATTGTTTACTTATTAATTCCTACATGTGACTTAATAAAAATTGCCTGATAACATAGCAATGTATCTCAATAGGAATTTTACATTATAGGCTTTAATGGATCTTTGAAACTTTTGTTGCCCTGGGAGTTTGGTAAATAATAATTTTGGTCCTTCATTTGTCCTTTAGAATCAAAGAATCTTTCTGATAAAATTCTGTACAATGTATTCATAAATCATAGTGTTATCATCAGATAATATCTAATATTGCTGTGCATTAAAAAAATTAGCATGAATGCAAACGGTTAAATTGGTATGCTGTTTTTATAGTAAAGTGACAATACACAATGGTCTTCCAATGTTAGATGCTCTTTGCATGGTAATTCACTTTCTGAATTTTTTTCTTATGGGAATAAAAGGAAATAGGCACAAGTACCTATTCACAGCAGTGTTTATCAGTCATTAAAACAGCAAAAATATAAAGTAAGCTAAATACTCAGTAATAGAAAATTTCCAAATATAAAAAGTAGTACATCATATTATAGCATTGAAATAATTATTTAGGCAACATACCTAAACACAGGTCATCTCATTAATTAGAAAAAGTTCTAGAAAATTTGAACCAAAACATTAAAAATGGCTAGCTTTAGGAGAGAGAACAGGGAACTCTATAAAATGCTATCTTTGTTTTTTCTTGAGTACATTGTCTATGAATTTAAAAGATGAGTGAGATAAGGAGTATGGAAATACCAAGATCAAGACAGTTCCTTGGGCTTTTGGTAGAACTGATGAGTTGGTGTGTAAATGCCTGTATGTATATCTTTTTCTTCCTTCTTTAGTAAACTTATAGCCATTCAGATTTATTTATTCTGTTTCAAATTTCCAAAAGATCCTTTCTAAATGTCAGCTAGTACTTGAGCTAGCTTGAGGTAGGTATGCAATTTTCTTATGTAATCAGTTCACCAATGGCTTAGAATTCAAAGGACAACATGACTTTCAGTGACTGGACATTGGCTGTTGATATTACACTTCATTGGCATCACAGAAAAACTTCATATTCTATAACCTAGGATTCACTTCAAAACTGAAATATTTTCTCTCATTAAAGAGAAAAATGAAGTATTAAGAAAGCTGGATTTGAACTTTGACTATGGTTCGAATCCTGGCTCCAGTAACTTAAGAAACATTCAGGTATATGTGTGTGCATACCCCAAATCCTGACATGATGAAAAAATGGAGGAAAAGGGATTGCAGTGTGACTATGTTCTTTCGGGGGAGGGCAGGGGTGCCTATCCCTCTATTTGTCTCTCTGGGGAGTGTCCACACCCTCTGGAAATTAAAAAAAATTTTTTCAAGAAATTATTTAAAGCCCCCTTCTCCAGAAATCTTTCCTAAGCATATAGGAGTGTAGAAATAGTAATGTAGTCCAAGTCAAAACCAGTAATGTCTCCCAGTTTAACCAAGCATGAATATATATAGCAAGGCTTTCAGTGTATGAGTATAAAACTTTTAAAATATATTTAATCACTAAGATAATATGTCAGTAAATGAGTTGATAATATCATAAGACATTTATTCCCCTCAGACTTTTAGAAAGGATTGTTGAGACTATTATACTTCCTTAAACTTCAAATGCAGTTGAATAACTTTGAGTTGATGGCTTTTTAGTCACAGAATGGCTTAGAGATTAATATTTGAGAGTATTAGTCTGTTCAATTACTTTATATCGTTCAAATTGTTCTATTCACTACCAACGCAGCACAGGTCATACAGTTTACTTTCTAAATTTATGCAATTTAATTATATGCATTTACCCTAACAAAATTATGACATTCCAATTTGGTCGCCGATTGTCTTTAATAATATTTTATAATGAAATTTTCCAGTGTAAATGTAACACTAGTTTTTTCTCTTTTCTCTAAAAGAAAATTAGCAATTAAGTAATGTTTAGTCTACAGTTGTTTCAAAAATAATGTAAAGCAACTTTTAAAAGTGCATATAATTAAACACTCTGAATAAGATAGCACAGTTCTATGAAAATACAACTGAAGTCTAGAAAAATTAAATCTGATGCTGAATTTGTTTCTCCCTACCTGGAAGAATGCTGTTAGCCTCAAGGCTATGAGTAAATGCCATAACTACTCTCAAGATAACCCCAACCACCAAAACCAGAAATAATTATATGGCACTCTATGCATTAATACTTTACAGGCTAGTACTAACTGCATTAGGTTTTTTTTTTTTTTCTTTTAGTCATCATTACCTATATGCTCCTTGCATGGGAAGGGACCATAACTTTTATCATGTTTATAACTTGAGCTAGCTTGAGGTAGGTATGCAATTTTCTTATGTAATCAGTTCACCAATGGCTTAGAATTCAAAGGACAACATGACTTTCAGTGACTGGACATTGGCTGTTGATATTACACTTCATTGGCATCACAGAAAAACTTCATATTCTATAACCTAGGATTCACTTCAAAACTGAAATATTTTCTCTCATTAAAGAGAAAAATGAAGTATTAAGAAAGCTGGATTTGAACTTTGACTATGGTTCGAATCCTGGCTCCAGTAACTTAAGAAACATTCAGGTATATGTGTGTGCATACCCCAAATCCTGACATGATGAAAAAATGGAGGAAAAGGGATTGCAGTGTGACTATGTTCTTTCGGGGGAGGGCAGGGGTGCCTATCCCTCTATTTGTCTCTCTGGGGAGTGTCCACACCCTCTGGAAATTAAAAAAAATTTTTTCAAGAAATTATTTAAAGCCCCCTTCTCCAGAAATCTTTCCTAAGCATATAGGAGTGTAGAAATAGTAATGTAGTCCAAGTCAAAACCAGTAATGTCTCCCAGTTTAACCAAGCATGAATATATATAGCAAGGCTTTCAGTGTATGAGTATAAAACTTTTAAAATATATTTAATCACTAAGATAATATGTCAGTAAATGAGTTGATAATATCATAAGACATTTATTCCCCTCAGACTTTTAGAAAGGATTGTTGAGACTATTATACTTCCTTAAACTTCAAATGCAGTTGAATAACTTTGAGTTGATGGCTTCTTAGTCACAGAATGGCTTAGAGATTAATATTTGAGAGTATTAGTCTGTTCAATTACTTTATATCGTTCAAATTGTTCTATTCACTACCAACGCAGCACAGGTCATACAGTTTACTTTCTAAATTTATGCAATTTAATTATATGCATTTACCCTAACAAAATTATGACATTCCAATTTGGTCGCCGATTGTCTTTAATAATATTTTATAATGAAATTTTCCAGTGTAAATGTAACACTAGTTTTTTCTCTTTTCTCTAAAAGAAAATTAGCAATTAAGTAATGTTTAGTCTACAGTTGTTTCAAAAATAATGTAAAGCAACTTTTAAAAGTGCATATAATTAAACACTCTGAATAAGATAGCACAGTTCTATGAAAATACAACTGAAGTCTAGAAAAATTAAATCTGATGCTGAATTTGTTTCTCCCTACCTGGAAGAATGCTGTTAGCCTCAAGGCTATGAGTAAATGCCATAACTACTCTCAAGATAACCCCAACCACCAAAACCAGAAATAATTATATGGCACTCTATGCATTAATACTTTACAGGCTAGTACTAACTGCATTAGGTTTTTTTTTTTTTCTTTTAGTCATCATTACCTATATGCTCCTTGCATGGTAAGGGACCATACATTTTATCATGTTTATATTTCCAGTGTCTACGGGAATACCAATCATTTAGTAAGCGTTCAATTGTGTTGAATATCTGAAATAATCATTGATGATCATTTTATGTGAATGATCCAAGACAGACAGCTAGGAGCCAATTCCATGATTATACAAGGTGTAATGATTATTAATTGTAGCAAGGGAAAACACACTATGGGGAAACATGTGGTCTCTCAAGAGTGTTGAAAAGAAATCTTGTTACAGGAGTTGGGTTTTGCCAGGACTGGGGAAGGGCTTAAGGAATATAGGGGTTTACTCTAGAATGGATGTCAGAAAGTGGGATAAATTTGGTAACTGGCTACTTCAATACATCTCTACAGAAAGGAGAAACCACAAGAATCATGTTGTGATTCATGAAGTATTACTTGTTCATTTTGTCTAAGCAAAGGGGCATTGATATTTTTATAGGTGGTAGATGAAACCTACTTTTATCTCTGCTTAGAAAACATGAAGTGGCCTTACTTTGTCGCATTTTATCATGGTCTCAGAGTGACCTTTTCTAAAGTTGGGATTCTATGAGATTATTTATGTCTACTGGCAGAATAACATGCCCTGGACGTGAGTGTCAGGACAGTTTCTGAATGTCAGAAGTTGTTCTTTGATTTATTCTATCTGTCATTTTGAAATAAAGATCATTGTAAAATAAATGTTAATCTGCTTACAAATAAATTTTGAAATTAATGAGTCTATAAAACATTTTATAGACTATACTGTTGAACAATGGTTATTTATTAAATGAAATATAGATACTTTTTTAGTAAATATTGATTCTACTTTAAATTTTTTTAATATGATGTCATAATAGAAGATTTTGGTGACAACTTAGGTATTTCATTTACATTTCAATTCACATACATTTATGTGTAGAATAAAATCTAGAGAATAAAAGCAAGGGCAACATTATCAGTATTATATTACATCTTTAGGAAGTTTTTCAAAATAACATCATATCGTAATGCCTTATACATTTTGTATATAAATGCAAATGGTGGGATCAGCAGATGGCATAATGGCTACGTCGTTGGATTCCCATGTAGTCGACCATGGTTCCAGTCCTAGACCCAATGGCTTAAACTCATGCCGGGAGTGTGTGCGTGCATGCCCAAGATCCCTAGAGGAGAATGGAGGAGAAGGGATTGTGGTGTGGCCATCCCCCCTGGGGGGTGATTTCTTGGCTTTCTTTTTCTCTGTGTCTGTCTTTCTGGTGAGAACATGCACCCTGTAGGAAAAATAATCTATCCAAAAAAAAAAAAAAAGAAATGGCATATGCCTTCTGATTTGTCCAGGGTCTTGCCTCCAACTGTCACCCAAAATTTATTCGCATAGTGCAGTCTCTGATACATACTGATGTTTAACGAGTTGAATGCTTACTACAAGCAATATGTGACAAATTCAAACTCATTTATCTATTAATATCTTCTCAGTACTTCTTTCTAGCTTCCATAGTTCTCTTTATTATATGAATAATGCATATTTTAGATAACTATATACAAATTTAACTTATCACCTTTAAATATACCACAATTATTCCAGTTGTCCTCACTGAAAACTTGGTTTACATTTTTGTTTCCTTCTGCTCAACACTGGACTTTGTGTCAGTCACACTAACTCACTTACCACAATTTTTATGACTGTGATTTCTGGAGTCTTCCCAGATTGCTCATGTTCAAATTTTAGCTCTATTGCTTATAAGCTCTTGAATGCTACATGATGGTGGAATGTCTAAAAAATGAGAGTAATAATGGTATCTCACAGAATGGTTGTGAGAAGTAATTGAAATATCATGCCTACGCTTCTAAATGTATATGTATGCTAGACCTCAATTATTTTTCCTTGTTTTAGAGAGACTTTTTTGCTATAGGGCACTTGTGCTGTGAAAAGAGACAGAGACAGAAAGACAGAAGCAAGAAATCATCCTCCAGTGAGAATGGCCACACCGCAATCCCTTCTCCTCTATTCTCTTCTTGGGATCTTGGGCATGTATGCACATGTACCCAGTGTGAGTTTGAAGATGCCAGATCTGGGACTAGAACTGCTGTTGACTACGTGGAAGTTCAGTGACATAACCATTACATCAATGGTCCCCTCGATGATTTCCTTCTAAAGTCTGGTTATATCTTCTGTGGTTTTACACATTCTATCCCTCCCTTACCCACAATCTCTTTCTACTCCATTTCTTTTGCTTCATCCAGATTAATACCCCTAAAGCTTTACTTATTTTATATAGGTCATAGATATAGGACTTAATTATGTGCTTACAGAGAAAATATCAATTATTTTTCTTTGTAAGAAAAATAATAGTGAATAACATTGAACTTCAAGGCCACAAAAATTCACTTTTTTATTCATTAATTAAATAAATATTTGAGTAGCTACTACATGAACATATTATCTTATACTTCTCACTATTTCCAAAATAATTTTCATGTGCTTTTCCTTATCAGTGTTTTTCCCAGGATAGTTCCTACCTGTACTACTTCATTTTTAACTGTTCTGTTTCAGATATAATACCTTTCTTGAGCAACTCAGGACTCATCTCCTATTGAAACTCCATAGTTTTAAATTTTGCCTGTACTTTCTTTCTTAAAACTGTTTTTTTTTTCTTTATTCATGATAGAGTCCATGCAAGTGAGAGAGAAACAGAGAGAGAGAGAAATACTGTCTAAGTGATCTGGTCACATCACTCTCCTCACTTTAAAGAGATCTGGCTTCTGGGACCAGCAGTTAGTGTAATGGCTATGTTGCTGGACTCCCAAGTAGACGACGGTGGTTCACGTCCCGGACCCGGTAGCTTAAACTCACGTTGGGCACGTGTGCTTGCGTGCCCAAGATCCCGAGAGGAGAATGGAGGGGTAATGTCCTGGGGGGTAATGTCTGGCTTTCTGTCTTTCTGTCTCTCTCTGTCTGTCTGATGAGTGCACGCGCTCTATAGCAAAAACCTCTCAAAAAAAAAAAAAAGGGGGGGGGAAAGAGTTCTGAGTTCTCATATTTTGGAGAAATTATTGCTATAGGGCACATGAGCTTGTCAGAGAGACAGAGACACAGAAAGTAAGAAATCATCCCCTGTGGGGATGACCATGTTCTCCTGGGATCTTGGGCATGCACGCACATGCTCCTGGCATTAATTTGAAGCCAATGAGTCCAGGACTCAAACCACAGTCGGCCATAGGAGAATCCAGCAATGTAACTGCTATCCCAACTGCTGGCCCCAAGCCTGGCTTCTCTTGACCAGTATATTACCACTGTGCCACAAAGCCTGCTCAGCAAGTTCTTTTTTTTTTTTTTTTTTTTGAGAGATTGTCACTGTAGGGCGAGTGCGCTCGCCAGACAGACAGAGAGAGACATAGAGACAGAAAGCGAGAAATCACCCCCCAGGGGGGATGGTCACGCCGCAATCCCTTCTCCTCCATTCTCCTCTCGGGATCTTGGGCACGCACGCACACGCGCCCAGCGTGAGTTTTAAGCCACCGGGTCCGGGACACGAACCGCGGGAGTCCAGTGACATAGCCATTACGCTAACTGCTGGTTCCCAAGCAAGTTCTTTTGAAATATAATAATTTTACTGTAATTTATAATTTGCATATAATAGTTGCACACCTCCGTGGGTTACAGTGTGATATTTCAAAACATGTATACAATGTGTAATGACAAAGTCAGGACGATAAACATACCCGGCATCTCCAAAATTTAGCATGATTTCCAAAATTGGCTTCTGTGGTTCTTTCAAAATATGTATTAAATTGTTAACAACTTTCTTTCTGGTGCTCAAGTTCCCTCTAGCCCACATCACTTGTTTGTGTATAGTCTCATACCTCATAACAGGTTCTCCCTTTCTCCTCTCTATCTCTGTTCCTCTTCAAGCTTCAGTCTTGTATCTGTTAATCGAGTTTCCCCTTTCTCTCCCATCTTCCTCCTCTCTCTAGCTTCTGGTATCTACAACACTACGCTCTTCTATGTAATCCAATCTTGTAGTTACTTGCATTTTCTATGACTTTTTTTTCCTATTCCTTGATTATGGTTATTTTTATTATGGTTATTATTGTATAATTACTCTGTGTTGGACTGACCTAAGCAAATATAGCCATGTATAACTATTCGATTAGTTTTATATTTTTCAATATGAAGTTGATTAATTTTAGCTATTTCCTAAAATCTCATTTCAAACTTTCAAAAGTAAATTTCAGAACAAATTATACCAAAAATACAGAACTTACTAAATAAGTGTCTATTAGTAGTGGCCACAAATACTTTCATGCAACATATTCAGTAAACTCAATACATTCCAACTATGCTTTTGAGTGGTATAAACACCACTGATACGAAATACTCATCATAGACCCAACAATTTTCCAAAAGCATTTTTTATCATTTTTTGATATGTTGGAATTAGAATTATCTAAACAAACAATTGGATATTGACCATTTAAAGATAAAACTTCAGAAGTCCTTTGTAAGGAAGCAGGGAAGAGACCTTTCTAGAATCTGATATTCTACTTATGTAAAGATTGAGGGTGTTCCTAAAATAATTTAGGTAATCCATATTTTTTAAATACTTTCAGTTCTACCAATGAAAGTCTATTTCTAATTATACAAAAAGCTGGGGGAGTCCTCAGATGGCAAAATAGGTCAGAATCTGAAAGAGGAAGGGAAGAAGGGAGAAAGGGCAAAGCATTAGCTGCAAGTACTTTAGTATACTAAATACTCTAGTATTTTTCTAGAATAAGAGTCACCAAATCCATGAGTAAGTTTTCAAGTCAACTGCTTATCAAAAGAGTCCTTAGTCTGCTATGAATAAATTTGCTTTGTATCCTTCTCATGTTCAGTCATAAGCTAAAAGCAACCTATAGGAAATGATCCTTGTAGCAAATTTGGACAGGGATTTCAGAGCGTGGAAGATAATGCTTTGAGTCAATTCTACTTCTTGTAGGTGGGGTTTGAGAGGAGCAGTCTTATGACAGCTATATTACCAAATTCTATTTTTTACCTTAGTTCTTTCAGAATTTATATGTCTATTGTTTGCTAGCTCCTATCGTTTCTGTTGGGAAATCAAATCAGCTCTCAGTCTTATTGGTACTGGTTAGACAGTATTAGCTTTCTTTTCTTTTTTTTTTTTTTGGAAAGTTTTAATGTTTCTCTACTTGGTTTCTGAGACTTCTATTAAAATGAGACAGATGGGGATTTCTTTATATTTATCATGTTTAATGTTTTATAGGACAGTTGTTTCTGACAAGTTACCTCCTCCTATCTACTCAAGAGTTGAATAATATTTAAAACTGGGCTTCAAACTTGTTAAAGGTCATTAATTTCCCTACCCTTTGTCTTAGCTTTAGACTTTAGGTCCCCTAAATGAAAGTGTTAAGTCGTATCTATTTGTTAATACCTAAACTCAAAAATACAATTTCTCCATTCCATGTTAGATGTAGAAAGGTCACCTCAGCTTTTAAGCGCCTGGTTTTGAATCAGTAAATTACCTGAAAAGAAAAGTGATTCTAAATACTCAGCTCACCTTTCTGATCTTTCTTTTAGGGGAGATTTAAATCCTTCAAAGTCTTGTCAGCTTGGTAGCTTTGTAATGTTTCTAAACATATATTGTTACTACTACTACTACTACTATTATTATTATTGTTATTATTTAGATTTCTTGGTTTTTTGCAGTGATAGAGTTGGTCTGAAAAAGATAGGACAATATTACTAAAAGTAGAACATTCCATTAAAAAGTTTTTAGTAAGAGGGACCAGCAGTTAGCATAATAGCTATGTTGCTGGACTCCCATGTAATCAACTGCGGTTCGCGTCCCAGACCACGTGGCTTAAAACTCAAATCAGGCGCGTGTAGGTACATGCCCAAGATCCAGAGGGGAGAACGGAGGAGAAGGGATTGCGGTGTGACCATCTCCCCTGGGGGGTGATTTCTCGCTTTCTGTCTCTCTGTCTCTCTCTGTCTTGTCTGGAGAGCACAAGCGCCCTATAGCAAATACCTTGTTGGGAAGCCCAAGCCCCCTAAAGCAAAAACCCCCCCAAAAAAAAAAAAAAAAAAAACCAAAAAGATTTTAGTAAGAGAAAAAAAAATTCGTAAGTGAAATTTTTTACTATATTTATTTTACCAAAATTCAATGATATTTTTGTGATAAAAATGCAGCCTGCTTTTAATTTACCTTTTGTATTTGGTAATTTATTGGACCATAACTACTTCTGATTAATAGGACAACATATACACAAATATATTGCAAATGTAAACTACATTTCATGTAGTTTAGTTTTTAATAGAAAGGCATGTATTTCTCTCATATTCTTTTGATTTTACTATTTTCTGAATATCTGAGATTGTCAAGTTACTTAAATTTTCTAAGTCTTAGTTATGTCATCTATAAATTGAAGGAAGAAGTAGAAGAACCTAAAATATCCACATTAAAAAGATAAATCATATTTTGGAATGTTTAAAAATCTTTAACTTTGTAGAAATAAATATTTAAATAATGAAAATAATTTTTCAAAATGATTTTTAATTTTGTAATGCAGTATTGTTTTCAGATTTTCTAACTAGAGTTCATATCTATTACTATATTTCAAAGACTCATTATTATACTTTAAATAAACTGGACAGTTAATAATGTAAAAGGATCTCACTACTTTTAAACTTGCATGTTAAATAGCAAAATTCAGATAGATAAATTGTGAAAATTACATGGTTCAGTCTCAAAAGTATGGTCACATCGAGCATTTTTAACCTAAGGGTAGCTATTAAGTAGATGCCTAATAATTATCCAATTTTGAAGTGAAAGTACAGATTACAACATATGAGAAGGACATTTTATTTTAAATTAATTTTCCTCTAATGTTAGTATGGGAGTAAGTTAACACATATTACCTAAACATTATTAACATTTCCAGATGCACTTGAAAAAAATAAATGAAAAAATTAAGCTTGGTATTTGGAAACCTTACAAACTATATAATTGAAAAGAAATCAAATGCTATCTATGCTATTATTATACTGTTAAAATTTTAACTTTTAATCCTATGAGGCAGAAATATATTCATGAAGCCAGTGGTCAGCCCTACTAATCACTGCATAACTTCTTGGTGGTAGTGATTTGTTCTGATTGTGAAACTGCTTAAAAAAAAAAAAAAGATAAAGTTCTAGATTAAAGTACTCCAAAACATAGGTGCAATGCTATGCAAAACTCAGTAACAAATATGGTCAGTAGTTGTGGGTCTGCTGGGTTTGGGTCAGTAGAATAAGACTACGTTGCAAGCAACAGTTATGAGATACAACGGAGTTTCAAAAAACATAGGTTAGGCTTACAAATGAATGAAGAGACAGTAAGTACATAAAGCACATTTATCACAGTCTGTGGAAAATTTCTATAGCAGTGACTTGTTATGCGTAATATCTTACTCCTTTTTGAGTGACACCAGTCTAATTAATTGCTGTTCATGACTCACAGCTATCGGATACTGGGTTTCGCATGAATCAACAGTTAATAAAATTTCTAAGTCATGTAGAGAGGTCATGAATTTGAGGAACTCTTATTTTTGTTTGATTTTCCCCTTTGTGAAATATAGATAACTTGAAAAGTGCTGCTCATATTCAACTTTTTACATTTTATTTAATGAACTTTTATTGAGCATAATCAGAGAATCTTGCTATGTATTTGGCAAAAAGTACATCTTTATTACTGAACTCTTGCTCTGATCATTTAACATTAGAACTGAAAGAGATCCAAACGTGATTCCTACATGTCAGGTGATCTTTGAGAGAAAAAGTAGATTTTAGTGTCCTCATTCTATATCTAAAGAAATGAAACCTTCAAAGTTTACATGACTACCAAGGTTACACAGCCAGAGGGGCAGAGGCAGGGTGAGAACCCAGGTCTAATGTTATTTCCAACAAAAGAGCCTTTAACAGAAGAGGAAGGTAGAAGATAATTAAAAGAAAGTAGAACTAGGAATGACATTTGACCTGCTGTTGGTTAAAGATGGACGGGGCTGTGTCAAAAGTGTGAGAAGAAAATAGATTCTGCTAACAACCAGTGATTTGGGAAAAGAAAAAAAAAAAAAAAAGAACCTAAGCACCAGATGAGAACCCCAACCTTGGTTGACATGTTCAGTTCAGTGATATAAGATCTTGCTCAATGATGCTAGGCTAGACTACTGAACTATGAAAACCAAGATCATAAACAGGTTTTGTTATAAGCAGCTAAGTCTGTGGTAATTTATGGGGTAGCAAAATAAAATGGAGATTTATCCAATCTGTTATTTCCACTGCATGACCTGTGAGTAAAACATTTTTCCTTGGTGTTTCCTTGTTTCTAAAAGCATAGATTGGGTCATCTAATATAAACATAAAAGAAAGGAACTAGTTCAAAGGGCATTATGCTTGAAAGGTGATCAAATATGGGAGCATGAAAGTAGGAATGGACTTAGGAGAGACTGCTTTTATGTTCCAATTTGGCCACAACTTGGCTGAGTGACTGTGGCTGCAAAACTTAGTAAGTCTATTTTTATTTTCTTTAAGTTTTACATTTCATGACTGACAAAAAGAGAAAATATCTACTCTGATTTTTGTTTCTCTCTATGCTTTTCTGGAAACTTGTATTTAATGCATCAGTTTGCAACTTGTTGCACACCAAATTAATATGCACTACGTTTTGAGTCCCAAACTGAGATATGCTTTCCAAACATGGAAAATTTAAAAACGTGCTATGTTACCCTTATTGGCTGTTTAAAGTTTGAGTAACACTTTTTTTGTGTCATTCGTATGTTTCAATTAAGTCAAATCTACATATTGCAGTACAGGGAATATGTTATCCTGTATTTTACAAACATATTCTTATATGTTTGTTACACTTGCTTCCACATTCTCAGTAAAATATATTATATGACTTAATATTTTAATATACAAGAAATGTAATTGTCAAAATTTAGTTCATTTGAGAATTTAAGGCCTGTGCTATTTGAATACTAAAATAATAAATTACTGAGGAACTAAAAAGGCTTTAAAAGTATATAAATCTAAGGTGCTACACTTAAACACTAAATTGTAAATAATTACTCCCCCTTATAAGAAACCTTGAAAACCCTCTACTTGCGAGTGGGCTAGCAGGATGAGGCAGAAGTCACAGTCTAATTCTAAGACACTTCATACATTTTTACGTTTTGCTTATTCTTTTATACTTCAGCCAAG
The DNA here is from genome assembly GCF_000334495.1 of Tupaia belangeri chinensis. Taxonomy (NCBI): domain Eukaryota; kingdom Metazoa; phylum Chordata; class Mammalia; order Scandentia; family Tupaiidae; genus Tupaia; species Tupaia belangeri. The sequence goes on along the minus strand of NW_006160142.1, from coordinate 3,376,613 downwards.
CACACAAGAAGGAGATGCCGAGGCCAGCCCATTGGAGCCAGCCCACTAGTAGGGGGCTGTGGCCAAGCCCAGCCTTGCTCAGCCTGCTGGTAGCCAACATGCCCACTGGAAACAGTAAGCGATCGCTGTTTTAGGTCACTATATTAAGTGCAGCTTTTATGCAGCAACTGTTCACCAAAACAGTGAGGAAATCCACTTCTTTTCAATAATAAAATATTTGTCACAAACTATGCAAAGTTAACCATTTATATTTAGTACACTATCCATTCTAACTGAATGACAGAAAAATGGTTCAGAAACAAAAAAGTAAGTTCTCCTCCAGATTAGCAGGATTTGAGTGTAGTTCCATGTGATCTTTATAACATTAATATGACTGCATTTTTAACTTATCCGTCATATCTGATCATATTATTCTCTTGTTCTAATAGTTCAGTTCATAAAGGTGAACTGAATAGGTGAAATACAAGTTCCCACACAAGGTATTCAAGGCTTTTCACAGCATGCTTATTTACCTGGTGCAGACCTCCTTGTGCCCCACTTCACACACCCTCTGTCTGTCTTGTTTTGGCTGCAGCTGCAGCGGGCAGTTTATGTGAACACCAATTCATCTCCTGTCTACAGTATTCCATCTCAAGTGTATGCTGCATGCGTCATTTCCTTTCCAGCCCAGGCATTGTCCTGGGGTAGAAGCTGGTGCCAGGTGGCAAGGCTTCTAGATGTGTCCCAGATGTTAATGCCCCAGGACAACCACCACTGATAGAAGTTAAACACCTGCAGGTAAATGTTCTACTACTATTCTTTTATTTACTTCCTGCTATAGTTATGTATATTCCCCATAAATCCATGTTCTGAAATCTGGTGAGCCATTGCAATGATTTTGAGGGTGCAGACAACCCATGAAGGTGTTGAAAGGTAGCGCCTTTGGGAGGTGACTGGGATTGGACGAGGTCATCTGATTGGGACCCCATGACTTAACTCTTGGTAATTTTATGAGACTAGACACGTGGCACATGCTCTGCTCTTACTCTGTCTCGCCCTGTGATGCCTGTGCTTCCTCAAGACTCTACAGAGTCCCCACCAACCATAAGATCCCACCAGCTATGGCCCTTTGCCTTTCAACCTCCAAATCTGTGTGCTAAATATACTTCTATCCTTCATAACATACCCAGATTTGGGTATTTCTCATATTGGCAACACAATGGACTAAAACACCTCAGGAAGCTTGATGAAATGGAGCCTCCATTACATAAAAGTGACTTTGATAATTTATTCTATTGCATTTTCCTTTTTGCCTGTTTCTCTTCCTGTTATTTATCTCCTGCTTTCTGGGATCACTTTCCAGATAAAAGTTCTATGCCTAAGCCCATGAGTTAGGGTCTGCTTTAGGGAGAATAAAATAAAGGCTTCCTCATCTTATCTTACATATTTCTTCTGCCACTTCCCTTCACTCGTCTTTTGCCATACTGAGCAACAGTACTGATAGTTCTAAATAAGTTCTCGGCATATACTACTTTGCACAACTAGTCATGCAACTGACTACCTGTGCACTGTCCTCATTGCTTTAACACAACTCTTAATTTCACTGTTTTGTATGTCCTTCAAGTTATAGCTTAGGTACCACTTCTCCCATGAGGTTCCTCCAAAGAAAGCAGCTGTCTTTCCTCTGGTGATACCATATATTAATTCACATATTCTTGCACTAATCAATGGGATAAAAAATACTCACTTGCTTTACTCTTTTAGTCCCTATTGCTGTTATACCTAGCACTGTTACATAAAAGGTTGGGAACATATGCTCAAGTGCAGCAGGCAGCCTAAACGTGATAAGAGTGACATTACTGATCCTCTCCTATGGAACAAACACTCCCAAACACTTTCCAGCTCTTTACTTAGATGTTATACTTTTTCTCTGGTCAGCTATACTAGAAGCATTGATTTTATTTTCATTTGCTATGAAGGTATCTAATCAAAGTTTTGTTTCTAGATCAAACATAGTAACATGGGAAATTTGTTTCTACTTAATACATTCATTCATTCAACAAGTAGTTACATGTACTTTGTGTGTCAGACACTGTAGTAAGTATTGGGATACACCATTAAATAAGACATTGTCCATGCCTTTAATATCCCAGTCAGAAGATTTGCGTAAGGAAGTCAGTCCAGTAATTTTTCATGTAAATGTTCTATATGAAAATGTGAGGGTTGTTGAGTCTACGAGTAACTTAAGATAAGGTACAATAATAATAGTTCTTTAAAATCTAAATGATATATAGTGATTAAGTATATAAATAATAATTAAAATTAATGAATAAAAAATTATAAAAATATAATGGTTAAGATTTATTGAGCACTTGCTTCTCTCAGAACACTGCCAAGTAGATTATCTCAAATGTTCACAACTCTTTGATCTAAATATAACTATTATTTTCATTGTACTTATCAGAAATTTGTGGAAAAGAAAAAATTTAAAATGTGCCCAAAGCAAAGCAAAATTAAAAGAGTTTAGGTGGGAATTCTCCTAACCCAGGTTATTGTCTGGGTCTATAATCCACACACTCAAATACTGTATTTTGGATGTCTAGATAATATTTAACAAATTACCAAAGGGTTCAGTTATAGCAGAACAGGCAGAATTAGACTCGGAGAAATATTGGGTCTTAGTGTTTTTCTATGCAAAAATGCATTATGACTTTTCTGATAATCCAATAATTAAGGATGGATTAGTTGTTGATAACTTATAAACTACACAATTACGTTTTATATTTAAAGTGGATTTTTTTCCAAGTGGGAACCACAAAACTTACCAAAGAAACTATCCTGAGTCAATTGACACAGGCAACTTAGAATTGTAGAAACACTATAAATACAACAGTATTTCAAAGGAATATTCTTTTTTTTTTTTTTTTTTTTTTTTTTTTTTTGCTTTTTTTTGATTTTGTTTTTGTAAGATTTTGGCCATAGGGTATGCATGCTCACCAGAGAGACAGAGAGAAGACAGAAAGCTGGAAATCACCTCTCCCCCACTGCCAGGGGAGATTGCCAAACTGCAATCCTTTCTCCTCTCAGGATTTTGGGCAAGCACATGTGTGTGCCTGATGTGAATTTCAAGCTGGTGGGCCAGGGACCCAACCAGACTATGGTGGGCCACATGAGAATCCAGTGCTTTAACTACCACACCACTTGCTGACCCTCAGTGGAATATTCTTAAAAGAAAAAAGTCATTGCAAGATAAAGAGAACTATCATATGTTTCCAGAGGAAATTCATTAATCTTGCAGAGGCCATTTGTTTGATATTTCTGATTTGCATCTATAGTAGGTGCTGAGGTAAACTACCAGATTTCCATTATTGTCCTTATCTTTACACAAAGGAAAATACCTTGCTGAAGATCGTGTCTTCCTCTTGGGGGCTTTGCATGCAAAGATTGTTTGATGTGGGAACATAAAAGCTGGAATTTCTTGTCTCAGTTTAGGGTATCTCTGCAGGATTACTCCAGCTCTTAAGTTTTTTACAGCATTCTTGGTGTGATGCATCACTATTTAGCTTCTCTCTTTGCCTAATTTTTCTTTTCGCTTACCCACGGAGAGCTCTCCCCAATAAACTTTCTACATATTCTTCTTTGTATCAGGATTTGAAGTTTGATTTGATCTATTCAGAAACTAACAATTTAGTCTCCTACTTTTTAACAAATGCTAGCAAATGGTACATAACTCCTGGTTCCAAGGCAAATGATGTAACTAATGACAGCACAGCAAATGGAATGAGAAATATATTTAACTCAGTTCTCCCATACCCCTGAAGTCCAACAGTGACAAAACGAAGGGTCCAGATAGATGCGTGCACCCTTATGAATTGGCTTACAGAGAGGAGCACTAAGCTTGGGGAATCTGGCATCTCAAAGTAAGCAGTAAGCAAGCCTGATCTTTGTCATAGTGGGAGACATGATGACATGCCTCAAGCTTCCTTGTTGTATATCCAACTTGAGAAATGGCTTATTTAAAGAGTGGTCAGGTCCCGACCCTCTTGACACACTCAGGAAGAACTTGCATGATTGCTCAGAGCCCAGAATAAATGTCCTCTCCCAACACTGTCTGAATTTGCTCATAGGGAAGCAAACTAATCCAGAGCAATACATACTACTGTACTTGGTAAGTCACTTACAAAAATATTTAGAATGCATCTTGGATGATACTTACTTTGTTTTGAACAATTTTTTTAAAATATTTAATTTAGCTTTATTTATTTATTTGTTTGTTTGTTTCAATTAGACCAGAAATGGACACAGAGAGAGACAGAGACAGAGACAGAGAAAATGAGCAAATAAGCTCTCAGGTCCAGGACTTGAAATGTAGTTGGACATGTGGGAGTCCAGTGACCTTAACTACTATGCAACCCGATGGCCCCTGCTGTGAACAATTTAATTTGAATTGAATTTTCCTATTGTATTTCTTTAAAATACGGAGGTTTCAAGTTATTTCCAAATATTTTTGTAAGTGAATTAGTGTGTGGAATATAAAGGCATTCTTACATTTTCCAATGTAAGAAAGAAACTTTGTGATATTTAATGGAGTGGATAATGAAGAGAAAATATGTGTCAAATCAGCAGTTATAATTTCCCAGTGAAAAGATGTGTTCATAAAAAAATTTTGATTCAAAGAACAGAACAAAGGTTATAACAGAAGCAATGGACAGCTGTATTTACACACTTTTACACTGATTTTTAAATTTACTTTTTTTTTCTTTTTTTGCTATTTTTTTCTTGGGGGAGGCATTTTGTTATAGACCATGTGCACTCACCAGAGAGACAGACAGCAACAAATCACCCCCCAGTGGGGATGGACATGCTGCAATTCCTTCGACTCCATTCTCCCCTTAGGACTTTGGGCACACACGCACATGCAACTGGCATGAGTTTAAGCAGCCAGTTCTGGGACTCAAACCATGATCAACTATGTGAGAGTCGAGTGACAAAACTATAACACTATCTGCTGGTCCCAGGTTACTTTTTTTTTTAATCTACTCTAATCTGCTAGTCAAAATCTTTGGTAGGGAAAAAAAGACACCATAATTTTACACTTTGGTTTTGACACAATTTAGTATTGTAAAAAGGATTGGAAAGGATTTAAAATTTGAAATGAGTTAGAACCAAGGCAAGCACTCAGTCAGTGCTTTACTCTGAATCAATGATTCAAAAGTTGAGAGCCAGAATAAAAGGTACCTGAGTGCTGTGACCAAATTCCCGCCATGGCTCATAGAACCCCCCTGTAACAAAAGGTTGCTGCCAGAAATAATAGCAGTCTACAGCTTGAATGGATCACAGAATAATATTTGAAAGAAACACAACAATAATTGGATCCAGAGGCCCTTTGAGAGCCTGCTCAGGGATGGAAGAGCCAGCTCTACCATAATCAAGTGATATCTGATCCTCATCTCGTTTGGGGACAACTTTGGATCCCTCTGTTCCTGTTGGCTGCTTGTCCCACTGGGTAAATTCCCTGAGTTCCTGTTTCAGAGCTTAGGGTAGGGATACTTCTTCTGGAGTGACATCTTCTCTTTACAAGACATTAAAAGGGTAAAATAGTCTTTGGTCCTCTCAGCCTGCTTCTCCTGATATCAAACTTTTTTACCTTTTGAGCCATCTGGGGCAGACACAATCCAACCCCACGCTATCAGTTTGGCATACCTGGGGTAGACCATCTGCTCTATGAGAAATGGTTTGAGGCAGGGATCCCTCATGGTTTTGGACTACTCATGAGAAATTTAGCTTTTGCAGCTTGGCACTAAAGAGTGGAGAAGAGAAATTCTCTGTCCCTCCTGTTTAAATATCATGCTTTTGACTGGGAGTTGAGGGGACAGGGATCCCTGCCCTTTCATCACATTGCCTAGACTAGAGCTTCTGTCCTTACACTGGGATGGGGTTGGATGAGGGATAAAGGGATCAAGTCATGCCCAAGTGCCAGAGACTCTCACTGTTACCAAGATTTAGTATATTTTCTAAAATTAATGTTTATTAATGTTCAATATGTGCTCAGGACAATTTTTAGTGATTTTAAATGGTTATATTTTAAATAATTTCCACCAGTCACTATCAGTTTTTTTCTGGACTGACTTTGCAGGCCTTCTCAAGCTGTCATTCTAGACATCTAAGTTTGATAAGGGCATTCTTAATAAATTCGCTGAAGCAGATTCCATGGTTTGAGGTATAACTGAAGAACAATTGAGTCAAGTGTATCAATGATCAAGAACTGAGCCAACTGACTCAAAACAACTACTTTATAGGTTTTCAAATACATTAAATATAGTCCCTATTCAGTCAGGAAATAATGTTTGTGTGAGTCAATCTTGGAAATTGCTAAATACTGTAATCCTTCCCAAAATCGCATTTCCCTTAATAAATAATGGTGTATACTTTATAAATTATAAAATTATAAATTTATAAAATTTATAAATTATAAAATTATCAACTAATTAATATATATTGAGAGTGAGAGAGGGAGGGAGATGGAGACAGAGAGAGACAGAGAATGCTATCTCTGTGCAAGGTGTCACAAGAGGTAGTTGCGATACATTAAAAATTATTAGGAGCCTGGGAAACCCAGAGCATCCGCGTTTGTCTTTGTGCTATCCTATTATCTGAGTAACTTCACACGTTTATTCTTTTAGGTCATATCCTTATCTGAAATTTGAGATTTGACTAGGTGATCTCAGGTAAGATGGACCTCTAACACTCTTCGATTCCATAAGATAATAGTCTGACATCCAAGTAAAAATGTTGAGATGAGAGTTTGAGATAAGGTATTAGAAGCTGGCTGACAGTTAAGAAGTAGAGATTTATACTAAGGACTGATTATTATTGATTTTGTATTTAAAAATAAAAAAGAGAGAAACAAGAATAGGTTTTCCCCTTGTAGAAGGACAAATGAAAGAAGAAAATCCCCAAAGAAAGACAGAGGCACAATGAAAAGTAGGACATTTTAAAGTCTTTGAATTTAAAGATAAAAAATTTCAAGAAGGCAACCCAATCAATAATGTCAAAGGACAAAAATATCCACAATATATCTTGAAAAAAAGACTGAGTTTTGATCTACCATTTTTTTCATTTAATTTTATTTATTATTAGTTTAAAATTTGCTATAGCGTACACGTGCTCACCAGAGAATGCAAGATAGAGAGAAAGTCAGAAAGCAAGCCACCAGGTCCAGGACTCAAACTGTGGTCAGCCATGTGGGAGTCCAGTGCCTTAACCACTATGTAACCTGCTGGCTCTGGAGAGAAAGAATCTAAAAGATATTTTATAGAACTTTATTCCTTTTCTGTTATAAAATTATTCAATGGCTTCTCCATTTCCTGATACCTTATTCCTATGTGAGAGTTAATTTTTCTTCTTTCCAAATAGAAGCCCTACCAATTATTTTCAGTATATGACAACAGTCTTGCATGAGTGGTTAGAGATAGTAGTAAGTTTGTATGATAATATAGAAAACTAAAAATCTGATTATTAAGAAAGAAAAAGTCAGACTATAGGTATAAAAACTCCGATTACATATATATGTGTAGGTAACTAATAATAACATGAATTGAAATAAATTTAATAATTCCACCCATGAATTATAAAGATAATTTACTTTTTTATCCTGAATCAACATCTTTTTTATATTTCAGAGAGAACATACTAATTATATCAGTCTTACACTTGGCAGATTTTTTTTTACTATAATCATGTTTTCATAGTTACATAGAATTCTATCATACTCACTTTATCCTCTTTTCAGCAATTTTATTTTTTTAATGAAAATGAAAAACCAACCATTATATTTGAATGTAGGTATATTTGAATGACTGTATGGGACATCAAAACAGTCTAGAAACTGACCTGATTTGACTAATTTTTCCTTGATAGAAATAAGATATCCAAAATACTAACATGATTTTAAAGAATGTGCTACTGCCTACACACTTTAATCTTAAGAGTTATTCAGATGTGTGCAACTTTTTTTTCCTCAATATTCTATTCAGCACTTGGAAATTTACCACAACCCATCTGTTGGCAGACTGTAACACTCCTACAGTTTTCCACAACCTTCTTCTTGACAAGATTTCTTCTAAACTCACGTATTGATACAAGACTGCCAACTTACTTCACTAATTTTTCTTCTTTTCCAATGAAACAACACCTTACTGATTGTGTGAATTCGTCCCACTGCAAGTAGCTTATCCTGAAGAAAATGTATCTTTACATCTTTAACCTGAAGATGAGATTAAATGACAAAAACGTAAGAGTTGTCTTTTTTTATCTGAGATGCTATCTGAAGAACAAGAGAATTTTTTTTCCCAAAAGGCAGAACTCACACAAATCAATGGCAGTTGCAATATTTTGACTCTGCATAAGAAGCTCTGTGACAATGAAATGAATGGTCTCTAGGAAACGTATGTCCTATAAGTGAAGATGAATAATCATTTGTCAAGTATTCTTCATAAGAAATCCCCAGATTAGGCAAGAAGTTGTATCAGAATCATAAAATATGAATTATTAGTTGAAAATAACCAGAAATGATCTTATCTGAACCTCTTTCCTTTACAGATGAAGTGAATGAAGTGCTCTGGTTTATTTAACACAACCCATAATCTTGCTGATTATCAGAATCACCTACCAAGTTATATTAAACAGAAGGAGAGGGACCAGCAGATAGCATAATAGTTATGTCGCTGGACTCCCATGTGGTTGATCACAGTTAGGGTCCCAGAACTCGTGAAGGTGCACGCGTACCCAAAATCCCAAGACGAGAAAAGATGAGAAGGAATTATGGTGTGGCCATCTTCCCCTGGAGGGTTATTTCTCACTTTCTCTCTGTCTCCCTTTGTCTCTTTGGCAAGTGCACATGTCCTACAGCAAAAATCTCTATTAAACACACACACACACACACACACACACACACACACACACAAAGGAGACAAGGGTTTGGCTAACAATCATTTATTTAAGACTCCACCCTGAGGACTCAATGAGAATTTCTGCTGGTGGGTGTGGAGAAGTGATTCAGATGATCCTTTAAGCTTGAGAACCATTGCTATTGGGACTTCACTCAAGGTCACCAGGGCCCTAGTTACAGTCCTACATTCGTTTTATGATATGTTGTTTAATAAGTCTCTTTTGTTCTCAAAATATGTGAATTTTTCTTTAAATTTGTATGCCTCTTGTGGTCTACTCAATTTTATTTTTAATTGGATCAACTTAGGTTGCCATTTAGGTTTTATCTAGTTTAAATTAGGGATGATCCTGTGAAATATTGGAAATAAAAAACTAACTTAATATGGTACTGAAGACTGAGATTGACAAACCACACCAAAGTAAATAAATAAATAAATGTAGTACAATTGGATCCAAACAAATTCATATATAGAAGCTGCTAACAGACACAGGGAAGAAGATTCCTGATTTATGTCAATTTTAGTTTTTCTTGTGTTTTGGCCAGCTCTGAGATTTCACTTGATCTTTCCTTGGACTTTAACATATAGCTGCAGGTTTTGTGTCTTTTCTAAGATTTGGCTTTTGCTTATAATCAATATTCTTTGCCAATAATATCTGCTTGTCTACGAGGCTATGAAGTCCTTGAAGAGATAGAGTTCAATTTGTGAGAGCCCTGTTCAAGAGGTCATGCTGGAAACTAGAGAAATACAGCACAACTGACCTGATTATGCTGCATTCAGTGGAAGTCTCATAAATTACATTCTGGATGTGCAATTCTTTCAAGTCACACACATTTTATTTAATTATCTGGTGATTGCTTCACAATGTAGTTTATTATAGACATTATCATTTAACATCACTTAGATTTTCATATAAGTTTTTATCTTAGAGTTGCATCTCACCCTGTTTGTGTTGGATTACTTTATTTGTCTAAGTGTACACCATTATATCAATCCTTTACTTCTTGAGTAACATTAGAACAAAGCTAAGATAGTTTCTTTGGGCTTCACTTTCCTCAGATGCATTGTAAAATGACCGGATTTCCTATTCTTTGATTAGAGAAGCCTCATTCTCTGTAATAAAGAATCCTCTTCAAAGAACTTGCTTAAGCAGAAATATCAACTAGCAGTTACCCAGTAACTGGTAAGTGCCTCAGTTAGGAATACAAACATAGCATATTCTCCCAAGGCCCCTAAAATAGAAATCCTTACATTCACAATGACTAATGTCATTTATTTACTTTTCCCCATCTATTTAATCATACCTATGTTCCATATGTACTACCTACAATTAAAAATATTTTTAGTGCTTTAGGATCTTCTGTCCATGTAACCACAGTAAATCAATCCTTTGCACAAGATAGTATCACTATAGAGGGACAATTTGCAGAGCTAAAGTGAGATGCTCTGTGAGGCTGGCCCACACAGGAAGGTACCAGGCTTGGGTCTGAAGACCTCCCTGAGTACACCAGGTACAGGTGCCTATAATCTCAAGCTGGTTGTGGCTGGGCTGCATCCTGGAATCAAGACCCTGTTGGGAGTGTTGTTTCTGTCTTTGTCTCTCTTGCTCATGAAAGAAAGAAACCTAAAAGCAAAACAAAACAAAACAGCAGCGAAAAAAACTATCTAGAACTGCTGTCAAGATTTTTCTGTTAAGAATTTCAAGTAACTTAGATTTTCCTTAATTCTTTGACCCAGAATTTCTCAATGGTGTTCAGATTTTTGAGTATTTTAAAAATTTATCTCTAGATCTGTATCCTACTGCTTTGTTTCACAAACCTAAAGAACTCACTCTCTGATTGTCAGTTTTCATAATGTGTCAAACAGAACCATTTATGCATTCTACACTGTCCCATCAGTCAGTCCTTATGGAGCTGCGAATGGTGTGAAAAATGCCATTGTTCACTGGGTAAGTTTAAATAGCAGCTGTTAACATTTTCATTAGATTATTTTCAGAGCAATAACCAACAGAAACTAGTTTGGAAAACACAAAATTATATTGCTCTAAATATTTAAGAGCAATATATTTTTTTCTATTGTCAGTTTATATGGGGAGACTTTACAAAGTTTGTGGGGAAAGTGGACTAAATATATGAGTTTACTTAGGTGCAAAAATTTGAAATCTATGATAGGGTTTTTTCACTTTATAATATGTATTTTCCATGAACTTAGTGAAGAACCCTCATATAGGTCAGGGCATCAAAAATATTAGAAATAAGAGAAAAAGGAATATTCTCTGTGAATTAAAATATAAAAATCTATAATAAATTAGAGCAGATATATGCAAAACAACATTAGAAGAAACAATAGTTCTGATGTTTGTTAGAATACTAATTTATTCAAACAAAGAAATTAAGTCAGAGAGGGGGCATGACCAATGATCATTTATCATTCATAGGTCAAAAAGGAATATCTGTAGATACATTAATAGTGGCAATCAACTGAGAATGGTATGATCCTTTGGTAAAGTATATATATTATGAAATGGCTGCAAACAAACCCAATTCTGAATGTGGCAAATTAATGATCAGGGAAATTAAATGGAAAGCTGTAAGAAAGGGCTGGCCCGCATACAGAGCTGACACACTCAGTACTCAGAGGTGAGCTGAAAACTCTCCCACGTGGATGTGCCCATGGTTCATCGCCATGCCACCATCAACCTCTGAATAAAGACATTCACTTGGGCAGTCCTTTAACCCACATCCAAAATTTTAAGCTACTTCACAGAAGACAGTGTTCCACTGACAGGTACTTTCGTTTAGAAGTCAGGTCAGTCTTACTGTGTTCCTGAAGCTAATGTGTCTTCTTCCTTTGTTTTAAAAAAAGGCTATCCTGAAGACTTTCTTGACTGTTTTTCAGTCTTTACAAAACTTTGTGCCTACTTGTGGTTTTATGTATTTGTAGCAATTCTTGAATGTGATTTGGATATCTTTCCATTTTGGAAAATTTCCAGCTTTGATAGCTTTCATTTTTTTTGTTTGTTTGTTTGTTTCTTGTTTTCAAGTTACTTATTTATTTCTTCTGGAAGAGAGCCAGGAAGCAAAATAGGGTACTGATGCCCTAGTCTACCCCAGCCTGAGCCAGCCCCAGATCATGAGGCTGGATAGTATATTCATGTGTGTTGTCAGTCATACTCAGGGAGGTCTCCAGACATGAACCTAGAATTTCCCATATGGGTCATCCTCAGAGAACATTTTGTGTTACCACCATGCCACCATTCATCCTCCTGATATCTTCGAGTGTTTCTTTTGTTACCATCTTCACCACTCTATATTTGCTACTTAATTTAAAGGTAATAGAGAATATTTCAATTAAACTTCTTAATCAATAGGTATTTTTCTCTTTTCTTTACCTATCATTCTTTTGTTGATCTAGGGTTCATCTTCTGATCATTCCTCATGTTTAACAAGTCTCTCTGTATGTATTATCTTCTGTTAAATCTGTCTGCTCACTACTTAATTTCAGCTATTATATTTCAATTCTAAATTTCAATTTGTTTCCTTTGTTTTAAAAGTTCTAGTTTTCTGCTCAACTAAGAATACATGTTGTTTCTAGAACAGTATGGGCAATCTTTTTGTGTAATGAGTAAGGTACTAAATATTTAAGGGTTTTTTGGCAACATATGGTCCCTGTATGATATTTTTCTTCATATCATTGTCACTGTTATTTTTCTGGCATGTTTCTTTTTTTTATAATCCATTATATATTTAAAAATCATGTTTGGAACACAGAACAAACAAGCACAGGCCAGGGGCTGAGTTAGACCCACGGGCCATTGTCCCAAATTTATTATGCACATTTATTTTAAAGACCACATCTAATGAGTCTATTATATGGATTTCTGTGGTTCTGTGTTTCATTTTTCTAGAAGGCAAATGTTTATCCAGAAAGATACAGAGAGATAAAGACAGAGGTAAACAGACCTCCATTGCAAAATGGTCACATCCATTCTCTTTTCCTCCATCTTTCCCTGCTTTCAGGGTTTTGAATATGCACACACCTGTGCCCAGCATGTTTCTCAAACTTCCAGGTCTGGGTCTTGAACCACAAGGTCAGCCAGATGATCCAGCTGCCTTAACTACCAGGCCATGGAGACTGCCTTCTGTGTTTATTTTTATCTTTCTACTGATTTTTAAGTCCCAGTATTTTGGTTACCACATTATGTTGGACTATATTTGATTAACACTATTTTAAACATATATCAATAATTTGAAAAACAGGGGGACATATTTTTACTCCAGATAAGATATGATTTTGCTTTTTGCATGTGGTTATAGGCAAGCAATCCTGAATTACCAGAGTCTAATTGATAGAAGAGATAATTCATAATTAGGCTTTGGCAGCTGAGAGAATAGTCCCATTTCCGAGTCACCCTCATGCTCAGGGTACAATACTGTGGTTCCATTTTAAAGCCAAGAGGATGTATTAGCTCTGTTTCTCCCCTTGGTAGGCTCTAAACGCCAGTCTTTGTCCCCCAGCCTACAGCCCTCTCAGAATTGTTCAGATGCTTATTTTTCGACTACTTCTGGGACTGGTATATAACTCTAAAGGAATAATGGCTCCAAAAATTATTTTCACATATTTGAAACTATCTACTCTTTCTGGACCTTGATCCAGTAATTCTTCAGTACATTTATTACTCTGATAATTTCAAACAAATTTTTTTTTAATTATTTTGTTCAGGGGACCAGCAGATGGTATAATGGTTGCATCATTAGACTCCCATATGGTCAACTGAGGTTCAAATCCTAGACCCGGTGGCTTCAGACTCACTCTGGGCACATGTACGTGCATGCCCAAAATCCCAATAGGAGACTGGAGGAGAAGAGACTGTAGTGTGGCCATACCCCGTTGGGGTGATTTCTCACTTTCTGTCTCTATCTTTCTGGCAAATCACACACACATATAGCAAAAATCTCTCCTTTAAAAAAAAATTGTTTAGGAATAGCCAGTGACATGGTAGTTAAGCAGCTTGATCTCTCATGGCCAACTGTTCAAGTTCTAGACCCAGCAGCTTAAGAAACACACTGGGTGTGTATGACTATGTGCCCAAAATCCTAAATCCAGAGAGGAAAATGGAGAAGGGATTATGCCATGGCAGCCCCTTTGGAGGAATGTTCTCTCTCTCTCTTTCTCTCCCTCTCCCTCTCTCTCCCTCTCTCTCTCGCTCTCTCTCTCTCTCCAATAAGCATACATGCCCTATAGAAAATTTTAAAAAATCGTTTGTACTTTCTAGCTATTGTCATGAAAAGATTTGGTCAGAATTGCCAGAAATCAACATCAGTTTTGTTGTCCTATTTTATTTTCCATCTCAACAGATACCAACTATATGTTGAGGTTTTTTTGTTTTCTGTTTTTCCTTTCATTGACAGAGGGTGCATACTCTCACCACCTAGAGAGAGAGAGAAAGCACCCACAGTGGAATGTGCTCACATTCCAATTCTTTTTCTTCCATTTCCCCATCTACTGGAAATTTGTGTAAGCACTCTCTAGTACCTGGTGTGGTTTTAGAACTGCCAGGGCTGGAATTCAAACCATGGCCAGACATATGGGTTCCAGCTTCAGATTCATAGCACTAAACTACTGTACTCCAAGATGGCCCAATCCAAAGTCAAAATTTAGAGCAATTCTCTAATGTGGTACACTGAATGCATTCCCTTCCTGTGACTCCACCTATGAAATACATAAGACAGTCCAGTTTTTTAAATTTGGTCTTTAGTTTGTTTAAACAAGCTCATTAGTCACAGCATTCTATAACCTTTTATCTATTCATCCTCTCCTTCTACAACATTTACACATACATATATGTTTGTGTGCATGTTTATATGCATATGTACATTATACAAAGACTATGTACTTTAGAATAAATATATATGCAAATCTGTAATATGTGTGTGTGTGTGTGTGTGTGTGTGTGCATATGTGTAGAAAGGTAGATGATAAAATAAAATAAAATTTGATCACATCATGGTATCATATTTAGAACTCTTAAAGGTTATCCCATAGCTCAGAGAATGAAATCCAAATATTTCAGTGTCCTAC
This sequence comes from Tupaia belangeri chinensis, assembly GCF_000334495.1. Classification (NCBI taxonomy): domain Eukaryota; kingdom Metazoa; phylum Chordata; class Mammalia; order Scandentia; family Tupaiidae; genus Tupaia; species Tupaia belangeri. Next base: position 3,361,605 of record NW_006160142.1, on the reverse strand, counting down.
AAGGCATCGTGATTTTGTCCCTACCCATCTCTTCCGTCTCTATTGCTATGTTTTTGTGCTGTCCTGTTATCTATCAGATTTTTTCTGCTGTCAGTTCTTCTAACATATCAAGTTCTTTACCAGCTTAGGGATTCTTTACATGTGTTTGGTTTGGTTTGGTTTGGTTTGGTTTGGTTTGGTTTGGTTTTGGGACCAGGAAGACACTCCCCATCTTCAAACTCCTTCTGGCAAACACTAATCCATTCTTCAAGTCTCAGCTTAGCTTTCACTTTTATTAAGAGTTCTTATTTGACCCAACAATTAAAAATAAATGCTCTTTTCCTATATATCCTTTCATACCTCCTGTGCTTTGCTTTCCCATATTTGGCATAGCTTAAAAGTAGGTACTTACAATATTATTTATTTAATATCTGTCTTTGACCCTAAATTGCAAATTCTATGAGGGCACCCTGAACCTATATGCCTGGTAGGTAACAGGCCCTCAATATTACTTGTGGGTTAATTAGGTAATGAATGGATTGACTAAATAAATTCACATTCATTCTATTTATTCTCAAATCTCTCCCCGCATTAGAATGTCATATATCTAGATGAAAGAATGTTTAAATTTACTTCTGTGTCGCACAATTTAGACCAGTCCAAATCTATGACAAATAGTCCTCTGTAGTTTCAACACCTATAGATTCAACCACTGTAGATGGAAAATATCATTGTCCTTGATGTACACTATGTAGTTAAGCCCTTAAGCCTACAGTGATTGCCTCTGTACTAAACACTTTTTTCCTTGTCTTCTTGTCTTTATTGTGCAAACAATACAGTAAAACAACTATTTACATATTATTTACATTGTATTAGGAATTGTAAGCTATCCTGAGATAATTTTAACATTGTGGTAGGATAGTGTATAAGTTACATGCAAATAGCACATTGTGTATAAAGAATCTGAACTGCCAAGATTTAAGTATCCACAATGGTCCTGGAACCAATACCCTGGAGATATGGTGGGATGACTCTAAAAGTGCTTGTTAAATAAATTCTCCTTTGTCAAAAGATTTCGTCATTTAATAAAGCAAAGAAAGTAAGTGCTTTGCTTTACTTTTTTAAAGGTTTTTGCCATAGGATATGTGTGCTCACCCAAGAGACAGAGACAGTGAGAGAAAAAGTGAAAAATCGCCTCCCAAGGGGCCTGGCCATGCTTCAATTCCCTCTCCTCCATTCTCCTTCTGAAAATTTGGGCCGGCATGCACATGCAGCCAGTGAGTTTCAGTCCTCCAAATCCCAGACTCAACTGCAGCAGGCCATGTGCAAGTCCAATGCCCTAACCACCACGCCACCTGCTGGACCCAAGCATAAGTGCTTTTCTAAAACATCAAACTAGCTAGACTCAATATCAGGAATGGATACTTGTGTCTGTATTCTAGCTTATCTGTTTACTCTAACATGCTATCCTTTTTAAAGACACTTAAGCCTTCTCTTCCAGAAGTACCCAGTCTACGTCTTCCCATTCTTGATATCGCTACCAACCAAAAACCACCAACAGTATTCATTCTTTTGATTTTTTAATATGTTAATATTTTCATGTATTAAAAAATTCCCAATGCCAGCAATATTGTAATAAAACTGGAACAGTATTACATTGCTCAATGCCAGCCCATTTAGAAAGAACTGTGGGGCCATTCGGAAAAAACAAAACAAAACAAAACAAAACAGTGATATATCTCTAGAGACCCTTATCCCTCCAGAGGTAGTCTTAATACCATACTTAGCAATCCGCAGTTTCCTACCTTAGTCTTACATGGGAACTGAAGAAGTTTGTAAAATGGCAAGTTCTCTTAAGCATATATATATAGATTGAAAGCAAATTCCTGAGGAAAGGTTGTTTACTACATAGTTTGCAAAGTGAGAATGAAGAAAGAAAACAGCATGTAATGGGGAAAAAAAATGTTTGTTTTCACCAAGCTTCTTTAGGTTTGAAGATCTAAAAACATTCCCAAATACATTTACATAAAATGGGTGGCATATTGAAGCTCTTGAGTTCCTACGTATTTATTGAGCATTCTTGTGAATTTAGAACGTACTTATAATAACTCAAAACTAAACTTTACATCATCATCTTGCCCAAATGCTTAACCAAGGCCAAGTGTTGTCTCTGCATTCACATTTTCAAGGGAGAAAAACTGACTATTTCTTACCTAGGAGAATTATGGCCTAGTTCCGTTAGCTATTATCTGGGGTCCACCAGTCTTGCCTAAGAGACAGTAAGCATTGAGAAACCAGGGAAATATTAGCATGGCTACATGCCAGAAGTTATGAGAATTTGTGACCATCTGTCTATACTAGATGAAGTTAACTTTTAGGATAAAAGATATTAGGATATATGATGCTAGCTCTCTGATTCTGGATTCTAGGTTGAGGCATAGGCTTTGCCCTCAGCAAATGGGTCAAGTGCACAAACTTGTGGCCTTCAGGCTTAGTTTTGTTGATGATTTTTTTTTTCTTGCACAACAGGGGTATTATTTGTTTCTTGGTTTTTAATTGAATACTCATACCCATGGTGTGCACTTGATAATTCTTTTCAAGCCCTAGCAGTCCCACCAGCAGGTTACTGTTATTGACCAAGAAGCACTGAAATTTATAAACTCATGGTTAGAAAATTTAAGTAATAGTCTACAGTACATATGGCAGTTTTAAAGATAATTGTTAGATTATTGTTCTGAAGCTTTTGAAACACTTGGCATGTTAAGACACTCCTGTATTGCAGAAGAAAGTATCTTTTAAGATATAATGTGACCTTACCTTATAATGGACAGTTTCACTACATGGTGTTATTTAAGAATCACAGGAACTCTGAGATATTTAGTATCTGCATTTTGTGATTAGGAATAGCAATGTTGGGCTTGAGTTCAAGTTCTGCTTCTCATCCATGAGTCCCTGGAATGTTACTTAAAGTCATTAGTCTCAATCTTTTCTTCTGTGAAACAGTGGCGATAGTACCTATACTATAAGTTTAATGTCAGGATTAAATGACAAAATTATTTATAATTATTAAAAATAATAGATACTTAACCAATGTATCTCCTTACCTTTTGTACAAAGATGTTCAGTAATACACGTTATTTTGTGAATCATCTATCATCATCTCTTGCACTATGCATTGTAATTACTACTTTAGTTGGAAAAATATTTTTGTAATTCTTTTTATATATGTCAATATACTTGAGATCAGTGATAGATATCTGAGTATTAGTTGCATTAATTTGCTTACTGTACTGAAAAGCTATTTAGTCAGAGAAGGTATAATAAAGTCACTTAAAATCTTCTGGGTAAAGGGGTTGTTACTGCCACTTATTTTTTTCAGCAATCACCTTTCTTAATGGTAACTGCTGTTTTCTGTAACTTCACCCTTATCTCTAACATTATTGTATTTGTTGCAATTGTGATATTGTTGATGTAATAAGGAATGTATACTTAATCTTCATCTCCATTCCTGGCACAGAGATCCTAAAATCCTTGTAACTGAGAGAAAGTGTTGATGGGGTCCTTTTGTTATAATTGTGGGTTTTTATCCATGTTTCCTGACAGAAGAGCTTCTATACCTTTTGGAATTTCTTGATAGGGTTTTTTGTTATTCATAGGAAGACCTTTACAATTACACCTGAGTTTATGCAAATAAGGTAACTCTGCATTGGCCACTAGATGGCTTGCTTGGAGATCAGTTGCCAGAACTAACCTGTGATTAGAGCATTTGAACTTTCAGTTTCCTGTTGATTTCTGGGGAGGAGAAAGAGGCTGCTGATTGAGTTACTCATGAATGGCCAATGATGTGATTAATCAAGCCTGTGTAATTAACCCTCCATAAAAATCTCTAAGGAAAGAGGTTTGGAGATCTTCTTGGTTGGAGAACATATCTCATCATATTCCTCCATCTCTTTTCTGGTCCAATTACCTTTTTTATATTTTCTAAATTAGTTTCAACAAGGTAAAACCTACAATATCAGACTTAAATATGCCAGACTTTTTTTAGACTGTAACTATCCAGTAACATTATGGATTCTGATGAAAACCTCTAGTTGAAATATTTTCCTCCCTAAGCTGCTATCATAGTCTTAAATCCCTACTCAAAATAGAGTCCATTGTGTTAAAGCATTGTTTTTCAAGGCTTTAGGCATTTAAAATAGTTGCATAATCACAAAAATATTTATATTTCTATACTCTTGCCTCTTCCATGTTTTCTATACTGAGGTCCATTCTTTGGGTAGGGAATCACCTTGGTCTCTTCCTTTGAGGAATAGGAGATATACGGGGATGATACAAGTTCAGAGGCCTAAGGTAGGATTGAGAGTAGTGTTTTGAGAAGCAGAAGGAAGCTTCTGTGGCTAGAGTATAGTAAACAGAAGATATTTTGGGTTGAAAAGAGAGCAGAAGATAGACAGGAATTAGGTTATATAGGAGCCCATGGGGTATAATAAGGAATTTAGATCTCTTTTTAAGAGTAAAATAAAGTTATTAAAGGTTTATAAAAAGGGAAGGGATATAATTTGATTAATATATTAACTTGGCTATTGTCTGAAGACTAGAAAGAAGAGCAGAAGGGAGACTAAAGGGGAGACTGGTAAAATTCCAAGCAAAAAATAATAATGGTTTTGACTAGGGCAATTGTAGTATAGATGGAGAGAACTGGAGGAATCCGAAACATGCTCCAGAGTTAGTGTTCACAGAATTCTCAAATGATTTGAAGATACGGGATGAAAAAGAGAGAAACTAAGAATACTTTCCAGGGTAATTGATAGATTTGAAAATAAGTTTCAGGAAAGTGACAGAGAAAAAAGCCCACACAAAAAGAGTGGACAGCTGGAGACTGGGGAACAGACAGTGAAGAGAGTAAACACTGCAAGGAATTTTCTGCAAAAGGAACAAGGAGATGCAATGGTTGCTGGAAGAAACAGGGGTCCTAGGAGAAACTGTTTCTTATTGCTTTTCTTTTTTAAATTTGAGAGTTAATTATGAGTACTCATGTAAGTAATTCCATAGAGGAAGTTAACTAAGGATGTTGAGAGAAGATGGAAAATTTTAAGATAGAAAAAAACTTTTTAAAAGGAAGATAAATTTTCTATTAAGTTTTATATTGTTTCTAAGAAAGTCATTGTGGTGTATTTAATTCCCTTGTGATGAATTTAACTTGGCTTTTTAAAATTACTGAGAAAGCAAGTTGGAAGCTCCTTTCCAAATAAATTCCTTCCTATATACGTTCATTTTTAAAATTTAGTTGCAATTTCTGTCATTCTAGAAAGGTTTCTAGATAGACCACTTCGCTCTTTTCCAACTATCTCTTTTGTTATTACTGATTTTTGAGTTTCTGTGTTTAGAAAAAAAAAAAGATTGGCTTATCAATTCATGGTCTGGGGAAAAAGGGGAAAATGCATTGTTATAAACCAAGGTTTGGTGATCCCTTTTTTTGGCTGTTAGAAATCTGGAAAAATAATTGGCCCAACATAACTGAAAATAGTATCTCTGCAGGGAGCACTTCTGGTCCAGACCTAGCTATGGTTAAAGAAATCATAGGATTTGCCCATAATAATTCTGTGATCTTTATAGTAGATAATCACAGTATTTGAGTGGGATTGAACTGAATTCATTGCTGATGCTTTAGGCAGTAAGAGAGAATCGCCTGAGGGGTTATTTGCAGCTGGTTTCAAGAGCAGTATGAACTCTGGAAATGCTCTCTATTTCCATAAACAACACTTGAAAGTCTCAATATTGGGATATAGTTGTTATGTTGAAATATAAATGATAAATGTTATCTGGATTAGACATCTTTCATCATTAGCCAGTGAAAATTACCCCAGGGTGTATTTATGGTGCACTTCCTTGATGCATGCACTTGGGGTAGAATAGGGTCATAGCAGCGGCTGCTTGATAGCACTGTATGTATGCACTGTCCATTTTAAGTGTGCTTGCCTTACATTTGTAATTCTCTATGCTTTGTGACTCTAAGGCAGTTTTAGCTTTTAAATCCAGACTCCAGATCTATGTGTTTAACCTGTGTGTTTAATTAGAACTTCTACTTGACCTATTAATTTCACTGTGTTTGATGCTAGAGAGATGGACTATAAGGTGTTGTAAGAGATCTTTTATTTGAGTTAAAGGACATGTTCGTGGAATGGAGATCTAGAAGCTAACTAAAGACATTATTTTTCTTTTGGCTGAAGACCAATGCCATCCAAAAAAAAGTTCCTTTACTTTTTTGAACAGCATAACCAAAAATGTAAAATTAAAGTTATAACAACAAAAAGCAAACAAACTTGACAGGATTTTTAAAAATGTTAAGCCTACTAAATATTTCACCTTTACTTTCTATGGCCCTAGATAGTCAGTGTTCCTAGACACACACTTGAGGTAGTAAACACACTTTTTTAAAAAAATTATTTTATACATTCACATACTGTACATCACTACAGCTTATAAAATGCATTTTTCCAACCTGAACACACTTTCAACCAGTCCAGTTGAAGACATCATGCACACTAACATCAACAGACAACCCTCCATTTCTGTGTCCCTCAATGTCTTGCATCTCTATTTTTCTCCTTGATTCTGTTCTTCTCAATCTCTGCCATCTCTCAACCTCCTCCTACATTGTCTCCAGTGTCTGTAACCATTTTCCATGCTTCTCTCTCCTCTAATCTTTCAGTTTCCACCATAGAGTGTGGGCAGTCAGTATATATTAAGTGGAGCCATATAATGTCTCTCTTTCATAGTCTGGCTTGCTTCACTTAGCAGTAAATCTTCCATTATTTGTCCAGTCTCTATCCATTGTGAGAGTCTTATTAAATTTTATGGCTGAATACTATCCCTTGGAGTATATGTTCCATACTTCTTCAATCCATTCATCTGTTTGTGAACATTTAGGTCGGTTCCATGTCTTTGCAATTGTAAATAATGCCACAGCAAACATTGATGTGCAAGCACTTTTCTGACTGATCATTTTCCTGTCCTTTGGGTAGATACTCAGGAGTGGAATTGCTGCATCATATGGTGGTTCAATTTGTAGATCTTTAAGGAACCTCCATATTGTTCTCCACAGTGGCTGGACTAATTTACATTCCCACCAATATTTAAGAAGAGTTCCCTTTTTGCCACATTTATCATTATTTGTTTTTCGCATCTTAGACATTCTGATTGGGGTTAGGTGATATCTCACTGTGGTTTCGATTTGTATCTCCCTTATAATAAGGAATGGCGAACATTTTTTCATATGCCTTTCGTCTGTTCATACGTCTTCCTTAGAAAGTTGCTGGTTTAGCTCATGTTCCCATCTTTTAATTGGGTTGAACATTTTTGGGGGGTATGCCACTCGAGTTCCCTGTGTATTCTGGTTATCAGCCCCTTATCTGAGGCATAGTTTACAAAAATATTCTCCCATTCATTTCTTTATGCAATAAGTGATTGAATCTATAGAAACTTCTTCCCAAGTTTAATGTCATTGCTGAAAATATTTGCTTGTCTAAAAAAGAAATCATTACCCACTAAAAATATATTCAAATATGTAGCTTCTATGACAAATTAAGTAGATTACAGCCAATTTGTTTAAGAGGTTTTGCATTAAGGCACGTGCGCTCACTGGAGAGAGAGAGACTTAAGGCACGTACACTCACTGGAGAGAGAGAGACACAGTGAGAGGGAAAGTGAGAAATCACCCCCAAGGGGGAATGACCATATGACAATTCCTACTCCTTTTTACTCCCTGGATCTTGGGCATATGCAAGGTAATTTTGTACATGCACTGGGTAATTTTGAAGCTACTATGTTTGGGACCCGAACCATGGTCGGACATGTGGGAGCCCAGCAACAAAACCGCTACGCCTTATGCTAGTCTCAGCCAATTAAGGGTAAGTCTTTGGGAAGATTAATATATTATTGTTCATATTAGTTGGGAATTATCTGATGGTCACTGTTGGCAAACATAAAAAGATGGCTAAAACATTTTCTTTATAAACAACTGGAGGATTCTAGGCCTGGTCCCTGATCAAAAAGTAACTGTATTACAAAGAGTTATCCCCTGGAAAAAAAAACATTCTGGGGGACAATAAAATGGCTAGGTTTTATTCATCCATTTGCTCATTCAGCATAAATACTACTGCATAAATATTATTTGTGTCAGATACACTTCTTTTCTTTTCTTTTCTTTTTTAATATCAATTAGGCATGTGAACTCACCAGAGAGAGGACAAAGAGAGCAAAAAAGTATGCCCCAAAAGGGCATGGTCACACTACAATCCCTTTGCTTCCATTTCTCTACCCAATCAAGATTTGGGGCATGCATACACATGTGTCTGACTTTTTTTTTTTTTTTTAATTTGCCTGACATATTCTTCAAGCCACCAGGGCTGGGATTTAAACTGTGGTTGGTTATGGGTAATCTGGCTCCCAATGCATAGCATCTAACCACTGTGCTATGAATCAGCCCAGTATATGATTTTTTTAATGTATTATCAGCTCTATTTGTCAGTACTTTGTTGAGAATTTTTACATCTCTTGTTCATCAGGAACATTGACCTGTAATTTGTTTCAATCCTTGACTGGCTTTGGTATCAGGGTAATCCTGGATAAAAATGAATTTGGAACTATTGTCTCATCTTCACTCTTTTGGAAGACAAAGAAGAACTGGTTTAGGTCTTTAGATGTTTAATTTGATTCAGTAGTGAGTCATATGGTCCTTGGCTTTTCTATTTTGGGAATGTTTTTATTACAGATAAAATATTCTTAGTCACTATTATTCTTAACAGATATTCTATTTCTTCATGGTTCAGTCTTATTAGGTTCTATGTTTCTAGGAGTTTAACCCATTTCTTCCAGGTTATTCAATTTATTGTCATGTAATTGTCCATAGTTTCTTACTAGCATTTACATGTCTCTTCTTCCACATATAATTTTATTTGTATCTTCATTCTTTTTTGCTTTGTTATTCTCTTAATTGTATCTTTTCTAAGAAGGTCAGTTATATCTTTTCAATTAATTTTTAGTCTATTTTAAAATTTTCATTCTAATCTTTAGTATTTCTGCTATCTCTAGGTTTAGCTCATTTTAAATTTTGTTAAAGTTTATCTACTTATTACTTGTGAGAGGGGAAAAGAAAGAGAAAAAGTAAGCACACATAAGCAAGAATCCCCAACTGAGCGTGGATACCACAATCCAATCTCAGTCTTTGCCAGCTCTGGATCACGATCAAGTGTGTTCCTGACATACTAAGGGAGGTCTCCTGGCTCAAACTTGAAATCTTCCCATGTGGGTCAGCATCAGAAGTATCTCATCTACTGCTCTACCTCTACCAGGGCTCCGTTGTTCTTTCTTATAGGTCCTTAAGGTTAGTTCCTTATGTTGCTTATTTTAGATCCTTCTCTTCTGCTATCATAAGCATTATTATAAAATTTCCTCTTAAACTGCTTTTGCTGTATCCCTTAAGTTTTGACATGTGGTGCTTCATTTTTCTCATATTTCATTATTTCCCTGTTTATTTCTAGTTCCATGCCACTGAGGTCAAAAGAGATGAGTAATACCATTTCAGCCTTCTTATATTTGCTAAGAATTATTCTGTGATCTAATATATGATCTGTACTGGAGAAATTCCTATCTGTACCTGATGAAAGTTTATATTCGGATGTTGGAGGATAGAATGATCTGTGTATGCCTCTTAGGTCCATGATGTCTATGGTATTGCTCATGTATGCCGCTTCCTTACTCATTTTCTATCTATTTATCTATTCATTATAAAAGTAGAGTATTGAATTTCCTTACTATTACTACTTTGCAATCTATTTATCTCTTCTCTCCTTAATATTTGCTATAGATAGATAGATAGATAGATAGATAGATAGATAGATAGATAGATAGATGTACCAATGTTGGGTGCACATAAATTTACAATTCTTATCTTTTGATAAATTGACAGTTTATTATATAATGACCTTTATAATCTTTTATAGATTTTTATTTGAAGTCTGTTTTGTCTGTTAGAAGTTTAGCCATCCCTGTTTTCTTTTGTTTACCACTTTCATGGATTAACTTTTTCCATTTCTTCACTTTCAACCTATGTGTGTCCTTAAAGCTAAAATGACTCTCTTATAGGTAACTTATCATTGGATTTTGCTTTTAAATTCATTCATCTACTTTGTGTCTTTTGTTTGGGAAAGCTTTATTAAAAAAATGCCAGAGGGTGCTTGTATTCACCAAAGAAAGAGAGACAGAGACATAAAGAAAGGAAGAGGGAGGAAGCATCCCTCAATAGGGCAAGTCATGCTAGGATCTTTTGTCCTCCATCTCTCCATCCTATTGGGATGTTAATCATATACATGTACAGTTTTTAAGTCACTGGTGTGAGACTTGAACTGCACAGTAGGCCATGTGGGATCCAGATCCCAAAACATTAGGCCATTTGGGAAATTTAATCAATTTGCATTTAAAGTACTTATAACATAAGTAGGTAAGGGATTACTATTGCCATTTAAAAATATTTTTCTATTCCCTTATAACACCACAAAGGAAATAATAACCATTTCCATAAAATCTAAGTGTCTAGAAAATCCATTTAGATCATTTGGAATATGAAGAAATAGATCACATTGAAATTACATTTTTATCTACCTTACACTACATGTGCCTTTTTGTTCTCTTTGTCTAGGAAGCTCACGTGACTGCATATTTGTAAAGATTACCTGAGTGCCTTTGACACTCTTCCTTCTTAGGATAATCACATGGTTTAAAGGGTTGCAAAGCTGAGTCCTTTCTGATATTGGGGTTCTCCTGTCATCTCATTTTACTTCCCTTTTCCATGACCCTTAATCATCCTTTTGCAGGGTTTATATTGGAGCAGGCTGTATATTCTCCACACTGTTCTGTAAGTATCCCACCTGGTGACTCCAGAGGGAAACACTCTAAATCAGCATTTTTGAAAACAGACTAAGTACCAATGTCTTATTCCTTACCACAAAAATCTCTGCCAAGGCCCAATTTTGTGAAACAAGTAATTATTCTTTGTCTCAGCTGAAGCCTCAGTCACAAAAACCTATTAAATAAAAGGAAAATAATGAGGGTTTGTAGTATTCTTCAACACATTCCTTACTAGAGCTCAGGGGCCTCTTTTGTTTCCACTTACTTAAGTTGTTGGCAAGTTTAAAGATATACATTTGCAAATAACTTGTCCCATAATTTGATGTTGTGCTCAGTCAGTAAAGTAGAGACAAGAAATCTGTATGTATTCGAAATTGAATATCTAATATTTTGTTTTAAAAAAAATCAGCATTTATTCTCAAAACCTACATAATCAGATTTAGAAAGATATCTCCACATACTAACATATAAATGACTTTTGTGACAGTATCGAAATACCTAGAGTAAAGTGCAAGAGATAAAACATTTTATCTTCAGGGATGGCAGGTGGTGTGGTAGTTAAGGGCTCTGAACTCCCATGTGGCCGACCATGGTTCACATCCCAGACCTGGTGATTTGCTTTCTCACTTTCTGTCTTTCTCTCTCTCTCTTGATATGTCCCTTTCGGGTCAATGTTTTTTTAATTAATGAATTAAATTTAATTAAATAATTGTTTTTTCAAAGTTTATCTCCAAAAGTATTTTGTACAAATTATGATTCTTTTCTTTTAGGTGTATTTTTAAGAATATTTTCATTACTTTAAAATTGTATTTCCTTCTTTCACTCTGAACTACTTATTCTTCACCTTCTTAGTGTCCGACACTGGCCTAGGTTATTGATCACAGAATAGGAAACAAAGTACCCTTTATAGTCAAGTGGAGAAGACATTCTTACAGCTAAACACTAAGCAAAGAAATAACTACAACAGAAGTAAGTTCCAGGCAGCAAAGTGTGCAGAGAATGGGTACAACCAAGAACACGTGGCTTTGGAAAATGAGCAATGAGACATGGGTGAAACATTGCAGCTGTGTTTGCTGTCCTGTGCAAGGCTGCAAGGAGAGAGCAGCACTGGGGGAGACTGTAATGCAAGAATGACCTTAGCATTTGCATGGGAGCCCTATTGTGATCATTCCAGCGTTATAATAGTGCCAGGGTTTCCACAGGTTGGCTGTACATTGCCCTCCAAAGCTCTGATAACCCAGTGCAGGGACAGAAAAGGAGGTGGCCATGCCTCACTCTGCCCTACTGGTGCATAGCTGAAATGTTTGTAGACCTTATCTTCCATGTGAGCACAATAAAAGAACAATTTAAAGAAAATATACTGTCATTTATTTTGTAGACAATTCTCTTAAAGAACGCACACCCACTTTTCCTGCCTGCGTATTTCATAAGTCTCTATCCTGTCTCCCTTTGCTCCTCCAGTATCCTTATGTCCAGTCTTGTCACTTCTCTTTCTGGCAACTATAATTTCTTCTTGTCTCTTTACTTTCTTTCCAGTTGAAAGTCCTTCTTATATGTCTCTTGGAGCTGGTGCATTTACTACATTTCATCTACTTCCCTTGGCAAAATTACCAGTCTCCTACCTGAAATACTCTAATTATATCTAAACTGATCTTTCTACATTCACCTTTTTCTCCTTATTTCCCAACTGCACTGTTCCCCAAACCACAGCAAAGAATGACTGTTACAAATACAGATTGATTTCTTCACTCTCCTATTTCATTAGAGTAAAGCTAACATCCCAGATCTTACCAGCTCATCTCAACCATCATTCTTTCTCTTATTCTTTGCACCCTATCTACACTGGCTCTGGTTCAATTTCTTTTCTTTTCTTTTTTTTATTTTAATTTCCAAGGGTGCATATATTCAGCAAAGACACAGAGAGAGAGAAAACACTCCGTTATAGGTCATGGTCCTGCCACAATTACCTGTCCCTCATTTCTCTATCTTGTCAGGATTCAGAGCACACCTGCACACACACACACACACACACACACAAACACCACATACATGTGTCTGGCATGTTTTGCAAGCCACCAGATTCAGAATTCAAACTGCTGTCAGCAATGTGGGATCTGGCTCCCTTTACCACTAGCTTATGAGGCTACCCCTCAGTTTCTATAATGAACACCCCCCTCCCATTTATTTTGCCTACCTATAATAGTTCCCCTCAAACTTTAAAGCCTAGTTTAATTGTTACAGGTTTAAAGTAGCCTTAACTTATAACTCAGATTAGATTATATGCCACTCTGTTATTTATATTTTACAATTTTTTTTCCTAAAAATTTTAATTTCTACATTTTTCAAGTGTTACTATTGTGGCAAAACAATAAACTGTAAAATGAGTTGCATAATCTATACCAACCTGGCTAAAATATAAGCGACAAGAAAGCAGGCACTGGGTCAGCAGTAGCACGGTGGTTAAGGAGTCTGGATGCCACATGGCCAACTGCATGGTTTGAGTCCTAGAATCACTGGCTTGAAAGGCACACTGGGCACATGCGCGTGCATGCCCACAATCTCAAAAGGAGAATGGAGGAGTAAGGATTATGGCATTGCCATACCTTCTAGGGGGTGATTTCTCACTTTCCCTCCCTCTGTCACTCTGCCCATGTCTCTTTCTCTCTCCTCTCTTTCTGGTGCACACACAAGCTCTACTGCCAAAAAAAAAAAAATTTAAAATAAAAAATAAATAAAAAGTAGGCACTGTAGCTATCTTGTTTAATACTAAATCCCCAATGCTTCATAGTTCCTTGCACACAGTAAGAGTTTAATAAGCTTTTGTTGAATAAAAAATTTTCAAAAATAATTTTCTTAATCCAGAATTGAAGGCTCTAGATGACATCCTACTCAAAATTCTCTTGTACTTTGATTTCTAGAGAAAAACATTTTCCTCATTTTGCTTCTATATGCTTATTTCTCTTTATCTTTCAAACATATTTCTTTCCCTCACTTATGCTTTTTAAGCTGAGAGCACTTTTGTTTTTAAAATTAGCATTTATTATTCCCCCCTATCTCATCTAATTTCCCCTACTAGAGAATCCTTTCATTTTCAGTCTCAACCATCATAGAATTTAACTGGCAAAAAGTAACTTTTGGTTGTTTTTCAATCACTTATTTAATGCCTGAATCTTCTTCACAGCATCCAAACAAGTGATCATTAAATTAAGGTTAAATTGGGAATTCCTCTTATTCTAAAGCAAGCAATCATAATTTCAGGCAAAATTATAATGGTATTAAGTTCCAGCTGATCTTAGTTTTTACATATATATCATTTTTAAATATACTTATCACAACCTCTAGGTGTTTGTTTTTTAAACCAATACATACGTTACAGTTTTAGGTTTTCTAATTGCCTTGTTCATTTGCCTTTAAACACAAGTCACTTTGTGTGTCACTCCTAAGATAAAGTAACTACTATAGAGTGTAATATTCCAGATCTGGTTGTCAACTTATACCTCTGCTACCTGTAATTGCACTATCAATTTCATTTATCAGAGTCAAGAGGGCTTCACTAATGAATAATTCAAATGACAATGTGGTCCTTTCCCTGCGTACTGAAATGCTCACATATTTATTAAGGGTTCTGTCAGTTCCTCCATATGTAGAAAGACTAACCCTAAACACAACAGGTCCTATGCCTAACATGGTCTCCTTTTTTCTTTTTTCCTTTTTTTAAGACTCTTGCTCTATCATGATCTTCTATCTCAGCTTCTCAAGTGTCTGAGAGTTAAGGTGCACAGCATCAGGTTTGTCTTTTAGGGTTGTTAACATATATTGGACAAGGCTCCATACTCTTCCTTTGGTTTCCATAAACAAACTGTTACCTCACTTAGAGGGCCAGGAATCAACCCAGGCCTGCCTGCTGAGTAGCAGAGTCAACCAGTGTGTGCTGCTATGTCTCAGCCAGTATATGCTCCTTTTGGAGCATATTTCTTCATAATATTTTTATCCTGAGCTATGGGACCATGTTAGACATAGTTCCTCAACAAAGTTTGGTCAATATTGGCTATGATACAACAGTGTTATCTGTTAAGTACCTACCAATATTTTATTATGTAACTCACCATATTACTTGTATCTCCAACAAGTCATTTTGCTCTTTCATTAGTTCTGTGACCAATTCTTACCCATTCTTAGTAGTCAGGCATTATGTCAGTGTTCAAAACACTGCCAGATACTGGCAGACTCACAAAAAATATTGGCGAATGAATAAATCGAAGAAAGAGCAAAATTAAGGTGACTACTCCATAAAGGATTCTTAAAGAAGGCAGGTCGTTCTTGGACTTGCTCACAGCACAACACGTAAGCCCTGTGCTTAGGAAGCCAGATACCACATAGTCACTGCAATTCAAATTCCAGCTGCGACACCTTGAAACATAGGCCAAATGTGCATCATGTGTCCAGGACCCTGATGGGATGTAGAAATGGAGGAAAACTGGAAAACCATACTGTGACCAGGCCCAGGTAGGGAGTACTCTCTGTCTCTCTCTCTCCAAGTATGCCTTTGCCATTAAAAAAAAAAAAAAAAAAAAAAAAAGAAAATAGTTTTCCTAAACTGTATTCAGTTAATTAAAACGATTCTACTTTACTATCAAATGATCCCACAGTTTCTTTTGCTTTCAAGTTTCAGCAATTGATACTTCCATCAGCTATGTTTAACAAGTCAAACTTTAACTTTATTCTACGTTAATGCAGAAATTATACCATAGGGAAATGAATAAAGATGTTACAGTAGAAATGAATATTGTTTAGTCAGATGTTTGTAAGTACATCTGGCGTAAGAACTAAATAAATCTTAAACCCTGAAGCAGCATAGCAAAAATGGAAAGTTCTTGGATAAAACGTGTTCATCTCCCTATACCTCCATCCAAAGTTTGTTTCTGGTCAGAATATTTTATAAGATATTCCTCTTACTTGTTCTCCAAATTTTCACATTTTTCTCTTTTCCTAAAATTTTGCAGTTTACTTCCATTAGATATTTTTTAAGAAAATGAAAGAATACACTCAGTTTTGAAAGGATTAACTTCAGTATTATTACTTCCCTTCAGTTATAATATGACAATAAATATTATGTTTACATCAATATAATTATGTCAATTAATTTTATTATCTATCTTCATTGTTTATAAACATTCTAGGCACCAAGTGATATAAACAAAGTATGACTATGTCTCTTGAATAGTATTCTTTGAAAGAATGACCAATATAAGTCATGTAACCATGTGTTTTTTTTTTCAAACTATGACACTATCTAATGTGAAAATTCAGTATTAATTATTATGGTTAAAAAGTAGTCATCACCTGATCTTTTGCAGACAGTGGTATAATTGGTCTTTAATGTGTTTGGATTACAATACTGATATCTTAGATGAATGTGAAATGTTAGGCTGTTACCAAATAAATTCCAAATAAACAAATTCTCATGAGATATTAGGGATCCTTTTGGCCAACTACACATAACATTACCTAAAATCCATTTTCTTGTGTGTGTCTTGGGGCATGTGTGCTCACTAGAGAGAGAGAGTGACAAAGACAGCATAGCCAATGCCCCCCGGGGAGGGGGGGTGCAATCCCCTCTTCCTTCTCTTCCCAGAATCCTGGGCACACAAATAAATGTGTCTGGCTTGAGTTTTAAGCCTCTGGGTCTGAGACTTGTACTGCAGTTGACCATGTGAGAGTACAGCCATGTAACCACTATGCCATCTGTTGGTCCCCTAAAATCCTAATTAAATGCTACTAGTTTTTAAAATCCAGTATCTTCTCATATATCACATTACTGGACAACTCTAATGGCTTACAAAGACATTTGCTATTTTTTTCTTTAAATCTAACATACTTTAAGATCTACTGTTTCTCCAGATTTTCCTTCATATGTCAGATAAAATAATACAAATTATCTTTACCATAACAAACTTCCAAATATATGAAGACAGGTATCATGTCCCTGGAAGTCTTCTCTTTTTCTAGAAAACAACACACAGGTCTTAGTCTTTCCACTAGTTTCTTGCCCTGTTTGTTCTCCAGTTGTGCTTGAGTCTGTTGATATTCCCATTAAAATATGATATGGACAAAAAATGTTATTTTATGTCCTAATGTTTTTGACTGAGAACCAGTAGTCTTGCTTTGCTCTTTGACAGCCATAACACATTAGGAATATTCAATAAGAACAAGACTTGAGGAATATATAAGCAAAAGAATCACAATTTATTTAATTTTATCCGCTATCACCTGAGGATATGAGTGAAATATGTTTGTCTCTGTGTACCTATGTGTGCATTTTACATAATCTTTTCTCTTTACTCCATGTTTTAGAAGAACGACTGTTAGGTTATTAAATGTTCACAATTTGAAATTATTTGCTGTTTTAACTCAATATGTTGACTGTAAGTATACAAATAGAGTAGCCTGTGCAAAAAATAAGTATACAAATAGAGTAGCCTGTGCAAAAAAATACGTATACAGATAGAGTAGCCTGTGCAAAAAATAGAGACAAATTTAAGCCCAGTGTTCTCTGAAACACAATACAGTACTAGGATGGGAAAGAGGATTAATCACCATGGTAATTAAGTGTTTAACTTAAAGAAATGAGTAACAGCATATTTACTCTTGTCATATAATAGCATTTAAATTATGTATACTCCTTATTATGGCCACATAAAAAAGGTTTGTTCTTTTTTTTTTCTGAAGTTATGTTTCAATTATTCGACTGACTTGGATTTCAGTACCACCACCCACAGAACAGAGATTTCAGATGAGCCTGATGGTGTAGCAAATTCAGCTTGGATGAGAAGAGTCCAGATGCAAATGCACAGCTATAGCAGCTGTGGTTTCAGTGCAGACATATTGCTGATTTGCTTTAAAATAATCAAACTCCAAGCCTTGTGCTCATAAATAAATTATGTTTGGAATACTTACAGAAGGAAAAGAAAGAACCTGAACCAAAATCAAACAAGGCACACAAAGCTGGGTAGTTCTACAGCATGCCCTTTTCTTCACTGGAACATTATAGGTAAAATACAAATCAAGAAGTTCAAAGGGTATGTAGCTCATGTGTGAATTGTAAAGGAATTAATAATGGTTCCACTCTGCTCTACAATAAAGTATATCTAAGCTGCTCGACACTGTCAGCTCTTAGACAGAGATCACTAAAAGGTGACATGCCACTCTTCAGTATTTATATGATATCAGTGGAATAAAAAGACATATTCCCATGGAACCCCAAATATGTTCCAGTATATAAATGAATACAAAAAAAAAAAAGAAAGCTATGTGAATTCAGAATGAGGAAGTGTGTTAGAAAGACTTTATGATGCTGGTGGGACTTATTTATACGGGCTCAAGTCAGAGAGGATTGAGGTCAACAGTAATGACAAAGATGAACCATTAAGGGTATGCCACATAATTGCAACCCTCATACACAGTAATAATTACACTAAAAACTCTAGCCAAGATGCGTTTGCCTAAGGGTAGCATCTCCCTGACTTTCTGTTACAGGGAGTAAATGAGCTGCAGGCAAAACACAGAACCCAGAGGTCAGGAAGAGTGGGTAAGCTTCTTCCTCTCAAAATTTCTTTTCCTCATATGAGGGAGAGTATGCTTCACACACTTACGGGTTTGAAATCCGTTTATAGCCTCTGTGAAAGGTTTTCATTAACTCTGTATTAGCACATGGAACATTGCTTATCATGAATAAGTTTTTGATAAGAATTTTTTTTAGTATATCTATGAGTCTTGAACTCTCTCCCAAAAACTTTTATACCTCAAATACCATGGATTATTTGAGGCTAATCTATTGACTAAAGATTACCTTATTTATATTATTAAATTTCAAAGTCCCTGATAGAATAGATCTTTTAAATTACAATACGTTAATAATAATAATGATGACAAAAACAGCAACACTACTGGTATCAATTTCCATTCATTTCATTTAATCTTCACAATACCATTGTGGGTAATCAGAGCCATATAAACTCATATCAAGAAAAATGAATCAACTGGCATAAATTTAAGGGCCAATAATTGACAGGGCTGAAATATGAAAAGAAGTTAAATGATTCAGAAAGCTAGGCTTCTGTGTTGTATGGTCTCTAATTTAGTGTGGCTATATGCTTTTTTATCCTTGTATCCAATTTATAAAATGCTTCTTCCTATTTCTGTTTTGGCCACAAGCATATTAAATTTAAATACTCAATCAGTAAATGGGAATAAGTAATAATTATTTCCCCCAATAATTAAGCAAAAATAATGATTTTATTATACTATAAAAAATAGAAGTTTTTTTCTCAGCTTCCTTCTCATTTCACTATTTAGGTAGGGGTAGGAAGAAGAATCTCATTATTTATAATCCTTACAGAGGGAAAAAAAAAATTGCGGAACTAGAAAAAGAGCATTGTCATTTCCTACTAAAATTATGATTCTTTGGTATTTCCATCTCCAATGTTTATGCATCATGGAACAGAGGATAGTGACCAGTTCAAAGTTCAAAGCAGTCTGTCCTTAGCAATACAAGGGTCTTGGAAGCCTCCCTTGTGTTTTTGTGTAGTCTAGAGATTTTTTAAAGAGGAAAAATTTCTGAAAATTTTTAACTCTATTAACATTTCAAGAGACCCGACCTAGTGAACTAAATTACTGAGTTTTAACTTCAGGCCAGTGTGAAGATAGTAACTAAATTGCCAGTGTTTTACTATCAGCTGTAATGCCTCACATCTACCACTTTTTCATAAGAGGTCACCTCAGGAGAAAGGGTCTTAGAAACATCTACATAAACACAGGGGTTGGGGGGGTAATATTAAAGTTTATTTGGGATAATTGCTTGAGTTTTCAGACACACCATGGACTGACTACATACCCTTGGAGACTTGAGAATTTTGGATATGCACCATGACAAATATGTCTCAGAAAACAAACTTGGAATTGTGGGAGATGCCTTGATGGATGGGCTTGGGCAGGATTCCTGACTCATTATACTATAAGACTAGCAGGTAGGTCCTCCATGAGTTGCCATGGACCTTGGTGAGAGAATGCCCTGAGAGAAAGCTAGAATAGTCAGAAAATTTTATAGTCACAAAATTTACCATGCCATAGTCAGTCATTTCTAATTATTTTCCCTTGTTTATATTTAGCTGGAAAAATGTGAATCTGTTCTCAATAATAGCAAACTAGTCCCAGTTGACTGATCAGCAATATCATCATATTCTTACCTGTAAAGGAATTGCTTATAGGAATAAGAAGAATTAGAGAAAGTTTGCTTTACTACTAACCTGGCCAATCACAATGGCTACTTTTAGAATCCTAATTGAGCAGTGGAGATCATTCCCCTCAAAGATAATCAGAGACCAAGACCCTGGCTTTTGACAGGAAGTGGAAGAATATGGAAAATTTACTGATGAGTGAAGCAAGCCAGGCTATGAAGGAGAGGCATTATATGTCCCTACTTAATATATACCAAGTGTCTGCACTCTATGACTGAAACTGATTGACTAAAGGATATAGAAACACAGTAAATGGATGTGAATACCAGTTAGTGTGTATGAAAAAGTAGTCTGAGGAAGGACATTTAGAAGAAAATAGAGAGGCAAACCATTAATGGGATAAAGAAATGTGGTATTATCTGTTGAAGATAATTTTATAGTTTTATCAACTGGACTAGAGAGAAATATTCACATGTTGAAATATTCACTTTATAAGCTAAATAACATGATTTAATGTATAAAAGATAATGAAATAACAAAAAAACACTAAAAAAAAATCAGAAAAAACAACTTGGGCCTTATTGATTTCAAGATAAACCTACTGCAATCATTTCCCCTTCCCCTGCTCCTCCACTGGATTTTGGCACATCAGCTTCCTGCAGAAGTCAGGGGTTGATGAAATAATACGGTGAAAGTAGAAAGAAGAGAGAGACCATATAATGTCCAAGGCTGGGGAGGTGAAATTCCAGTTAGGTCTCTTTAGTTCTATTTACTGAAATGTCAGAAATTGAACTTGGCACATAGGAGCCCTTTTGCCTTCTGTGGTTGGAATGCATTCTTAGTACCAAAAAAAAAGTTAGATATTATCTCCAATGTACATAATTCAGTTTGAAAATGGTTTCAATGCCAAACAATTGTTTTTGAAAAGACCCTGTGTTTCAAATAACTGCAATTTAACTGTGTGTTCAATGCTCAGCAACTGCAAATAACTTGTGGATCTTTCTATTTTACTTTAAATGTCATTATTCAGCCCAATTTTATTCATATTCACTGCAGCTTTAACAGTCTACATGATTCTTGTTCATGGATTAATGAGAGCTTTTCTTTTTTCCTCAAGAGAATGCTATGCTGGCTTTCTAAAGCTGTTTTTTAAGAGTAAAAGGAAATGATAACATCTTTCAAATGCATATATGAATCTCATCATTCATAATTGTAACTTCAAAATTGAATATCAGATGTGATCCAATTTCAGCCTAGCATGCATACAGTTAATCCTGGCTAGTGATCTTTCTGGGAGTTCTGAGGTACAGCATTAATTATGTATATTGCTTACACCTGTGGAAAATCAGTCTGCCCTTCTGGAGCTAATAAGAAAATTAAATGTTAAATTCAGACTGCATTGAGAGGGCCTTTTCAGTTATGCCTGCCTTCTTTTGCCTAAGAGTATTCCATATTCAGTCCTGCTCATTTTCATGCAGATTACCGTTTTTTTTTATGAGTCAGATTAAAAAAGAATGCTTTTTTTAAATCCTACAGCTGCCAGTCTATATAACACAGTCAGGAGAAAGGAGGAGAAAACTGCTGTCCTATTATCTATGGAACCGTGACCTAAAATCCACCGCAATGCTACTGAGAACCAGGTGATATTCCCCAGCCACACAAGGAATGCAGTTTCTTAAGGATAAAAGAAAGATTCTCTCTGCCTTTTTCAATGTGTCATAAATGGCTTCTCATTTTTCTTGTTAATATTTATTTCAGGAAGAATACCTATTTCCTTGGGAAGCAGTAGTGTGCATGTAGAATCAAGAGTTTAGGTTCTGAATCTGAAACTTGTGTTGACATCACCTACTGTTAACCAGCTGTGTGAGCCTGAGACTTTGCACTCCTGATCTTTGAATCTTACTTCCCTCATCTGTAAGATGATGTTGATAAGATTAAATTAAGTAATATCTAGAAAGCAAATAATAAACTATAATAAATGCTAGCTGTTCTTTTTATACCAGATTTGCTGAGTGAGAGGCTAATTTGTACCACAATCAATCATCATTTGTGGTCTGTTATGCTCTCCCAGTCTACATCCTTTTCCCTAACAATGTATCTAGTATTGCTACAAATCCAAAAGTCATGTCCTGTGTTATCTTTACTCCTACAGAAAGAACAAGAAATTTGGCCCATATCTCTCCATGGAGTAGTATTTCCACAGTGGCCTGGATCAGTGAAATTTCCTAAATACACCTTCCAAATAATTTTGTGCCAGCTCAATGGGCACAGATATAGATCATTTATAAACCCAAGTTAAAAATCTCAATAAATAATATATTTAGTAGCTTATGACAGTAATCAGGAAAAAAATTAAAAAAAAAAACAAGATATCAAGGCAAGCACATTTTTCCAAGGAGCAAATGAGATGAGTTGATAAAAAGACTCAACAATGCAAGTATGTTTATAAATTTATAGAAAAGAAGCTTATATATCAAACATATTGACAGTTGCCTGTAGAAAGGTAATATACTCACCGAAGAAAGAGAGATAGAGGCAGAGAGAGGGGAGAAGTGAGAAATCACCCTCCTAGAGGGTTGATCACATTGCAAACCCTTCTTCGTTCTCCTGTAGAATTTCTGGCATGTACGCATATGCACCCAGCATATTTTTCAGGCCACCAGGTCTGGAACTTGAACCACTGTGGAAGCCATGTGGGAGTCCAGTGTCTTTATCATTACACCACCTGCTGGCTCTATATAGTTCACTTTTTCAACATAGGTTTCTTGTGTAATTAAAATTACTATAATTTACAGATTATTTATTTCTCTCTTCTATGAGTGAGAGACACAGAGCAAGAAAGCATCCCAGCTGGGTCTTCTCTCAGCTGTCAACCTTCTCAACTGAGTATGATCCACTTCAGCTCACTGTGGATCATGACTGAGCATATGCCTGGTATACTTGGGAAGATTTCCAGACTTCAACTGGAAAACTTTCCATGTGGAATTTCCTCATGAAGTATTGCACTTTACCACTGTGCCACCTCTCCTCCCTAAAATTCCTTTAAAAAAAATACATACATATTCTTCTGTTTTTGCTCTGTATTAAAAATAACTTGAGGTTCCTTACTAAATAATGACACTAACAAAAACCCTAATAAAAAAATTCACCTTAAAGAAATGCATAGCTAGTAATAGTTCTGAGTTTCTCAGCAGCTGTCATAGAAACAGGAAAAAAACTAGCTTGTATTGTTTTAGTCCACCTTTAAGCCAATGAATGAATACCACAGACTCAATAATTTATAAAGAATAGAGGTTTAGTTAACTCACTGGTTTTAGAGACCCAAGGTCAAGGAGCAGCAAGTGGTAAGAGTCTTTGTAGTGGTGGGGAATCTTGTAGAGTCACAAGGTGGTGTAATCATCACATGACCAAAGAGTGAGAGCTTGTGTTTGCATCTACATCTCTGTGTGTCTTTCCCTCACCTTATAAATCCACCAGTACTTAATCATCGAGCCCTACCCTAAAGATTTTATCTAATCTTAAACCCCTGCCAGATGCTCTACTTCTTAATCCCATAGTTAGATCAAGTTCACACCTTCTTAAATAATATTAAACTGAATTCCAACAAGGAGATTTTGAGAGGGGCACAGTTAAATCATAACAGGTGTGCATAATTTTTGTGTAAAATAATGCTTACAGGTCCAGTCAGTGGTGTGGTGGCTAAGAAAGCTGGATTCCACCTAGCCAACTGTGTGGTTCAAATCCCAGACTCAGTGGATTGATAAATACACTGGTAGTGTGTGTGTGTGTGTGTGTGTGTGCATGCACACGTGCTTGTGTGTGTGTGCACATGCACCCATACTCATGCAAAAAGAGAAATAGAAGAGTATCCCATAAGAGGGGTACTTTTCACTTACCCTGTCTCTCTCTCTTTCTACCCAGTGCACACATGTGCCCCTCTAGCAAGTTAAAATAATAGTAATAATGATAATAAAAAGATAAAGTTAATTAAATATTATCGTGGCATATGTATTAAGGGAGAAGTTATACAGATGATATGTTTCTTATATATGTTATATTTTCAATATAATCTTACAAAAATACAGCTATATTAGGTCATCAGGAAAGTCATGGCATATTTTTCTATGCAAAAGTGCATCCTGACTTTCCCAATGACCCAATATTAACAGTAAGAAATAATGTTTTAGTGATTCTGTATAAAGCTGATAAATTGAATATAATTAAAATCATGATATTAGCAAAATTGTAATTATTTATGGGCACTGTTATTACCTTAGTCATAGACAGAAGAGACCTGGAACATAGAGAATTTATCTACATTATCCAACATCAAACAGTTAGCAATTGGCGGAGCTATGGAAATAAGAAAGGACAACACAAATGAGAGCACACAAACTATTCAGACATTGTTATATTAAGTGAGTCAGCTACCATCGCATTGGCAGAGACTCAAAATCAGACAGGGGAATGGGGAGGCTTTATAATGAAAAACAAAATAAAGGACTTCAAATATGCTCTGGATTGGAGGTTGTTCATAGAGTGAAGCTAGGCCTAACTGAAACAAACTGTTTTACATGTTGGATGGAGAGCTTATTTGGTTTTCTTGGGTTGGTAAGCAGCTGGATCCAAAAAGAAGAAATTTGTTGACCGTACATTGACCGAGTTCTAGCTATTCTAGGCCAATATGACAGAAGTTGTGGTGTGCCTTCCTGGACTGATTGCTGCACAAATACTTTGGCTTTTTGAGCCAGTTGCTCCAGTAGTTATGGGTCAGCGTCTTAATTTCATATATGATCAGACTATTGTCCACTTTTACACGTAGTCTCTCAGAGCTTGATTTTGTGACCCTCGATTTGTCACACTCTTTTTTTTTTTTCTTGAGAGGATTTTGCTACAGGGTGCATGGGCTCGCCAGAAAGGCAGAAAGAGACAGAAAGACAGAAAGCGAGAAATCACCCCCCAGGGGGGATGGCCACACCACAATTCTTTCTCCTCTATTCTCCTCTAGAGATCTTGGGCACACATGCACAAGTGCCCATTGTGAGTTTAAGCTGCTGGGTCCGGGACTCAAACCATGGTCAACTACGTGGAAGTCCAGCAATATAGCCATTATGCTAACTGCTGGTCCCTTCGATTAGTCACACTCTTAAATCAGGTGCAAGTTTTGTCCTAGTAAGTAAAATTAGGAGGTTATCCATTCCTTATTAACGATATATGTTAGTGGTTCCCAAAGAGGTCTGAAAGCAACTTTCAGCATTACTTGTCAGAAATACAAATTGTTCAGTCTTATCTCTAGCCTATGGAATCAGGGAGTGGTTCTGATGCACAGAGTACTTTTAGACCCATAAATGTAAGTAACAAATTGAATTAATAGTGAACATGAGATGATTTGATTTTATACAAACTGTTTTTGGGCTTAAAAAGTCACTGTTGTAGATTTCAATGGGAACAAAAATAACAGTATTGCATGACTATATTTTTTAACATGACACCCCCTCACACTCTTAATTAACAGCTTTTTCACACTTTGTGAAGTTGTTCAACAATATTAGTGGGTGGTAGAAATAGAAGTGGAAACTGAATCTACAATTGCAATATCCATTTTTAAAAAGCAAGGTTATATAGACAAAAATTATTTCCAAAGCTAAATCTCAAGGGATTAATTTGAAGGCCATTTTTACATGTCAAATCCAAAAGAATATATTGATCAAAATGGCAATTTTGTATTGGTTTCTTTGTGCCCTGCACTTTACATGATCCAAATGATTTTGATAAAAATCTTACTTTGATAATATGTCATTATTGCTAGTATAGGAATTTATTTGTCTAATGTGTCACCCTTAGTTGAGAAGATGATGTCATTAATCTGTATAGTTTTTTTTTAATTTTTGTTTTTGTTTTTAAGAAAAGTATGTCTGTCCTTCAAGATATAGACAGAGAGACAAGCATTTTGAAAGGGTCTTTTTATCTCACAATCCCCTCCCCAGCATCCTAGGGACACATTAGCGTGTTCAGATAAACCTGGGTTCTTACTCAGGTCTCCTGTGCAGTCACAGCTTCATTCAGTGGCACCTCAACATGTATGCCACTGTAAATAGGCAATTCAAAGTTTTATTCATTCATTTTATACAAGATGTCCTCAATTTATTGCAACATGCTGTTCTTTGATATTTATAATACTACACATATTTTTCACTGTCCATTTTCAGTGTTCTACAAAACTCTTATATTCTATTAAGATAAATACATATAAAAGTGAATTAGAATCCAGAAATTTGAAAACTTTGAATAACTCACACAAACCATCATTATTGCAGCAGAAACTTCAAATGAGACTTTTAACAATTGGAGCCACTTTGATATAGAAACTGCTACAGATCTGAAATCCAATAAATCAATAAGATATTTAATCAAAGTCTCTACCATCTTTATATAAAAAATCCAACTGTTTGTATTGTGTTCTGAATAACATGACAGATATTGAAATTCTTACCATCTTTGTTTATATTAAACGGCCAAGCAGAAAAGATTAGAAAGTTTTGCTTGCAAGTGAGTGAAATGACTGGATTTATGTGGAATGTATCTGTTTAGTATCTTACAAGCTTTAAATATGCGTTAAAGTTTTCCGTTTCATGATTTCAAGAAAACATGATGGCTATCCTCGAATTTTTTAGTACTTTTCATCAACCAGTCAATTAAAGGAGAATGGATGGTAAGTCTGCATTAAGATCATACTTAATTAGCTGTCAGTAAATTAGAATGACAGGACTGTATAACTGAACTTAATAGGTTGTACAATAATAAATAATGAATTTATATCAGCATTTTTTGCAAGCTAACTCTGTAGAAATATCTATATATATATGTGCCTGCATGATTTTGTGATGGCTGAGACCAAATTATATCATTTATCTTGTACAGTATATTTTTTATGGTTAACTTTGAAAATGAAATCTCCTCCTAATAAATTTCAATTGAATCAAGGTGATTTTTTATATTTAGTCTCAAAAATTTGGCCAGAATTTGTAGATATGTATATAATTTATTTTTTAAAAAGGACAAAACAGATTTAAGATGACCTATATATTAGTTTCAACTTGTCTATAATCTTTCTATTTATTTATTTAGATTAAAATGTTCAGTATAACATGAATTTTACCCAAGATTATAAAATCAGGAAAAAGCCTATTTCCAGTTAAACTTCAATATTGTTAATATTAGTTGTTTAGGTGCATAGTTATTGTAGTTAACCTAAAATTCAGGGCAAATTGATGACTTTCAAACCTACTTTTGGATATTCATATTAAATCAGTAGCTATGAAATGGCAGCATTATAGGAGAATAATATAAGAATATTTAAAATAAAATTATTATATTTGCTGCCCTTCAAAAGCAGATACTACCTTAGTTGTTCTGGATAGTATTATTGGATTACAATTTTTTAGTAAACTTCCAAGGTAACAGTAAGGTAAACCTCACAGAATTAATAGCTGCTATTCTACTGTAGTGGTTTCCACATTTTAGCAAGTATCGGAATCACCTGGAAGGTTTGATAAACACGAATTGCTATACTTCACTCCCTAGAATTCCTCATTCAGTAAGTCTCTAGAGCTAGAAAACTGCATTTTTAAGATAAGAAACATATTGGTTAAAGAACCCTAATTTGAGAATCACAGATCAAGGGCACAGATAGGAAATGTCAGCATGAACTCGGGTATTTCAAATAATTTAATGTGTAATAACTTCTAAATAGAGAATCAAAAAACTACACTCACTTGTTTTTATTGAAATACATCATACTCATTCATTTAAATAGTCTCTTTTAATTTTTGCTGCTATATGGACAAAGATAAACACTTTCACAGAGTCTTTGTGTCCCTGAGCCTAAAATGCTTATTATCTGATCATTTAAGAAAAAAATGTATAGATCACTGCTATAAATCATCGTGAATGAAAATATAAGCCTAATAATCTACACAGCAAAATAGCAATAGTTATAAAACAGTAAGAAAAGAAACACCAGCAATCATGAAGATTATATTACTGAGCTTTAGACCTTTTCAGCCTCTCTATTGGCCATCTCTTATTAGATGCCTCAAGGAAAATGAAAGTATAGCCTAGCCCATACTAAATCGAAAACTTCCTTACCACAAACGTAGTCCTAATATTTCTGAAAAATGACACCACCATCCAATTATTTATGCAATCCAGCATTCAAAGACTCATGCTTGTTATCTCTCTATCCCCATCATCCAGTGCCAATCTAGTATGTGAAATGAATTGTAACTTCCAGCCAATTTTCATCTTTATCTATGGCCCAAACCCTACGGTGTGACCAGACAGACCTTCCTTATCTCTCCAGACTTCTTATGCCATGCTCTGCCCTTGTGACATGCTAACCTCTTTTTAACTTCTACTCACCAACTTCCTCTCACCAGAGATCCTCAGGCATGCATTTTCTCTCCTTGGATTATCCTTCCTTATCCTCTTCATCTGACTGTTTTCTATCTATTCTTTAAATATTGACCCAAGTCTCACTTTGTCAAGGACATTTTCTCTGATCTTGATGATTTCTGTAACTCTAAAATAGAAATTATGTATTACTTTATCTTTACCTTTAGCTCTTGCCATTTCACTTTTAGAATTATTCAAATAAGTATTCAATATATCTGTTTGTCCCATAAAACAGTAATCTCAGTGAAAGTAGAACCTAGGTGTTTAATAGTAATACTTAGCATTTTATTATACTAAGGTGCCATTCAAGTCCCTGATACATACGATAGGCTCGCAAGTCACTTTTGATTAAAATAATGAGTCAATAAACATATGTGAAAATGTTATTAATGTCAAAATACATACAATGGAATCTCCCCAACTAAAAGACATTCAATCAGGCTGGATTCAAAATCAATGAGGAAAAAGTGAAATTGGGGGATAAACAGCAAATGTATATGCTATTAAAGATATATAGGGAACCAGCAGTTAGCGTAATGGCTATGTCGCTGGACTCCCACGTAGTCGACCGCGGTTCGTGTCCCGGACCCGGTGGCTTAAAACTCACGCCGGGCACGTGTGCGTGCGTGCCCAAGATCCCGAGAGGAGAATGGAGGAGAAGGGATTGCGGCGTGACCATCCCCCCTGGGGGGTGATTTCTCGCTTTCTGTCTCTATGTCTCTCTCTCTGTCTGTCTGGCGAGCGCACGCGCCCTACAGTGAAAATCTCTAAAAAAAAAAAAAAAGATATATAAACAATCATAGAGAATTATACCCCAAGTTTTTTTTTTTTTTGAGAGGTTTTTGCTATAGGGCACGTGCACTCGCCAGAAAGACAAAGACAGTGAGATAGAAAGTGAGAAATCACCCCCTAGGGAGGATGGCCACACTGCAATCCCTTCTCCTCCATTCTCTTTTCGGGATCTTGGGCACACACGCACACGCACCTGGCATGAGTTTAAGCCACTGGGTCCAGGTCGGCTACATGGGAGTTGAGCAACATAGTCATTACTCTAACGGCTGGTCCTACCCCAAGTTTTTTTAAACATAAGAAAATACATGTTAGATTAAGTCAACAAGGTAGAAAGCAAAATATTTATGTGAAAATGTAAATAAATGTTACTTACAGAAAGCAAATATAATGCTAACAAGAATTGCATTTTTTCTGATACATGCTACAGCATGAAAGAAACTTGACATTACACTAAGGGAAATAAGCCAGTCACAAAAAGAAAAATACTGTACTACTCCATTTAATACAAGACACCTAAATTAGTCAAATTCACAGGGATAGAAATAAAATGGTGGTTGCTAGGGAATGGGGAAGAGATGAGTTTTGAATAAAGGTTTTAGATTTTTAGTTTGCAAGATCTGGAGATGGTAGTACAACAATGTGAAGGTCACTACTGAAAGATACACTTAGAAACAGTTTAGGTGGTACATTTTACATCATGTGTATTTGATCAAAATTTTAAAATTAAATTGTATTTGGATGATAGAGTCACTACTTCATTTTCAAAAATAAAACCAGTACATTTTCCTTTTAGTATATGAAAATATTAACTCTGTTATCATTCTTTAAAAAGAACAGAAAAGCAGAGTTAGGGACCACCTCTGAGTATTTATGTATTCTTAGAAGAAAGAGCTTTAAAAATTGTAGGAGTACAATATGTGTTTGATGAATAAAATAAATGTAGATAGGTAATAAAGTTCTGATTATTAAGTGGATTGAAGTGCAAGTGAAATTCTCTCTAGTCTTGCCCCTAGGGCTGTCATTTAAAAGTGTGTAATTATGAGAAGGATAAATTATTCTGACCAGGTATTTTCCTCTGATTTAGACGGTTTTCCCTAGAGAAATGACCTATGGGGAAATAATCTTTATTGAGTTTTGGAAAAGCACTGTCAGGCCTGCATTTACAATTCCCAAATATTACTGTGCCAACCAAAGGATATATTTCAAATATAAAGTTCACAATGAAGTCAGATTGATCCTAGATGACTGAGGGATGATATAAAAGAGTCCAGAATAACATACATATTACTTCATACCAGACAAACTCTTGAATTTGTCAGCATAGCAGATCGCAGTCAAAAAAAGTTACTAAACCTACCACCTTATAGTTTAGAAATTTATCGTTTAATGTAACCAAATGAATATCCAGTATTTAAATTTGCCTTTATTAAAATCTCTTGGGTGAAAATTTATCCTTGTTTCTGGAACATACGTAAAAGAAATGGAGGCAGTTAATTTTCAATAAGTCAAAGGTTTTTAACAGGATATTTTTAAACTGAAAGGGGGAAAAGGGCTTTAAGTTCATTGATAAATGTGTTTATAAAATTATGTCCCCTTTCCTTGTATGGTATATAGGCTGTTTAATTCAATTAATGATAAATGGATAGTTATAACATCATGTTCTTTCCTTGCCTGGGAAAACATAAGGGTTCTTCAAAGAGTTTATGGAAAATGCATATCATGAAAAAACTATGAATAGATGTCAAAATATTTTGCACCAGAATAATTCTTTGAGTTCTATTTTCCCAAAAACTTTATGAAATTGCCTTGTATATGGGATTTCTATTATGCTGACTTGACATAAAATTTCCATAAATTACTTTATGGGATGCAAGATAACCATCATTGATTCTTAAAACCATCGGGTGATAAGTACGTAAAGAATTAATCCATGAACTGCGAGTAAATTTGAAGAAGTCAGAGTAACTAGTGTTTTTGAGTAATAAAATAAAATAAAATATTTTAATTTAATATTACTCAGGGCAAATTTGGACTAAGGAAGAGGGTTTGCATGACCCCCCCCCAAAAAAAAACAAAGTTGTTTTAATTGATAGTTTCTGTAAAGACTGTTGAACTTCAGAAGCTATATTGTCAATTTAGTCAGTCCAAAGTGACCTAGTAGAGATTGAATGAGGTAGATAGTTAGAGGCCAGTAGGCGAGTCTCTCAACAAAATCATGTTTTTCTGGAGACTGTATTGGGAGCATGAAGAGTAGAAAGATTTCTGCTTCCCAGGCTAGTATAGGATTTTGAATAGTTGTCAGGACCCAAAGATGGTAAGGGTACCATAGAATCACTCTGGTTTTAGGTCTGATCTACATTAATTGAGCATTTATTTATTCATTTATTTCTTTTGTTTAGTGAAAGAGAGAGAAGTACAGAGAGACAGGCCCCTTCAATAGTGTTCTCATGCCATGATCCATCCTCAAACTTATCTGACTTGCATCTTGAACATATATGCACATGTACCTGGCATGTTCAAGGAAGTTTCAGTATGCAAACCCAGGATCTTTCCCTGTGTGTCTCCAGTTTGAGGAAAAAGTGAAATTGGGGGATAAACAGCAAATGTATATGCTATTAAAGATATATAGGGAACCAGCAGTTAGCGTAATGGCTATGTCGCTGGACTCCCACGTAGTCGACCGCGGTTCGTGTCCCGGGCCCCGCG
>NW_006160142.1:3319365-3329439 GCF_000334495.1 Tupaia belangeri chinensis | reverse complement strand
CTGGGGGGTGATTTCTCGCTTTCTGTCTCTATGTCTCTCTCTGCCTGTCTGGCGAGCGCACGCGCCCTACAGTGAAAATCTCTAAAAAAAAAAAAAAGATATATAAACAATCATAGAGAATTATACCCCAAGTTTTTTTTTTTTTTGAGAGGTTTTTGCTATAGGGCACGTGCACTCGCCAGAAAGACAAAGACAGTGAGATAGAAAGTGAGAAATCACCCCCTAGGGAGGATGGCCACACTGCAATCCCTTCTCCTCCATTCTCTTTTCGGGATCTTGGGCACACACGCACACGCACCTGGCATGAGTTTAAGCCACTGGGTCCAGGTCGGCTACATGGGAGTTGAGCAACATAGTCATTACTCTAACGGCTGGTCCTACCCCAAGTTTTTTTAAACATAAGAAAATACATGTTAGATTAAGTCAACAAGGTAGAAAGCAAAATATTTATGTGAAAATGTAAATAAATGTTACTTACAGAAAGCAAATATAATGCTAACAAGAATTGCATTTTTTCTGATACATGCTACAGCATGAAAGAAACTTGACATTACACTAAGGGAAATAAGCCAGTCACAAAAAGAAAAATACTGTACTACTCCATTTAATACAAGACACCTAAATTAGTCAAATTCACAGGGATAGAAATAAAATGGTGGTTGCTAGGGAATGGGGAAGAGATGAGTTTTGAATAAAGGTTTTAGATTTTTAGTTTGCAAGATCTGGAGATGGTAGTACAACAATGTGAAGGTCACTACTGAAAGATACACTTAGAAACAGTTTAGGTGGTACATTTTACATCATGTGTATTTGATCAAAATTTTAAAATTAAATTGTATTTGGATGATAGAGTCACTACTTCATTTTCAAAAATAAAACCAGTACATTTTCCTTTTAGTATATGAAAATATTAACTCTGTTATCATTCTTTAAAAAGAACAGAAAAGCAGAGTTAGGGACCACCTCTGAGTATTTATGTATTCTTAGAAGAAAGAGCTTTAAAAATTGTAGGAGTACAATATGTGTTTGATGAATAAAATAAATGTAGATAGGTAATAAAGTTCTGATTATTAAGTGGATTGAAGTGCAAGTGAAATTCTCTCTAGTCTTGCCCCTAGGGCTGTCATTTAAAAGTGTGTAATTATGAGAAGGATAAATTATTCTGACCAGGTATTTTCCTCTGATTTAGACGGTTTTCCCTAGAGAAATGACCTATGGGGAAATAATCTTTATTGAGTTTTGGAAAAGCACTGTCAGGCCTGCATTTACAATTCCCAAATATTACTGTGCCAACCAAAGGATATATTTCAAATATAAAGTTCACAATGAAGTCAGATTGATCCTAGATGACTGAGGGATGATATAAAAGAGTCCAGAATAACATACATATTACTTCATACCAGACAAACTCTTGAATTTGTCAGCATAGCAGATCGCAGTCAAAAAAAGTTACTAAACCTACCACCTTATAGTTTAGAAATTTATCGTTTAATGTAACCAAATGAATATCCAGTATTTAAATTTGCCTTTATTAAAATCTCTTGGGTGAAAATTTATCCTTGTTTCTGGAACATACGTAAAAGAAATGGAGGCAGTTAATTTTCAATAAGTCAAAGGTTTTTAACAGGATATTTTTAAACTGAAAGGGGGAAAAGGGCTTTAAGTTCATTGATAAATGTGTTTATAAAATTATGTCCCCTTTCCTTGTATGGTATATAGGCTGTTTAATTCAATTAATGATAAATGGATAGTTATAACATCATGTTCTTTCCTTGCCTGGGAAAACATAAGGGTTCTTCAAAGAGTTTATGGAAAATGCATATCATGAAAAAACTATGAATAGATGTCAAAATATTTTGCACCAGAATAATTCTTTGAGTTCTATTTTCCCAAAAACTTTATGAAATTGCCTTGTATATGGGATTTCTATTATGCTGACTTGACATAAAATTTCCATAAATTACTTTATGGGATGCAAGATAACCATCATTGATTCTTAAAACCATCGGGTGATAAGTACGTAAAGAATTAATCCATGAACTGCGAGTAAATTTGAAGAAGTCAGAGTAACTAGTGTTTTTGAGTAATAAAATAAAATAAAATATTTTAATTTAATATTACTCAGGGCAAATTTGGACTAAGGAAGAGGGTTTGCATGACCCCCCCCCAAAAAAAAACAAAGTTGTTTTAATTGATAGTTTCTGTAAAGACTGTTGAACTTCAGAAGCTATATTGTCAATTTAGTCAGTCCAAAGTGACCTAGTAGAGATTGAATGAGGTAGATAGTTAGAGGCCAGTAGGCGAGTCTCTCAACAAAATCATGTTTTTCTGGAGACTGTATTGGGAGCATGAAGAGTAGAAAGATTTCTGCTTCCCAGGCTAGTATAGGATTTTGAATAGTTGTCAGGACCCAAAGATGGTAAGGGTACCATAGAATCACTCTGGTTTTAGGTCTGATCTACATTAATTGAGCATTTATTTATTCATTTATTTCTTTTGTTTAGTGAAAGAGAGAGAAGTACAGAGAGACAGGCCCCTTCAATAGTGTTCTCATGCCATGATCCATCCTCAAACTTATCTGACTTGCATCTTGAACATATATGCACATGTACCTGGCATGTTCAAGGAAGTTTCAGTATGCAAACCCAGGATCTTTCCCTGTGTGTCTCCAGTTCACTTATCCCTACACTACTGTCTGGCCCCTAATTGAGCATATATACTGTGCTAGGCGCTAGTGCTTTTTTTTTCCTTAATTAACTAAACTTTTTATAGAGATTTTCCCTATAAGGCACAAATACTGGCTGGAGAGACAGAGAGATAAAGAAAGACAAAAACTGAGAAATCACCCCCTTGGAGAATGGCTACACCACAATCCCTTCTCCCCCATTCTTCTCTCAGGATTTTGGTCACTCACACACATGCACCTGGCATGAGTTTAAAGCTACCAGGTCCGGGACTCAACTGTGGCTAACTACATGGGAGTCCAGAACAAAACCATAACACCATCTACTGGTCCAGATGTTAGGGTTATTAAGTTAGTCTCTCTAGAGGTTACTACCTAGTTGGGAAGGTGGACATAATAAAAAAGGGTAATATTGATGTTCATGATTAAATAAAAGTCAGGAAAAACTGAACATCAGGAGAAAACTTTAAGTCCTGCTTTATTAGAATACAGACTCATTTTTTAAAATAATTATTTATTTTTATTTTATTTACTCATTCATATTTTTTTTTAATTTTACCAGAGAGACACACAAACTGAGAGAGAGAGAGAGAGAGACAGACAGACCAAGAGAGAAAGCAAGCCACCAGCCCAGGACTCAAACCATGGTTGGCCACGTGGGAGTGTCCAACACCTTAACCACCATGCCACCTACTGGTTCCCAGATTCATTTTTGGTTTTAGATTTATTTAGAGGCTAATCTATTTAAAGAGGGGGATATTTATGATGTAAATACTGACATCTCTTTCTCTCTAAGAAGCCCTATTGAACGTTTCATAACCGTTTGTATGTTCTATCACTATACTTCTTCCTTTGACTCCGAAACAGAAGATTTCTTTGTTCCCTTCTCCTTTTTGAGTCCTTAAATTCAGCAGCCAAGCACTCTATGGTTTCCTACAGAAAACTCCTTTTTTCCATATCTACAGGTGGAGCAGGTGAAGCATTCATATCTGACACTTGTACAAGATAGTAATTCGGATTTTATTCAAGGGACTCTTAATATATGTATAAGGACTGCTGCACCGAAGGTTTGCAACAGGGAGCTATGTTGTATTGTATTACAAATATGGTGAGGAAAATGGGAATTTATAGCTAAGAAGCAGAGTGGAGGAGTCAGTGGGTGGAAAATTACTAAGAGGAAATGTCAGGGGCTAGGGAGGATTCTGTTGAAATGACCTAACAGGATTCTTGCTAAAGGTAGGCCAGTGATCAGGTGTTACCTGGAAAATAGTGGAAGATGAGAAATTTGGTCAGATATTAAAGATAACCATAAATCCAGGGTGAAAAATTCGGCCTATGCTGGTTTGACTTAGGATTCTTGCTGAAATTAGGCAATGCAAAGATGGTAAAAGAAAAGTTTCTTTAAATATCCCAGGGCTGCTCTGAAAGTCAGTTCAAGAATAAGATTTTAGGGACTAGCAGCTAGTGTAATGGCTATGTCGCTGGACTCCCATGTAGTCAACTGTGGTTCACATTCTGGACCCGGTGGCTTAAAACTCAAGCCAGGCGCATGTGCGTGTGTGCCCCTGGTTAAAAGAGGAGAATGGAGGAGAAGGGATTGCGGCGTGGCCATCCCCCCCGGGGGGGGGAGTTCTCACTTTTGTCTCTCTGTCTCTCTCTGTCTGGCAAGCGCACATGCCCTATAGCATAAACCTCTCCCCCCCACCCCCAAAAAAAAAAAAGAATAAGATTTTATTTAGGACTCCATTGTGGAAGGTTTTGTTAAAAATGTGAGCTCTGGACACCTGATTAAATAAGATCATAGATCACTATGAAACACTACTTAGGTTCTTTTAAATAATCATGGACAGGATAAAGGTCAATATAAAGCACAGAACATTATTCTGAAAGACACAGAATCTTTATTTCCTTGGAAAATTATGTAAAGGCTAAAGAAACAAACCTTTTACTAAGAGCAGACTAATAATTGAAGAACACTTTATCATTTTGACAGAGATGTATTTTTTAATTAGTATTTTTTAAAAAATTACTTCCTTTATTTTATTTATCATTATTGTTTTGTTTTGTTTTTAATTTGACCGCAGTGAAACACACAGAGAAAGAGAGAGAGAAAGTGAGAAAGCAAGTTGCCAGGTCCAGGACATGAACCACGATTAGCTATGTGGGAGTCCAATGCTCCCAAACACCATGCCACCTGCCAGGCCCCCAAATTCTAGTTTCACCTCAGTGTACTGTAGATATGAAGGTTCATTTTTTAAAATCATACATAAGTCCATTTAAATCTTTAGCCAGCTAGACTACATTAAATAAGGTCGCTTTTTGACAAACTTTTCACAACTTTTTATATTCATTCACTTTTTTTCCTCCCTTATTTTTCTACTTCTTTTCCTGGAATAACCCAACATCTTACTTTCAAATAAAACTGCTAATTTTTCTTTTCTTTTCCAAAAAAAAATATTTTATACCCCTTTATA
This sequence comes from Tupaia belangeri chinensis, assembly GCF_000334495.1. NCBI lineage: Eukaryota > Metazoa > Chordata > Mammalia > Scandentia > Tupaiidae > Tupaia > Tupaia belangeri. The sequence goes on along the minus strand of NW_006160142.1, from coordinate 3,324,282 downwards.
CCATGTTTGCTTTTCTTCTATCAAAAATATATTCTATTGACGATAACTTTCTAGTATGGTGAACTGGACTGGTGAGAAATGTACATATGTTGGAATATTCACTAATGCATATCTTCTTATCCTTTTCTTTTTTCTTTGTTTTTTTTTTTTATTTTTAATTTTTGCTAGAGGCATATGTACCTGTTAGCGAGAGACAGAAAGAAAAAGAAAAGCACCCCTTGGTGGATAATGGTCACTCAGCAATCCCTTCTTATTCATCTCTCCATACTTTCAGGATTTGGGCACACGTGTACCTGGCTGTGTTTCTTAGGCTGCAGGGCTCAGGACTCAGACTTCGGGTTTGGCCATATGGGATCCAGCTGCCTTAATCACAAGTTTAAGTGAGTCAGCACTGCAGTCAGCACCTGGTATACTTTCCATATTAAAAATTTCCCTTTATTCTTGTTAATTCTAATTATTTTAATTACATATATTGATTATACTTTTATTCTTCTGCACAGAAAACCAGGAAGTAGACAATTGTCTGCCACCTACAAGGATTGTACATGATCAGCCTAGTAAACTTTATAAATATAGCATCTCATATTTCTTAGACTATAGGTATGTATTCCTTATAGTACAATACCTCATGTTTAGCAGAACTAAATGTATTTAGATTCTCTATACCATATAAAAACAAGGTGTTGAAAACTTTAAGTATAAGCTTAAAGTTATGCTTAGTAATTTATGTCTCAGTAGTTTATTATACTTTGAAATTATTAATGAATATCTAAGTATTAATTTCTAAGTATGATAAACTACTGAAACATAGCATAAATCTAAGGTTGCAAGTTAGCAAAAAGAGTTTGAAAACTGTTTTTAAATCAGACATAGTATAACACTGAAGTCATCATCTCAAGTTATTTTCCTGTTAACTATTTATACAGTACATGCAGGTTAAAAAATTAAAACCTTCCGGAGATCTAGCCATTTGGGCAGAAAGGAAGATGTCCCACTGATAACTGGGCCTCCAGCATTCAAAACTCGCGTGAACAGCCCTTCTTCAAGAGACAGCCAGCTCCATGGCTCCTGAGATCTAGCCATTTGGGCAGAAAGGAAGATGTCCCACTGATAACTGGGCCTCCAGCATCCAAAACTCGCGTGTTTGGGAAGAAACCGACCATCCACCAGATGACTAGAAATCGCTGCAGGACCACAAGAAATATGGGGAAGCAGGAAAATACCTCTCCCACAAGGGAAAAGGATAGCTCCTCTTTATCCACACACAGTTCAATGGAAATCATGGAAATGTCTGATAAAGAATTCAGAACATTCATAATGGCAAAGCTAACAGAGATGGAAGAGAAGAGAGACAAGGAACTGCTGAAGAGGAAGGAGAAAGGAGTTGAAGAGTTCCAGGAGGTGAGGAAATTCATGCTAGATCTAAAAGAGGAATTTCACACTTTACAAAAGAATCAGATGGAACTGTTAGAGATGAAGGCTATAATACAAGAAGTCAAAATCTCCCTTGAAAGTATTAAAAGCAGACTAGATCATACAGAAAATAGAATCTCTAATGTAGAAGAGAAAATGGTTGGCCTAGAAAAATCCACCGCGAAGACTGAGAAAATGGCCCAAAAATTTGAGAATAATATGCGAGAAGTACTAGATACCATCAAACGTCCAAACATCCGGATAATAGGCATCCCAGAAGGTGAAGAGACTCATAAGGGCATTGATAATCTATTCCATGAAATCTTACAAGAAAATTTTCCAAACCTGGAGAGGCACTCAAAGATTCAGACCCAAGAAATACAGAGGACCCCAAATAGAATCAACCCAAGAAGATCTTCTCCAAGACACGTTATAGCCAGATTGACCAAAACCACAGACAAAGACAAGATACTAAGACTGGCAAGAGAAAAAAGGCAAGTTACCTACAAAGGGTATCCCATCAGACTAACGGCAGACCTCTCATCGGAAACAATGAGAGCGAGGAGAGAATGGGAAAATGTATTCAAAGTATTAAGGGAAAAGCAATTTCAACCGAGAATTCTGTACCCAGCAAGGTTATCGTTCATTTGGGAAGAAAAGACACGAACTTTCCCAGATAAACAAAACCTGAAAGAATTTACCAGCACCAGACCGGATCTCCAAGAAGTTCTTAAGGGAGTGCTATGTCAGTAAAATTAAATGCAGACACACAGAAATAAGAGTTCAGAAACTAAGAAAATGGGCAACTTAATTGTAGGGCCAAAAGCTGGAGTTGAGTATTACATCCCAGATTTCAATCTGGAACATCGAACCTCAACAGATACAGAAGAAAGATTAAGTACATGAGACTGAACTGATGAAACAGTATTCTACGACTTGACTAAAATATTGCTGCTTTTCTTCTAAGCTTTGTTGTCCGGTTTTAAGGATTTTTGTCCTGTCTTCAGCTATCAATAGATTCATGTTCCGACTATTTGAACAGAATACTAACCTGTTTCTAGGCTTTAAGTTTCAAAGAAATATCCTTACCAGTTCAAAACTGCTTTTCTTGAAACCATCGGCTGATCTTGCTATTGAAAGTAGTTAGATTACTTATGATATTGTGTGATCAACGAAATGTTGGGGGAAAAGGAATTGAAGACAACTGTAGACAGCAGAGATAGTGTAATAAGAGAGTGGAATAGGGCAGAGGGCTAGACATGGGGTAAAAAACATATATATGAAAGTAGAAATGGAATATTATGGATGATAACATGCATTATTAAGCCACTATACAGTATATTCTAGATGGGAAACCACATTTAGAATGTTGTGATGATGCTCAGGGAATGAATGTAAATTAATAAAAAAAAATTTCAGAAGAAAAAAAGGCATTAGAAATACCTATTTGATGACTGCAGTTAAGCTATATAGCCCTAGTTAGGTGCTACTTTATAGTATGTTCATTCTATTCACTGAGGTTTATGCCTAAAGTCAGACTTGTGTTCATGGATATGTACATATCAGCTGTGCTTGCTGTTGAAAATATTTAGATTTATTAAGATATTTAGTGAAACAATAAAATGGGGGAGGCATAGAAAGCAACAATAGATACCAGACACAGTGTGGGAGGAGGGTGGGAGATGGCAGAGGGTGAGATAGGGAATCAAGGATGGGAAAAAAGGCAAAATATACAGAAAACAAGAAATGGAAAATGATTTGTTGACAATAACACATATGTTGATGTGCTTGATTGAGCCAATATACAGTGTATTCTCAATGGAAAAAATCTCATTTTGTATGCTATAATGATGTACAATGAATGAATGTAAAGAAAGAAAGAAAAAAATGTAAAAAAAAAAAAATATAAAAAAAAAAAAATTAAAACCTTCCAAAGTTAAATGCATAGGCTTTGTGTTTTAATGCTGTGTTTGATAAAAAAAAAATACTATATATCAAGCAATTGGTTTTAATTGCATCAAAACTAATTTATTTGCTCTTTGAATTTAAATTTTTATAATCTTAAACTTCCATTAGGTAATAATATACTAACTTATTCAATGTGTAAACCTAAAAAAAAAAAGAAAAATGTATGCTTATACTCAAAATTCAGAAGACACAGATATTTTTATTGATTAAATAACAATATTAAATTAATTTTATTTACCAAAGATTTAACCAAGTTATATAAACTTAAATTTTTATATTACAAAGCTGTGATAATCAAAACAGCATGGTATTGGTACAAAAACAGACATGAGGACCGATGGAACAGAGTAAAGACCCCAGAAATAAACCCCAAAACATACAGCCAACTCATCTTTGACAAAGGGTACCAGTCAATCCAGTAAGAAAAGGAAAACCCCTTTAGCAGATGGTGCTGGAAAAACTGGATATCCACCTGCACAAAGATGAATCTGAACCCCTGTCTGTCATCATTAACATAAGTCAACTCAAAGTGGATTGAAGATCTAAACCTAAGACCATGAACTATAAAACTGCTGATGGAAAACACTAGGGAAACTCTGGGAGACAATGGGGTAGGCAAATACTTCTTAAGTAAGACCCCCAAAGCACAGCAATAATCCCCAAAACAGACAAGTGAGATTACATCAGATTAAGAAGTCTCTGCACAGCAAAGGACATCATAATTAGTGGGAATCAACAACCCTTGGAATGGGAGCGAATTTTTGTTAACTGTGCCTCAGATAAGAAAATGATTACCAGAATACACAGGGAACTCAAGTGGTTTATCTGGAAGAAAATGATTAATCCAATGAAAAGATGGGAAAATGAGGTGAAAAAACAACACTCTAAGGAAGACATATGAGCAGCCAAAAAGCATATGAAGAAATGCTCAACATCCCTCATCATAATGGAGATGCAGATCAAAAACACAATGTGATACCACCTAACCCCAGTCAGAATGGTGAAGATTAAAACAAAAAAAAATGGTATTGCTGGAGGGGATGTGTGAAAGGGAAACACTCCTACACTATTGGTGGGAATGTAAATTGGTTCAGCCACTGTGGAGAACAATATGGAGGTTCCTCAAAGATCTTCAAATAGAACTACTATATGATCCAGCAATTCCACTCCTTGGTATCTACACAAAGGACAGGAGAATCCTCAGTCAGAAAAGTGCTTGCACATCTACTCATTACAACGTTATTCACAATTGCTAAGACATGGAACCAATCCAAATGTCCACAAACAGATGAACGGATTGAAAAAGTATGGCACATATACTCCATGGAATACTTCTCAGCCATTAAAAACAAATAACAAGGCCCTGGAATTTGTTAGAAAGGGGATGAATATGGAAGATTTGTTGCTGAGTAAAGCAAGTCAGGCTATGAAAGATAGACATCGTATGCCTCCACTTAACATATACCGGCTGTCCTCACTCTATGGTAGATACTGAAAGACTAGAAGACATAAAAGCAGTAAAAATTGTTATGGACA
>NW_006160142.1:3298307-3319333 GCF_000334495.1 Tupaia belangeri chinensis | reverse complement strand
AAAGAGTGTAGGAAAGGAAATTTGGTGAAAAAATAGTGAGATAAGACATTTGTGGGACACAGATATGATTTATTATCTGTTGATATGAATGGTTATAGTATTCTCAACTGGGCTGGACTGAGGTGTATATCATGCTGGGTAAAGTCTCTTTATAATCTAAATGATGAATAACGATTAAATGTATGAATAATAATTAAAAATGTAAATATAAAATAATAATTGAAAAAAACAGTTTTGATTAGTTCCTATATTTCTGTATGAATAATTATAAAAAAATAATTTTGTAAGTGCTCATTTACCCCAAGTCAATTTGAAGGGAACTCCCTTAAAGATTTTTTATAAGTCCATTCAGTAATATCATCAAGAGAAAGGAAAATATCACAATACATACATATAGATGTGTGTGTGTGTGTGTGTATGTATACACAAATATAGTCAGGAAGACACAGACAGAGATTTTACTTTAAGATTTTATCCATGGGTCAGGCAACACAGGAATATAAAATTCACTTGTTTATTTCCATTATATATTTTATCTATATTCTGTTTCTGACAAAAATAGTATCAATTGAAATTGCTCATTCAATAAGGTTAAAGCTTTTTTAAACCAATGTTTGTATAGAGGACTTTTAAGATTTTTTTTCCCTTACATATAATCTCACAGATACTGTGAACACATTCTTGGTGAGTGACTAAGTAAACATCAAGTGGTTGCCTAGATATTACTATAGCTCATCTGGGTTAATAAAATATTCATTCTGTTTCCAGCAAGGCTTTTCATTTTCCAGATTCAGGTAGTTTCTTTTGGGGAATATGAGTCCCTCAAGAGATACTGATTGGGGTAAAGGAATAGAAGAGCTGAAGTGTGAAGATAGAAATCTGGAAGGAGTGGATATGGGATAGTGGAGGTTAGGTTTTGAAAGAGGACATATCAGAGGATTTGAGGGACTCAAAGGTATTGAAGGTGGTAAAGGAGCAAGGAGGAACAGAAGGCACAAAAAGGCAGAGGTTCCAGGGGAGCAAATCTGGGTACATCTTCAATTTCTAAAAGAGAATGTAGATGTTTCAAATAATTCTAAATAAATTCATGCCAACAAGAAAGAAATGGACAGATTTGTCAAAACATCAAGTAATCAGGGGTTTAAGAAGGGATTTCAGTCGACAGAGAAGTTTCCATTTGAGAAACAGGATCAAATCTAGAAAACAGAATGCCCTCACAGAGTCAGAACCAGGGAGTCGGGAAGTAAGCCCCACCTGCAAGAGGAAGAAAGTCAGGGAGTAATCTCCATTCATCCAGTGAGTTAGGAAGATTTCCCAGTCAGGAGTCAAGTAACACACTTCACACAAAACAAAGAGAAAGAAAAAATAATTTCCAACCAAGGATAGTCCTTTTGAACAAAATCCATGACTCTAACCCAACTTTAGAGAGTATATTCAGAATTATAAGAATTGAAATTTGTCTTGACCAGTATCAATGAACCTTTGTTCAGGGCAAAGGTACAGGAGTCTAACTCATTCATGGATCCCCAATCAATCATTAAAGAATGAAGAAAAGACCTCAAAAGTGCTCACTTAGGGTCTTGATTGAGATTTTTATAAGTCAATGATGAATATAATTCTGAGTCACAGACATCAAAATCAATAAAGAAAAAAATTTTTCATGACACTCATGAAGGAATGGTAAGATAGATTTTATTTAGGGAGACCATCCATTGCAAAGAGTATAGGGACGACTATAATAGTGTCTTACAATGGGATGAGAAACTGAACTCAACTACAAACACAAGACCAGTCCCACCTTCATGCTTCACTTTCCCTTCTGTGCTGTCATCCCAGGTTTTCGGTCATTTCCTGTTGAATTCCAGTAGTCTCCCTTACACACTCCACTCAAAGTGCAATGATTTACTTACTGTTTTGTTCATTCTTTGTAGAGAGGAGTGCCGGATACATCTCCCAGATTTTTGTTGATGTCCTTTTTTTGCTTCCTGATAGTTTTTATTGTACAGAGATTTCATGTGAGTTGAAGAGTAAAAGTCTACTTTTAAATATCTATGTTAGCACTAATCTTCACATCTTTATTTCCCGAATATGTGCAACTGTCTATATCCGTATACAATGTGATATTATTTTCCCTTGTATTCATAGAGATATGATTTTGTATAATGTATATGTAAGCTGCAATTGTACATGAGATAAATTAACTGCTTATCTATCTAGACCTCACAAAAGTGACTTTATTAGTACATTTTTTCCTTAGATTAAATGATAATGATAGTTTTATACACGAAATCCAATGGAAATTGTAATAATGATTCAGCACATAATCAAAAATAATTTATCCTCATTTAAAAACAATGCAAGTTTAAAGTAGGATATTACTGCTTGCTTTTTCCATTTTCTGGGAAACATTCTCCCTTTCATTTTGAAGAGTGAAACAATATTGATTTCTTTCTCCACAAAGAAGCAGCCCTCCTTGACTATAAATATCCTTCCATCTGACAGTTATTTCTAGCCATTTCTAATAATATGATAATGTGTTTCACAGAAGAAAATAATCTACTTTCCTTATTGTTAACTGTTCTTATTGATCTGACTAATTATTTTACATTCATTTGGTATTCCTAAAGACTTGAAGATGTGTCAGTGTGGTAGGCTGCTTATCTACACGGTACATAGAAAATGCAGACGTGTAATTGTGTCCAAGTGATAGGAAAAATTAAACTGAACTTAACATCATATTTTAATCATAGTAAATAGAAAGTGAATTTTGGGAATATAGGAAAGAAATCATTCTTTCTCCTGATGTTCCAAAGCTAGGTCTAAAGAGCTGCATTATTGTCTTACCTTGACTCCTTCCTCTTAAGTTTTTTTTTTTCTAAGTTTATTTACTAATTTCTTTCATGAGAGAGAGAGAGAGAGAAAGAAGTGGAAAGATAGGCATCCCAAGAGGGTCTTCATGTCATACACCACCCCAGCCTCAGCCAGCCCAGATCACAGGCATAGTATGAACATGTACTTCATACACAGGGAAGCCCTGGGACCTGAAACCAAAATTTTCCAACGTGAACTCAGCATTGTAGACAGTACTTTAGTACTACTGTGCTACTTGTCCTTAAGTTTAAGAAGAAATTTCTCACAACAAAAACTTGGAAACATAGAAATTAATAAGAGTCAATTTTGGTTAAAAATAGATCTGCTTATTCTGTACCATCATTATTCTCAAATAGTGACAATATTCATTGGGGTTTATAAAATGAGGTGTTGATATTTAAGTATTTTAACAATATTTTATGCCTCAATATATTAGTTTTTTTTTTTTTTCCTTTGGAGAGGTTTTTGCTATAGGGCATGTGCGCTCGCCAGACAGTGAGAGAGACACAGAGAGACAGAAAGCGAGAAATGACCCCCCTGGGGAGATGGCCACTCTGCAATCCCTTCTCCTCCATTCTCCTCTTGGGATCTTGGGCACGCGTGCACACGCGCCCGGCGTGAATTTTAAGCCACTGGGTCCAGGACGCAAACTGTGGTCGACTATATGGGAGTCCAGCCACATAGCCATTACGCTAACTGTTGGTCCCTAGTGTTGTTTTTTTAATATGCAGGTACTTTGAAAAGTTCACTGAAAAGTGAAATTAATTTTGGAGCAAAAATTTTAAAAATCCATGTGTATTTTTTTCATAATATATGTTTTTATGAACTTCCTTTTGAGAGATTTTTGCTATATGGCATGTATTTTCTCCAGAGTGAGAGTGAGAAAAAGAGACAAAGAGACAGAAATCACCCCCCAGGGGGGATGGCCACACCACGTCCCTTCCCTTCTCCGGTATTCTCCTCTCAGGATTTTGGGAATGCATGCACACACACGCAATGTGAATTTGAAGCCCCCAGGTCCGGGACTCCAACCACGGTGGCCATGTGGGAGTCCAACAACACAGCGCTATGCCATCTGCTGGCCCCATTTCATGAACTTTTGAAGATCCTTTATTCTGCATAATTTGGTGTCTCTTGTTTAAAGAACTATTAAATTATGCATTTTATTTAAAATAAAAATATTCAGTATATTTTTGTTGATGTGCTGCATACTAGAGAAAAGCACAAAAATAATATGCAACAAACTTCACAAGGGAACACATACTTAAGAGCATTTCTACCACCTTCAAAATCCCTGCTTGTGCTCTTTGCATCATCACTCACCTTTCAAAGACAAGAAGTACGTTGACTTGTAAAACTATAGATGAGGTGAGTCTACCTTTGAACTTTGAGAGTACTTTAAAGAATCGGTGGGGAGATGGAATTAAAGTACACATCTATTTTGGTGCAAGAAATGTTGAAATCTGCATAATTTTTTCATAATAAATTTTTCCGGTGAAATTTTTGAAGATTCCATTTATATAGAAATATACAAGCTATTTGGTTTGTTTTATTCAAAATTCTATCTGTGATATTAACATGAGTTGATCAATAATTACTGTTTATTAATTTCTGTTGTTTCCATGACAGAACGCACCTACAACAGGGTCCTCATGCCAGAATTCATTGTCAGTCCCACCAAGTCCAGATCATGGTTCACACACTCAACTGGTGCACACAGGGAGACCCCAGACCACAAACTCCAACATCTCCCAGACATTTAGTATGTTATCACTCTTTTAAAATTTTTAAATGAATTAAGATGGGCATTTTAGGCTATCTAACACAATATTAACTTATACAAACATATCAATCATTTTAAATTGATTGTAACATTATATTTAGAAAAATCACTAGGTTAGGTAAACAAGATTAGAAAACATGTAATATCAATACTTTGATCTGACAAAGCAATTACTTTTTTTTTCAAGGTTTTTGCCAGAGGACACGTGCACTTGCCAGAGAGAAACAGACAGAAATCGTGACAGAGAAAGTGAGAAACCTCCCTTCAGCAGGGATAGCCATGTCACAATCCCTTTTCCTCCAGTTCTCCTCCTGAGAGTCTGGGCACACATGCACATGCACCCAGCATGAGTTTTAAGCCACTAGGTCCAGGACTTGAACAATGGTCAGCCATGAGGGAGTCTAGTGGCTTAATCACCATATCACCTGCGGGCCTAAGGCAATAGCATTTTAAGAGAGGGCATCAATCTTTTTTTTTTTTTTTTTAAATAAATACAATAGAAATCCAATCACCATTAATTTGTAAAAAACAAACAAACAAACAACAACAAAAAACTGGGGCCTACTCATCTCAATTTGTACTTCATATTACTATTCTTTACTTGAAGTACTCCAGTTACACATACAACAGTTGCACCGCCAGAAACTGAGCTAGTAAGTAACACACCTTCAGTTTTCTTGTGAAGAATGCAGTCGTTTCATCAGATTGAAGCCAATGGAGGTTAAATATTGTATCAAAAATATAGAGAGTTTAGACTCCAATAGTTTAAGAGAGCAACTCATTTAGCAGACTTGAAAACTCCTGTGCTTACAAGATTTAATTAAAGTGATTTATAATTAATAAGAAAAATGCCTGGGATATTAAATTGTTGCATTGCACAGGTTTTGAGTCTTGTTCAGCTCATCTTTCAGAAAATTGGGTGTAGCTATAAAGTAATTCAATTTCAGCTTAGGTTTCTAAGTGCCAATTTCATGTACAAGAAAAAAGAATTGCAATGCCAAATGAAACTACTTAATCAATATTTCTTGTTTGGATTGTTCATTGAAAGTATGGTTTGCTTACTGCTTGTGATATTGTAAGTGGAACATAAATGCCCAAGACATGCTTGCTGAATTAATATGGAAGGTGGTGAAATTAGAGGGAAAAGGTTTTATACATGGAAATGACCAATGAGCATAGTTTATAGCTCAATGAAATATTCTGAGAAAGAACATTTTGTTAAAGAAAAATAAATACGGTTGATCTATGTCTACTGTGATCTAAGTAACTACAATGTAATATTGAGAGAAAGCAAGTAGTGCTTAGGAAATTGCAGATTGCTGCTAATTCTAAGAAAACGTCCAACCCTTTCTTCAACAGTAGCCCTCCAGCAGGAACTTTAAATACATGATTAGATTACCCTCACCGTGATCTTGGCTGGCAAAAGTCTAAATAGCAGTAATAAAATAATCATGGATCTGGAACTCCATACAGTCATTCTATTTGGCCATAATAATGTACCATGGAAGTTCATTGTGTGTGGTGACTGAAGGCTGTGCAAAGAAGTACTGGCAAACCTGTGTTTATTGAAAGGGGATGTGGAGGGAATCAGCTGGTCTTTGAAAAGGGAGTGTGAATGGAAATCACAGAAGTAGTACCGATGACATGCCCACAGCTGAACTGCAACTTGGTAGGTAGTTTATTATTATTATTATTATTATTATTATTATTATTATTATAACACAAATATTATAACCTGGAATTTTTAACTTAGTTTCTGGACTATAAATCTCCAGATTGAGAACAGAGGAGACTATTCAATACAATTGATTTTGCTTTATATATATATATATATATATATTTGTTTTAATTGTTTGCTTTTGAATGAAAGAAGTTACTATAGTAAGGATCTCACTTAGAGTTCAATGATAAAATATATTTTTGTAATTTTGTTACTTTTATACCTTTAAGAAAACTGCTTTACATTAAATTGGCTAAAGACACATAAACATGCTTTGGTTAAAAGAAAAGGCTGACATTGAAACTATTTTAATATAACTAAATCATATACCTTATACATTATTCTTTACTAGAACTTTACACAAATCCTTTTTCCATTATCTCTGAGAGGAGGGGCAGGGCATTAACCAAAACAATTGAAAAAATGAAATTTGAAATTATAAAAACTTGAAATTTTACATTTTTAAACATCTCAGATATTTAACCATGTAACTTTCAATATAACTTTCAAATAATGTTCTCTATCTTTAATTATATTTCCTATTCTACTAGATTAACTCTTTTATATCTTAAGAGGTTTTGCTATGGGATTTTCACATATTACTAATTGTGAGAATTATGTTTCACCCTCCAAAACTAGATGAGAATCTATCCCACGTAATAGGTTACTCAAAAATCTCCAACAGACCCTTCTGCAGAGTTTCAATATAATCCATATTGCTTAACTCAGAAATTACTGTTTGTTCTCATTAATAATTTTGGTGTTAGTATTTTCTTTAATCATTAAGTCTCTATGAAGCTACCATTTAATTTTCATTTTTCTCCCTGTGCCACTCACATTGGAGCATGCTATCACTATTTCACTTTCAATTTTCCCAGAGAACATTGGTTTTTATTATGTTTTCTGTCAAGAGTACATGTCTCAGGGCCCAAACAGTGGCAAAGCCATAATGCAATGCTGTGAGGCTGGCCCACATGGGAAGGCTCTGAGTTTGTACCCGAAGACCTCTCTGGACACACTGAGCGTTTGTGCAAGGCCACAATCTAGAGTCCAGCCAGGGCTGGAGTGGACCCTTATGCTTCTTCCTTTCCACCAAGTTCATTCTTCTTTGAATACTTACAAGAATATACATTTTGGTGTTTTCTTTTCTGTTAGAAGTTTTTGCCTTAAGGTGCCTGTGCTCGCCAGAGAGAGAGAGAGACAGAGACAGTGAGAGGGAAAGTAAGAAGACACTCGGGGTAGTGGGGGGCATAGCCACGCCACAATCCCTTCTCCTCCATTATTCTGGAATCCTGGGTACGCATGCACACATGCCTGGCATGAGTTTCAAATCACCAGGTCTGTGGTCAGCCATAAGGGAGTCCAGGGACATAACCACTATGCCATCAGTTGGCCCCCACAATTGGTGTTTTCTAATCAAATGGATTCTTACCACTAGAAATGCTCCATAACCCCTATAATTATATGGCTGTCCTCTTTCGCTTTTGGGTCCCTGCTCATATTTTTCCACATCAGGAAGACTGTATTCAAACTACAATAGAATAGCCCTAGCAGTCACTTTCTGTCCTGTTACCCCGATCAATTCCTCATCATTTTCTGAAATTTTCTCCAGTTATTTACTAGTTTTACTCACTTAATCCCTTCCTGTTTCTCCCTCTACCTCTGCTAATGACATACACTGGAATATAAGTTCCACAGAAACATAAATATTCCTGTGCTCTCCAGCAAGTACATCGCTAGTGTTCAGAATAATGTTTGGCATTTAAGGGAACTCAATAAATTCATATATTTTTTTTTAATGCCAGAGGCGTGTGCATGCCAGAGGGAGAGAAAGCATCTCTAATGGAGCCTGGTTATGCCCTGATACTTTTCCCTCTTTTTCTCCATCCCATCAAGATCTTGGGCACATGTGGATGTGCACCCAGCATGTTTTTCAAGCTGTTGGGCCAATATTTGAACCAAACTGAGCCATGTAGGATCTGGCTCCTACCACAGTTAACATCTAAGCTATGAGCTAAAAATAATTAAATAATGTTTAATTAACTAAAAAATAAATGAAATGAATAATACAGAAATGAAGTGAATGAGCATGCCCATAGATAACCAATATCACTAGCTTTAGAATATGTTTTAAAAACTAGCTACCCTCAAAGGGCTTTATGCTGAGAGAGACCTAATCAGACTATTATCAATAGCAATATATAGCCCCTTCTCAGGGCAGCTTTTGGGTATATTTAGCAGTGTATTTTTTTCAGTTCTGCTTTTATATTTGCTTCTCCTCTCCCAAGTTAATTTTAAGAGCCATAGAATTAGGCACTCTGAACCTGATACTTCTATTGCATTTCCTTCTACAGAGGAACACTGAACACTTCTTGGAATTAGATTCTGAAAATGTCTCCATCCATTCAATAAATATTAATTGAATTATGAAAATAAATATGCTGGATGAAATGACAGTGACTTTTACTCACAATTGTAATTAATGAGGTTATATTTACAACATAAAAGACCTCCTGAGAAATAAATATGAGTGTAAAGATAGAATTGCTATAATTTAAATAAAATTAAATAAAAATGAGGTGCTATAAGAAGAGTCTAGATATATGAAAAGATTTGTTTGTATTTTTGGGCAAACAACATCACATTTATTAAGCTGTTATTTCCAGAAAATCGTGAGAGGCAACTGATAGATATTTGCATCAGTCACTCAGGGCGTGTAGAATAGTCTATTAGTTCTACCCAGCTTTTGTAGAATATCATACTAATTTAGAAAAAGATCTGTAGTTGCTCACAGGTAATCCAATTACTAACACATTGGAAGACATCCATGATCTTCTCAACCACAGAAGCTATTGGGTGGTCAGAAAATGTCAATGTGATGGCTGATTTGAAAGTCAGAAGCATCTTTTTTTTTTTTAATTAGATGGTCACACTTTAATTCCTGAATTTTACAGTTTAGCATTAATATCACTACATGTATACAAATGGTATAAAACAAGTACAGTGGTATTTTTAATATGACATAAACATCTAGTTTATGAAAAAACTATATTTCTCTATATTTTATAGCTACACAGATAGCCTATCTTTTCCAAATAATAACCAAAATTAAAATTAACTACAAAATCTCTAAAATAGGGGAAACTGCTTCAGTATAAGCTATTCTAAGAAAAAAGGACCATTAGAATTTTCTAAGCCAGCATCATTATGATTAAAAAATGGAAATGATCTTGGGAACCAGCAGTTAGCATAATGGCTATGTCGCTGGATTCCCACGTAGTCGACTGCGGTTCGTGTCCCGGACCTGGTGGCTTAGAGCTCACGCCGGGTGCGTGTGCGTGTGTGCCCAAGATCCCAAGAGGAGAATGGAGAAGGGATTGCGGCATGACCATCCCCCCGGGGGATGATTTCTCACTTTCTGTCTGTATGTCTCTCTCTGTCTGTATGGCAAGCGTACGTGCCCTATAGCAAAAACCTCTCCAAAAAATAAATAAATAAATAAATAAATAAATAAATAAATAAAGGAAATGATCTTAACCACAATGATGACAAATAATTAAATTATAAAGATATTCTACAAACTTTGTATCTCTTAATTATCACTTCATTTACACTGTACTAAGTTTAGAGGTTTGTATTCTTACCATCAGAATCTTCACAAATTGTTATTTTTCAAGGGCCAAAGGTCTTTTTACATAGGCATCGAATTTCTCTCTGCCTGGGAAAACTGAAACCTGACAACAGAACAAGGAACAATCTACCCATGATACTATGTTAATTGCCACATCTTACTATTTTAATGAGTTCAGTAAACTCATTTGTACATAGAATTATAAGAATTATGTCTCATTTTTGTTGTTAATTCAAATATTGCCTGATGTTCAACCTGGTAGCATTCTTGTATTTTTTCTTGAAAGAGAGAGATCTATCAATAAATAACTCATTTTAAATTTACAAACAGCTTCTTCCACTTAATCATGGATATTTTAAGTTTCTTACCAAGAAAGACATCAAAATCATTCAGTAATAATTGATTCTATAATAGTCAGTCTATTGTCTTGCCAGAAATTAATAAATTGTAAAGTCGAGTTTGTCTTTTATTTGGCTGGGTTGTGTTGGATTGACCAACCTGACCAGTTTAAAGAAGCAGCTTTTTTATTTTTTGACAAGTCAGTTACTGTTTTTCAAGGCTGATATCTTCTAGCAGTTTGTTTTCTCTGGTGCTGTATGTTCTTTTGCAATTCAAGGTATTTTATAGGATCTTGAAATAGTGTCATTTTTCTAGTTTGTTTAATATCAATTATTACATTTCTTAAAAAAAAAACCTAAATAGACTGTATCATTGAGAGGGCAAAAGATCTAATGTCAATTGAGTAAAAGAAAGTCAACATGTGTGTGAGAAAATACATGTAACGTCCTCACACATTGCACACACTTTCCTCCTGTTCGTTTGAATTTAGCTCCTTAGTGCAATTTCCAGATAATTTAGTGTGTTTATAGACATAGGATATTAAGATTCACATATACTAAATTGTCTTTTTTAATTTTTGAAATTCATTTCAGCAATAAACTTCATAGTCTAGGATTATCACATACAAAATATATCCGTGAGCTATTCGGATAGCAAATCCTTTAATGATATGTGTGGTTTGCAAATATTTTCTACCTGTCAATGGCGTATCATCTCATTCTTTTAACAGTGGCTTTTACATGGCAGTTTTAAATTTTAAGGAAGGTCAACACAGCATCCCTCCCCACCCAGAGTATACTTTTGGTGCTGTATCTAAAAGTGTAAGGCCAAATCACCTGCAGTTTGTTTTCTTTTTGCTTCGTTGGTTGGTTGGTTGGTTGGGTTTTTTGTTTGTTTGTATGTATGTGGATATCCTATGTATTTAGCACCATTAGTTGTACAAAAAAAAAAACAAGCAAACAAAAACCGTATCCAAAACGCTATCCTTTCTAAGTGGAATTGCCTTAGTTCTTTGTTAAAGCTCATTTGACAGCAGCCAAAGGTGAAGGAGCTTTAAAGCAAGTATGATGCTAACTGTAGTTTTTCAGATGTTCTTTATCAAGAAGAACCTCCCCTCTATTCTTTGTTGAGAAGTTTTATTATAAATGAGTGTTGGGTTTTGTCAAATAATTCCTCTGCATCTATTGTTATGATCATATCATTTTTCTTTAGCTTGTTGATAAAAGGAGTTACATTAATTGAACTTTCAAACTTTCAACACTGAAAAACCTTGCATACTTGGGATAAATTCAATGTAGTCTTTATCCATAATTCTTCTAAAATATTGTTGGGTTTTATGTGCTAAAAATTTGTTGAGGATTTTTGCATCTACATTTGTGAGAGATAATGGTCTTAGTTTTCCTTCCCTATAATGTCATTAAATGGTTTTGATATTTGGGTAATGCTGGCATCATAGAGTTAATTGGAAGTATTCCCTCTGTTTCTATTTTTTTGAAGAGATTGTGATAGCTGGTAATTTTTCCTAAAATGTTTGGTAGAATTTTTCATGCAAAGTCATCTGGTCTTGGTGGTTTCTGTTTTGGAAGGTAATTACAGATTTAATTTCTTTAACAGATATAGATATATTAAAGGGACTATTTCTTCCTTTATGCATTTTGAAATATTATGGCAGTCAAGAATTTTTTATAATAAAACGGTTTTATTTTCTATTAGCTATCAAATTTGTTTTTAATATAGTCAAATATTCATTTTGTTTTTCTTTAATTAGGAAACATATTTTTATATTCTTTGAGTGGTCAACAAGAAGAGAAAAAAGAGAATTCATTTTCCTCTTTTATCCTAAACACTTTTTTTCCTTACTAGGAAAATCTGGTGTCATGCATATTTTTATGCTGAGGGCATCATTGTGAAAAGAGGATGATGGGCAACTCTTTATCATTTCTTGAAAATATGAACTAGCAGATGGTGCTTCCTCTTTTCCACATTTCATCATTCAGCAGAAAACAATTAAAAGCAAATGAGTCTTAACAAATAGTTGGCATGCTCATTTCTGTGGTGGTTATTTTTGTAACAATCAATGCATCCTGTAACATATTTTAAATACCACTTAATGTTTATTTGGCATTCTAGCAAAGTCTGGTGTTTTATTTTCACAAAATTATGAAAATGACCTTATATTGATCTTAGAAATGTAACCAATGTATGAAATACCACCCACTGAGTTTAATACATACAGATTAAAATATATGACTTTTAAAATGCCTTGGGCCAGGAAGTAGATTTATAGAGAAGCTAATGAAACCTAGCTTCACAGTGCCTCACTTAACTGCCCTCTTTCTTTGCTCAAGGAGAGGACCTAGGAATTTGTTCACACAGTCACGTATTTTAGTAAAACTTAAAATATGAGACATTTCAGCTCTACCCAGTTGAGTCTAATGTCCTATGACACTATTTCTTGGCATTTAAAATTTTTATTTACTTTATGATTTCTTATTCATATTTGTTGTACACCTTCACAGCACCAAATATGTTTTTTCAAAGTATGCAAGCAGTACATTGCAATCAAGTCTATGATATTACCATGGATATTTTCACCAGAAAACGTCACATTCTTTTGTCTGTTAAGTATTTCTTTCCTGATTCCCTTTCATCCACCCTCTACTACCCACCTATCTCCCCCATACTCTCTGGTATCTACACTCATTATCCCTACCACCGTATCTTTGGACCTTTCAATTTCTGTTATAATGTGTAGACATTTGGTATATATTGATCAAGGATATCCAGTGTTTGTCTTTCGTAGCCTGGCTTCCTTCACTTAGCATTAAATATTTTTATCTTTTTTGAAATGGGTATAGACTTATTAAATATTTTTTATTTTAATATATAAAGAATAAATATAATGATTTGAGTTCTTCTGCAAGTTATTATGCAATCCAATCATTTTAACAGTAGAATCATTTTTTAATTTTTTACATATAATCATAGTTTATCTTTACTGCATACAATATGCTTTTTCAAAGCACACATGCATTATATGTCAATCAAGTCAAAGATATTACCATGCACATCATCCTAAGAGAACTTTCCATTCTTATGTCCATTACACGCCCCCTGTGCCCAGAGTCCCTCTCTCTATCCCCTCTCTCTTATACAGTCTCTGGTATAAACACTTGCTGACTCTGCTATTTCCTTTTTGTAATCATTAGAAAGGAGTCACCAAATGTGACCCATACTTAAGGGAAAGGGAATGAGGAAAATTAGTTTCTATGTCTTAAATGGTCAAAATATCAAAGAGATTCATATTTTAAAATGACCACACTTGATATTAAAGCTCTTATTAAAATTATTATTATTATTATTATATTAGCTTCCTGATGTAGTCATAACACATTACTACAAACTGGATGCTTAACACAACAGAAATCTATTCTCTAACAGTTCTGGAGACCAGATATCTAAAATACAGGTTTCAACAAGACCATGCTCCATTAAAGGCTCCAGAAAATGTCTCCCTTTCTCTAGCTTCCTTTCGGTCTGGGCAATCTTCAGAGGTCCTTGACTTATAACTGCATGAGTCCAACCTTGCCTCTGTTTTTACATGACTATATTTCCTCTGTGCCCTTCTCCTCTATGTTCTCTTCCAAATCTTCCTTTTTTTTCTCTCTCACAGACCTTAGCCACTGAATTTAGAGCCCTCTATAATCCAGTATGATCTCATCTTAATTAAATCCTCAAAAATCCTATTTTCAAATAAGTTAATATTTACTGGTACCAGGGATTATGATTTGAACATATCTTTTGGGAAACATAATGCAATTCACTACAGATACAATGCATGATGGTGTTTATTACAATTCCTTTTTGTGCGTCAGCAGATAGTGTGGAGTTTAAGACAGCTGGATCCTACGTGGTTGACTGCATGTTTCAAGTCACAGATCTGGCAGCTTTGAAGATGTGCTGGGCACATGTGCATATGTGCCCAATTTTCCAAATGAAGGATGGAGAAGAAATTGGTGTGACCATCCCTGAGGAGTACTTTCTCACTGTCCCCTTTTCTATCTTTAGTTATCTCCAGTGAGCACACATACATATGTGCCTTCTAATAAAAAAGAAAAAAAATTTTTATAAAGAACAAACCTACAGGTATTACAAAGAGTGTAAAAATGATGATTAAAAAATAAAGCTGGCAGGTAGATGCTGGTTAAGGGTGCTGGACTTCCACATGGCCTATTGCAGTTGAGGCCCGGACTTGGTGGCTTGCTTTTTCTCTCTCTCTTTTTCTCTCTCTGTCCCTCTCTGGTGAAATTAAAATAAATAAAGTTAAAATAATCATTTTAAAATTATTTTAAAATAAAATAATTATAAAAAACTTTGCTTAAAAAAAGTTGATAGCCCAAATTTAACAATTCTAAATGTTCACATGACTTTATGATTATATGTTATGAAACTGAAAAAAGATTTTCCTAACACTCAAAAATAGAAAAAAAAGTTATTTTCACTCAACAATGTCAGAGGAAGGATATCGTTCTATTCTTAGTATTCTTAGTATATAAATAAAAACATTAAAATCATCACATGAAAACAAAGAACACACAAATAAAAATTATTTTTAAAAGATTACACAGTTTTGTCAGTAGATAATACAAAATTATGAGTTGTGTGTCCCGAACCCGCGGGACGAATCGGGCAGGGAAACTCGAGCGAGGGGGCGGAGGTCTGGAACCGGCGCAGCGTCTCAGCACGGGAGCGAAAGAAGTATCACAGCTCACATAGTGTCACAGCTCTTTGATGTAAAAGTTTCGCTCATTTATTGAGGGCTAGAGTGCTTTCTTATATACACAAGGTAGAGGGAGGTAGGCGGGGTTTACAGCGGACCTTATTGAGGACCTGCCAGCTCTGTGTGAACCAGGGGGTCTGCATTCCTGGTGTCTGTGTCAAGGTCGCACAGGCCATTTTTAAGCAGTGAAGGTCATGACAGCCATTTTGATGTGGGCGGCTCCCCACATTCCCACATGCTCAACTGCAGTTCGAGTCTAGGATCTGGCGGCTTACCTTCTCACTTTCCCTTTTTTTTTTTTCTCTCTGTCTGGTCAAATTGAAAAATAATCATAACAAATGGAATTCAATAAACAATTCTTTAAAAATATATATTTATTTTGAGAGAGAGGGAGAGAGTGGCATCCTCAACAGGGCCTTCACACTGCGACCCTCCTCCAGCCAGCCAGGAGTACACATGCAAGGACACACCTGGCTATTCAGGGAGAACCAGGTGCGAACCTGGAGCCTTCCCCAATTGTCCCGAACCCGCGGGACGAATCGGGCAGGGAAACTCGAGCGAGGGGGCGGAGGTCTGGAACCGGCGCAGCGTCTCAGCACGGGAGCGAAAGAAGTATCACAGCTCACATAGTGTCACAGCTCTTTGATGTAAAAGTTTCGCTCATTTATTGAGGGCTAGAGTGCTTTCTTATATACACAAGGTAGAGGGAGGTAGGCGGGGTTTACAGCGGACCTTATTGAGGACCTGCCAGCTCTGTGTGAACCAGGGGGTCTGCATTCCTGGTGTCTGTGTCAGGGCCCCACAGGCCATTTTTAAGCAGTGAAGGTCATGACAGCCATTTTGATGTGGGCGGCTCCCCACAGTTGTGGGTTAATTTTATCTTATTTTTAGTTCTTGTGATATTGATAGCATTCAGCAACTTGCATTTGCCATCATTAATAACTTACTTTTAAGTAAATGTGTACTTTGTGTTTAATTTTGTATTCATTTTCTTTTTCTTTTTCTTTTCTTTTCTTTTTTTGGAGAGATTTTTGCTATAGAGTGTGTGCGCTCGCCAGACAGACAGAGACGTAGAGACAGAAAGCAAGAAATCATCCCCCAGGGGGGATGGCCATGAGGAAATCCCTTCTCTTTCATTCTCCTCTCGGGATCTTGGGCACACACGCACACGCGCCTGGCGTGAGTTTTAAGCCACCAGGTCCGGGACACCAACTGTGGTCAACTACGTGGGAGTCCAGCGACATAGCCATTACGCTAACTGCTGGTTCCCAGAATTCATTTTCTTAAAGGCAGGCTCTCAAATTATATAAACCTAAAGGGTCAAGATTCTGGACTTTCTGCTGTTTGTGTATCTTGCTTAATGAACTTGATTTTCAATAAAATGTTGGTTAAAAAGTTCAAAATACCAGGAACTTTAATATACTTTGGTTCATTAAACATCACTAAAATTAGATGAATTAACTTATGAACTAATAATAGTACACTATTCTGCATTACTTTTAAGTAGCTTTTTGTTGTTGTTTTTACGAGATTTTTGCTATAGGGTGCATGTACTTGCTGGGACAGAGAAAGACAGAGTGAGAGAATGAGAAATTATGCCCAAGTGGGGATGGTTATGCCGCAATCCCTTCTCTTCCATTCTCCACTCAGGATTTTGGGCACACGAGCACACATGTCCAGCATAAGTTTCAAGTCACCAGGTACAGTACTCAAAGCACAGTTGGCCACGTGGGACAGTTCAGCGTCCACCACCTTATGCCACCTGCTAGTTAATTACCATAAATCCTTGGAAATAACTCTAACAGTTGCCTTTTTTAAAAAATGAGCCTGGTTTGGGACCAGCAGTTAGCGTAATGGCTATGTCACTGGACTCCCATGTAGTCGACCACAGTTCAAGTCCTGGACCCGGCGGCTTAAACTCATGCCGGGCGCATGTGCGTGCGTGCCCAAGATCCCGAGACGAGAATGGAGGAGAAGGGATTGCAGTGTGGCCATCCCCCCTGGGGGGTGATTTCTCACTTTCTATCTCTCTGTCTTTCTCTGTCTTTCTGGCGAGCGCACACACCCAATAGCGAAAACCTCAGCAAAAAAAAAAAAAAAAAAAAAAAAAAGAGCCTGTTTTAAAAAAATGATTTTGTTTTAAGTAAATGTCTGTTTGTAAGGCCTAATGAGTAATTCCATTAAGGTTATCGATAGATATGAGAATGTAAGTAGAAAGGAGACTGCAAGATTTTTCCAAGGAAATGTAACCATGTATAGTCAGACTAAGTTTAATAGTACTATGTAATGCTATGCATACATACAGTATTATTTAGAATATTGTATGAGGGGTTTTCAGAAAGTAAATGGAAATGCATATTATGGAAAAATTTGGGGTTTAATTTCAGTTTTCCACAAACTTTTTGGAGTTCTCTCATATGGACATAGTACTACATAAAATAGTATTATGTATATACTGTATTTGTATGGGGTATATTTTGGGTGATTTTTCATTTTTATGGTAATTAACAAATATTAATGTTCAAATATTAATTGTCATTACTTCACAAACTGTATGGCATTTTTACATTTTTCTTGATATGCACAATATGAGTGTTTTATACCATTATAATCTAATCTATCTGTAAAACAGAAAAAATGTATTGGATTTTTTTCCTTAAATTAGACTTAAGTTTTTTCACAGGCTTTTTGGCTGTTCAATATCCCTCATCTTAAGAGAGATGCAAATCAAAACCACAATGAGATCCCACCTAAGCCCAGTCAGAATGGCTAAGATTAAAAAAAAAAAAAAAAGTTAAATGCTAGTGGGGTTGTACTGAAAAGTGTGTCACATATACTCTATGGAATACTACTTAACTATTAAAAAAAAGATCCTGGTATTTAATAGAAAGTGGATGAATATGAAAGATTTACTGCTGAGTGAAGCAAGCCAGACTATGAAAGAGAAACAGTGTGTGACTCCATTTAATATATACTGACCTTCTATAAGGTGGAAACTGAAAGGTTCGTGTATACAGAAGCAAGGAAAATGTTTACAGATACTGGAGATGGTATGGGAAGTGTATGGGAGAAGGGGGAGAGTGAAAAGAAGGGAATTGAGAAAAATAGAAAGGCAAGACATTTATGGGACACAGAAATGGATGATTATCTGTTGATGATAATGTGCATGGTCCCTTCAACAGGGCCGGTGTGAAGCATATTCATGTTAGGTAAATTCACTTTACAAGATTCATAGTGACTGAAAGTATGAAATAAATTCTAAAGTATATGTATAAATAAAAATAGTAATAAAAATTAGACTTACGTTTTACTCCATCCAATAGCTACTTAAGCAACCAAAAACAACAGTGATATAGAGTCTGAGACAAAATTTGTCACAACTGACCCAAAGAGTTAAAGGAGCAGAAGAAATGACTTTCCCATGCTCAGACTATATAAAAAATATAATCACCCGAACTCTCAAACGTTTTTACTCATCTGAAAAACAGGTGTAGAAGTAAATACCGCATGGGATTAAGAGTCAAAATATTGGAAAATATTTGTTGAGTTTTCTTGTGTTTTGAAGAATACCATAAAATGCTAGCCTCATTGGCATTTTATATATTTTACTCAGTCAATTATTTCTGTATTAAATTATTTTAATAAATGGTAATACTTGAGAATAGAGAAAATAGTATAAATTTGTGTAACATTAACCTAAAATCTATTCCCAGTAGCTTAATGTTTAAAGATAAAATGATGTAAATACCTAAAACAAACAAACAAAAAAACACAAATTAATTCTCATGTGTAAACTAAGGAAACTAAATGTGTAACTGATAAAACGTTAATAGGAAGCAACTTTGAGATTTACTCTTTTTATAAGTAACTAATTTTCTTTCTCAAGTTTTACATTCATTTGAGAAATGAATAGTGAACGAACTCTTCTGAAAAATAACAAAGTAATTGACATTTATACACTGCGTGAGACCTGTGACTGAATAAGTTATAGAAATATACCACTATTAATTCTTACTGAAATCTGATAAACTGCAAAGGTAAAGGAGAGAGAGAGGAGTCTTGATGTAACCAAAGATCACAGAGGTTTTAAAGATGGAGAGGCCAGTTCGATTATCTTGTTTATCTCCCTGACAACCCAGAATCACATCACCCTGCAATGACTAGAACATTTTTAGAAGACTATATTTAATAACCCAAGGAATGGAAAACCCTTGACATTGCCTTTGGGAGTCAGTTTTCTATCTGTATGATGGCTTTTGCAAGTTTATATAGAAATATAGAAATACTTTTTTTTTTCCTCCTCCCAAGTTGGGATTAAATTTATAATTTAATGAAATGCATTATGTTTTATGTATAAAATAAAATGTGTTTAAGATGCATGATGAGGGAACCAGCAGTTAGCGTAATGGCTATGTCGCTGGACTCCCACGTAGTCGACCGCGGTTCGTGTCCCGGACCCGGTGGCTTAAAACTCACGCCGGGCGCGTGTGCGTGCGTGCCCAAGATCCCGAGAGGAGAATGGAGGAGAAGGGATTGCGGCGTGACCATCCCCCCTGGGGGGTGATTTCTCGCTTTCTGTCTCTGTCTCTCTCTGTCTGGCGAGCGCACGCGCCCTACAGTGAAAATCTCTCCAAAAAAAAAAAAAAAAAAAGATGCATGATGATGCATTATAATAAAAATAATAATACATATATACATACTGTCACTAAATGCATTCCTCTGAACAAGGAATTGTGTTAGGAATACTACTGGCCTAACTCTTGGTTGATGAGAGGAAAGGAAAAAAGTACTACTACTACCTAAATTGTACAACTAACACTAAAAATGAAATTTGGTGAGCTGATAGACACTTGTCCACATGATAGAGATTAGCAAATACCGAGCCTTAATTCAAACACAAGTTGGCCTGCCTTCATAGGTAATTTTTCTAAAATGACATAAAAATAAAATGTTTTTTGGTGACAGTGTCTTTCTGTGTGAGAGATTACTTTCAGCTATCTTCACATTTCTGCCTGAGAATGATACCACACATTTTGACAGATATGCAAATATTAACATTTGAATAGAAAAGGAAAAACATTATAATAAAACACAGTAATAAAGACCCAATAAAATAGCTCAATAAAAAAGAGCTCCTTTAGAGAAACAGCATCATTAACACTTTCTTGGGTTATCTCAAAAAGAAGTTTGCTCAGGAAGTTTTGTCCTTAAGTAAACATAAATGTACTATATGAAGAATTTGTTCTTTCCTCTTGCTAAATTTTACTTATGTATGGTCAGTATATGGTTAATTTCTGTATATGTCTCTTACTTTAAAGTGAATGTGTACACTGCAGTAGGTGTTAACAGTGTTCAATATAGTGCATTAGCTCATGTTTGTTAACTCCGGCATTAGTACCTTATATTTCCTCACTAATTAGTATTTTTATTTGTAGATTTTTCTGTGTTTCTTTTTTATCATCATTCATTTAAAATTTTTGAATCTATGACTTTAGGTTCCGGACATTTCAAAATGGCATATTTGTTTGATAAATTTTTGTCATTATGAAATCATTTTTTTCCTTGTTGATAATTGTCATGCATTATTAAAATCTAAACTTGTCAATATTAATGTGGTAACACTAATTTTAATAGAATTTATACACCATAATTCTCATCCTTTTATTTTTGAATCTTCCATATGTTAATATTTTTGATGTCTCTAATAAACAACATATAGTTGAATATTTTCATCAACTTATTTGTCTTCAACTTAAGTAGGAAACCTTTTTCTCCTATTTACATTTTAGAGTAAATGCAAAATCTTATGTTTTTTCCTATGTATTGGTTGTAACAATTCAGTTTGCCTTTTTTTCCCCCTATTTCTGGGTTTTAAAAAAAAATCATTTTATTTTTCACTCTT
>NW_006160142.1:3231799-3298292 GCF_000334495.1 Tupaia belangeri chinensis | reverse complement strand
AATAAGTTCTGATTCTATGAACTAGTCCCATGGCCTAGTAGTCAAGGGAGCTGGAATCCATATGGCTGACCACAATGTGAATCCTAGCCTGGCAGCTTGAAAAATACACTAGGCACATGTTCGTGTATGTATCCAAAATTCTGGCAGGTTGAAGAAATAGAAGAGAAGGGATTGTGGTGCAAACATGATTCTTTGGGAGGTGCTTTCTCCCTCTCCTTCTCTCTCCGTTTCTCTGGCACATCTGAGTGTCCTTTGGGGGGAAAAATTCTGATTTTACTTTATTAGTGTTTACCAAGAAAACATATGATAATTTCTAATTTAATCAAGTATAACTGTGCCTTCCTTTCTTAGCTTGAATATTTTAATATCTGTCATTTAATCCAATCTTGGTTTTTTAAAAATACTATTTAGGATTATTACTGCTTGAGTTGGAACATTTTTAAAAAATTGTCCACATTAAAAATGTTTCTTTATCATTTTTACTTCAGACTTTTCATGATTACTATTTTCTTCCTTCAGCATTTGCATTAGTACATATCTACTGATGAACTTTTTTCTCCCTTGAAAACATATTTACTTTTATCTCATTCTTTAAAAATATTTTCTATAGTATAAAATCATACACTGGCTATTATTTTGTCAGTTCATTGAAGATATTATCCCATAAACTTTTATTTTTACATGGCTATTGAAAAAAATATTTTTGCTCTAGGTACCATTCTTTTCAAATAATGAGTTTCCCTTATATTAATTTCTTTCTTTAAATATTTTTCCAATAAATATAGTTTTAGCTCCTTACCTCCCTTCTTCCTTTTTTTCCTTCATTTTCTTCATCCTTCTTTCTCCTTTCCCCCTATCATTAGTATTCTCTATTACTCCATAATATATGGATCTTTTTTCCACCAGTGGTGAAAATATTTGTCCTAATCTTTTAAAATAAACTCTTTACATCTTTTTCTTCTGCACCTCCCTTCCTCATGACTTCAATCTAACATATATAGACATTCTCATTATTCTTTTTTCTTTTTCCAAATCTCTGAGAGCCATTCAAATTTTCAAGAGTATCACTATTTTGTAGAAAAACAAAGGCTAACTTCATTTTCAAGGATTAATGAACAAACATTCAGGAGTTCTAGAAATTGAATCACAGGAAACTATCTTATTTTTTAAACAATGTATCAGTTTTAAGCAGCTGCTTATCACAAAATGCACATCCAATAAGCCACAATTCTATGGCACTTCTTGTTTGAGAGTGGCACAGAAATACTCATTGACAAGCCTGCCATGTTGACAGACTATGCCATTATGTCCTGCACACCTTGTGTTCTGTTGGCATTGATAAACTCCGGGAATGGTGCTGCCTTTATCAAAGTGGCAGAAGAGTTAACCATCCACTCCAGAGATAAAAATATACACAAAATAGCAATTTCACTCTGCTATGATGTGAAATGTCATAGTTTTCTTTTAATAAGAAAAACATTTTAAAAATAAAAAGATTACTAAGAGGATTCTTCCTCACATTATTGAACCCTTCTCACCTGATTGCAGCCTACAGTGGTTTCAGCAAACATATCAATGACTTCTGTGACCATGTTCTAGCCCATCAAATCTAGACATTGTCAATGTCACTTTCACTGTGCACAATTCATAGTAGCAGGCAACTAAATGAACTGGTGTGGAGAAGGGATACAATTACTTTGGCCCCTTCAGAATCAAACAGGACAGCAGCTTTGGTCCTAAAACTTCATTTGATAATTCAGGTACAAGATAGATGTAAAAATTCCTATGCCTAGTTTACTATCATCTATCAAACTGTGAAACATGAATGATTCAAACGGATTTTACAGTTGACAGACTCTGGAGTCATGTTCATGCGGTATACACAACCCAACTGCTATGTCATCCACAAATCTGGTTAAGATTTCTGGCACATCCATCAAATTCACCAGGGGAGAGAGACCACAACAAGAACCTAAGCTATACCATGATTTGAAACCAATAAGCCCTTAATAGACTATAACGTTTCTGGTCAATTCTCCTGTATTTGATCCCAAAGTGGCTGATCTTCCTTGTTATTCATTGATTTGAATCCAAACTCTGACCATGGGATTTCTGGTTCCTCTTTTCTCCATATTGTTTTGAATAACTCAGGGGTTTTCAGCTGATCTAAATATACACATCTCTGTTTCCAGATCCCATCCCATAGAAAACTCATCTAAATTTTGTTTTCTCTTTTGTAGAGTCTCCTGATCCAAAATATATGAACTTTGATAGCATTATAAGATGGTATGTAACCTTTCCGTATAGTGGATGCATATATTGTGTTTATACCATGTGTGCTAAAGTGATCGTCTTTCACTGCAATGAGAATTCTATCTAAATCCCCAAGCAGCTGACCTGAAATCTTCCCTCTCATTCCTCAGCTTGCTTTCAGATCACCTTTATGATAGCTTTGTACTTAGAAACCCGCTCCTCTTGGTAAGGTAAAGACATTTTTGGCAGAGCTCCATCGATATAATATGGTTTTGTGTCACTGCCACAGAAAACTTATCTGAGGATTGTGCCCAACATGATCATTGCACTCAGCCTGCCACCACAGGCACCTGGTGACAAGTTCACTTTATTATACATTCTTTTGCATTTCCTTTCTTTATTTCTCTAAGCTTAATTCTAAATTATTTTTCTTGTCTTCCAGTTCATTATTCTTTCCCCTACTTTGTTTAATGTGTTGCCAAATAAATTAGTTGTACTTCCTGGTGTTTAAATTTGATTATTCTATTTTATGTTTCTGGGAGATTTGTTTGATTCCTTTAGCATGCTAACGTGCCACATTACAGAATGTTCCTTATAGTTCTTTTCAAACATGTCATTTATTTCTTTAAACAAATTATGCATTATTCATATTGACTAATTACAGTACTGATGTAGGTATATATGAGTCTACTTATACTGTTTGTCTGTGGTGTCTGTTATTTCTTCCTCATTCTGCTTTACTTTTTTTAACTTTTGTGAGTTCTTTTGGCTATAGAGCATGTGTACTCATCAGAGAGAAAGAGAGACAAAACACAAGAAACTACCTCTCGGGGGATGGCCATACTGCAATCACTTCTCTTCCATTCTACACTCAGGATTTTGGGCATGCACAAACTCGCACCCAGCATGAATTTCATGCCATTGGGTCCAGGACTTAAACAACAGTCCAGCACATTGGAGTCCAGCACCTTAACCACTATACCACCTGCTGGCTCCTATATTCCTTTTTTTCTATTTTTATTTATTTGAACATTTATTGGACATTATCATTAAGACACTATGTATAGGTACTTATAAAAGTGTGCAATGGTTTGCTTTTTTTTATAGATACTTCATGTGCTTTATGTCAGGTGGCTATGGGCACTTCCAGTTAATCAAATTCTTAACTAGAAATGTCTAACCTACATAGGCTACTCCTACATAGGTACACAGACACGTGAAGAAAGGCCAAGTCTTCCTTCTCTATAATATCATCAGAGGAGGTATTACTTCAGGGAGAGCAAGTAGAAAGGCTACTGTTAAGAAGTTTCATTTCATTTCTACAATTATCTTGAGGGTATAGCTATTTGAACTCTCTTATGACTGTGGAGCATATATTATAATTTTATATGATTCTTCTGCAGTGGGCCTTGGGCCATAACATATGTTATACTGTTTTACTGAAGCCATGAAATCAAAACTGAAATTATAATATCAAAAAAATCTTCAAAATAGAAATAGGCTTTCTGTGTATGATTATTTATTTATTTCTCCCATGAGAAAGGGAGACAGAGAGAGAGGCATTCCCAATAGGGTCTTCACACTGCAGTCCTACCCCAAGCCTTAGCCTGCCAGGA
Organism: Tupaia belangeri chinensis; assembly: GCF_000334495.1. Classification (NCBI taxonomy): domain Eukaryota; kingdom Metazoa; phylum Chordata; class Mammalia; order Scandentia; family Tupaiidae; genus Tupaia; species Tupaia belangeri. Next base: position 3,294,423 of record NW_006160142.1, on the reverse strand, counting down.
TCGCACGCATGAGTACAGAAGCCCAGTGTACACAAGGAAACCTTGGAACATGAACCTGGGACCTTCAATAGAGTATCAGTATCACAGAGAGTTGCATTACCACTGTGCCACCATGGCTGGGATTCTGTTATGGTCAATTTACCTGTCTGGGTTCAAAAATTCTTTAAGTAATTGACATAACATTCATATGTTTGAGAGAGAAAATGATACTGATAATCACCTAGACTCCTCAGCTAAGCCCACTACCATTTACTTAGCTGAGTGTCCAGGCAGGTCTAGGATGCCTTTGGTCACACATGCACAGTGAACTGCTTTTGTTAGTATTGGCTGGGATCTCTCACATGCCTGGTGCCTCAGCTGGATGGATCAGCTATCTCAGACCTAATTCTCATGCTTTCATATCTTCCAGCAGGCTAGTCGAGACTTGTTCAAATGTTCACATGTCAATGGAAGTGATCAGACGGGAGCTTTCTGAGGCCCAGGTGTATAACCAGCACATATTACGATGTGGCATACAAATGCCAAAGCAAGACATCCAAGAGCATAGGAAACACACTTGTGCCTTAGTAGGAGAAGCTGCAAATGTGTGCACAAAGGTTGTGGACACAAAGAGGTCTAAAGAATCGAGGTTATTTAGCAAGCTACATACACACAGAGTTTAGCATTTTTCATTGCTTTGGGCAGAATGGTTGGTTTGATATCTGAAATTAATACTTCTTCTTTTCATCTATGCATATTTTCTTCCTTCTCTTCTGATTTCTTATTTTCTTTCTTCTTCCATTCTCATTCTATCTTGAGGTTCAAATCTGTTTTGAAATCTTTTGTTCTCAAATGTTTCTACCACGCTCAAATCATTAATTCATCTTCTTTCATCCCTTTTAGTCATTTCTTCACTGGTCTTTTAAAATTAGAAACCAAAGTTTCTCAGCATGGAAACGGTTTACTGAGGAGTCAGAACAAATTCATTATATTATTGCAGGTGAAAAATTATTTATTAGCTGTTCATTATCCCCTATGTTTAAAAAACAAAAATAAATACATCTGGTTCTGTTTCCTCAACCATTTGGGAATGTTTTCCACAGACAGAAGTCACGTGTTCTTTTCTGAAAATTCTCTAAATACCAATGACTTACTAACAATTGACTTAGTTATGCAGAGACTAACAAATACTCTGAGACTTGCGAAGGTACCAGCTGAACGACCTGATTTAGTTCAAATCAAACAATAATAATAGTCATATAGCATTCCCATCTTTGCCTTCTTTTTTTTTTTCACAAGTAAAAAAAGGGGTGGCAAGTTCACAGAATTATTGGGAAGGCTGGTTGGTTTAAAACAAAACAGCAGAAGGCTTATGTTATGAGCCATTTGTCTGAAGAAGTTAACACAGCCTTAACATTACTTGTTTTATGTTTGGATGTTGCTACTTTAAAGAATCAACTTGTACTAGGCAAGGTAAGTTATACCCACATACTCTGCTATTCAAGGGACATTGCAATAGTTTTAGAACTAACTTGGCACGGAACAAGAATAGATCACAGTAAAGATGGCATCTGAATGTGAAAATAAGGCAAGTTAATTAAAGGAACAAAATTTATATTGACAACATTGAATATTTTTTATTGCCAGAGAGACACATTTCTCATTCCCGTCAGGATTTTTGGCACCTATGCATAACACGCCCAGCATGTCCTTCCAGCCAGTGGAGCTGGGATTCAAACTGTGGCAGGCCATGTGGGATCTAGCTCCAGCTGCACCACTCCATGCCAGGGACTGGCTCCATAATTAATTGTTTTAAAGTTTATTCATTTTCAAACATAGCCAGCCCTGGATGGCAGATATATCTGGCATACTCTGGGTGGTCTCTAGGTGTGAAGCTTGCCATGTGGGTCAGCCTCGCAGAGTGTAGCATTTTAGTGCTGTCTGGCCCCCAACACTTAGTTGTTGAGAAAGCAACTAACTGTGTAAAAACAGCAGCTGGATTGCATAATGTGATAATCATATTGAACATTAATCAAGTGATCGCCAAGTGCAAGATATTTGAAGAAGTTAACACAGCCTTAACACTCCATATGTACCAGGCCATTTACATTTCAGAATAACTTTTGAAATATTACTATTATTATCACCCTAATTTTAAAGAGATCAATTGAAACCTAAGAAGTTTATTACATCTCCTTCCAAAGCATATGACTGGTAGGTAGGAGGTAGAATTAAATTTAAATGCTCTGACTCCAGAAACACTGTGAAGTGAAAGTACATACACCCAAGTTTGAAGCCTATCAAACCATGTACTTTCTAGTTCTAAATTTCCTTACTTGTAGAATGGAGGTAACAATGAATATATAAAGGTTATACAATATACTGAGCCCTTTTAATATATTATCTCATTTAGTACTAATGTCTCTATTTTTAGTATGACCAAAAGAAACCAAAGTTTCTCAGCAAGGAAATGGTTTACTGAGGAGCCAGAACAAAGTCATTAGGGTCTGGAGATCAAATCTAAATACTGCTATCTTAATGCAGCTTAAGAATTTGTTAAGATGAAATGAAGCATTAAAAAATTTCACGAAGAATGAAAAATGCTCTGTCAATATCATATCATTGATAACATCCCCATCTTTGTCAATATCATCAGTTTTAACTACATCCACCTCTCTGGAAGCCTTTATCTTTTCAGAGAGCCAGTTCTATGGATCAATCAATGTAATCTTCATGCCACCCAATAGTGCCCTGTCTAGTTAAAATAACAAATCCAAATAATAATTTTTTGTTTGTTTGTTTTTAATTTTGCCAAAGGGGGTGTATGCTTGCTGGATAGATACAGAGAGAGAGGGGGAAGTGAGAAAGCACCTCACCCCCATGAGGATGGTCACACCACAATCCCTTCTCCACTATATCCCTTCTTTCAGGATTTTGGTCACGCACATGCAGCACCCAGTGTGTTTCCTACCAGGTTTGGGATTCCACCCATGCAGTCGTCGTGTGCAACCTTAACTACCATGCCACCATACACCCAGATAGTCATTCTCTAAGTTTAAAATGAAACCATTTCATTCTCCCAAGTATTTCCATCTCTCTGGAAATTCAACTTACAAGGACTCTAAATCCCTTGACTAATTTCACCCTTTAATCATCTAATAAAGTCAGGAATCATTTGATGCTTGAGAAGACTTTTCTAGTGGATCACATGTGAAAGTGTTTAATAAGTTTTTATCTAAAAACTCCAAAGTCCCCCTTGGTGTAACATTTTTTCTCCTTAAAAATATCAATAATGTAATGATTTTTATACTCAATAAATGCCATGCATACTTCTTGGAACAAAGTATTTATTGAGGAAACTAATAAAAACATTGGCAGAGCTTAAAGATAGGTGTAGAAGACCTCAAGTTTAGGACAGGTGGAGGGAAAAACTTGAAATGAAAGAAAATGTTCATAGCTGCAATCCTTGCCTTGGAAACCTTATCTATGGTCAGGTCCCTTTAGTAGAATTGACCATAGCAGTTACAGAACCAGTTGGAATTGAAGTGCAGTGAAGCCTGAGACCTGGATGAGGATGATGCTAATGCATCCAAAAACAGCATGGTTACAACAGTTGGAGAATAATTTTTCCTATGGTTGAAATAGTACATTATTGACAATCGAGGGGTGGGGCACAGCTGTGCACTGTCAGTAATTGCTTCTGAAATGAAAAATGAATGGTTCAGCAAGATAAAGTATTTGCATTTAAATAAGAAAAAAAATCAAGTCAGCACTATCTTTGGATTAAGCTTTCTGAACACTGCTTATTATTTACTTTTCTTATTTAAGGTTTGAGTTTTCTTTTTAACCTAGCTGTAGAGATAAACAAAAATGCCAAATATAATGATGTGATCTTGTATCATTCTCACATTCAGAATAGTGACCACAGAGTATAGAGAAGATACAAAAAATATTCTAGAATAATTACTGTGCTACAAAAAATAGACAGTCATCATGATTAAATACATTATTTGTATGATATTTTCCTTTCTATTAAAAATCTCATGTGGCATTTACTTTTCTATGCATGTAAGAGTGCTTTCCATATATGCAAATTATGATTCATTTGCGTAATTAATAAAGGGAATAAATTTACATTAAATGACTAAAACTAAATGTGTAAGCAAGTGAAGAAGATTATTCACATTGAATATGAAAATATTAGAGGTCTTCAAAGTTCATGAAAATACATATTATAAAAAGTTATGCATAAAATTCCATTTTTGCAACAAAGTAAACTCATACTTTAATTCCATTTTTCCACAAACTAAAGTCCTCTCGTGTGTACAGATACACACACGCAAACACACACACACATACACACACATATAGCTATAGATATACATATACATGTACAACATATAGCTATAAAATGTATGAAATCACTTAGGTACAAGGTTGAATCATCAGGTAAGGATATCCATTATGTGATACATCAGTTTGATTATAAATTTGAGAATTTACAGCATGCAGAATTAAATTTAACCATTCTTGTTTAGCTAAAGTATTTTTAGGCCTAACACCATGCATATATGATACCAATGTCAATTTAGTCATTACATTTAGAGGCTCAGAAAACAGTATTAAGAAGTACTGCACTTTGAATACACACTGAATACGTTGAACTAAAGAAACAGCATCAGAATCGAGGTGTCTCTGACCTTTCCCCATGCCTCTGACCCCGCTGCCTCTCCTGAAGCACAGAAAGAGGCTTTCTATGAAGTTCTCTTAACTAGCTATGGGAAGTTTCTTCAAAAGAAAAGCAGCTGCCATTGGTTCCCTCCCTATTTTCTCATAAACAAAGAGTAATTTGCAGAAAAGTTTGGCACTGAGTCCTCACTCAGAGCCCAGATGAACTTTATATCAGTGTATTATCTGTTCTTTGAGTCCATTCATTTCCCCTAAAGATCATTTACTCCTCCTCTAAAAATTGCCTATATCCACTATTTTCCTCACTCCTCCAAAAACAGTTTTTAAGTTTCAACCATCTGGCCATTTGTGTACCATACTTCCTGTGACCACCATGTATTTGCATGTTAATAAATTTGTAAGCTTTTTCTCCTGATAATCTGTGTATTGCCAGGTTATTTAATCAGATTTAAAGACTCAAATCTTCAGAGGCTTTAGGTCTTTAATATCCTATGTTATGATATTGTGAAGTCATAACATTACATAGATATTTAAAAATTGGAAACCAAAATGATCCAATTACATCAATAAGTGTATTATATTAGTACTCCATTTATTAAAGGAAAAGAGAAAAACAGGCATAACAATAATTACTTGCTTAATTGCTGTAAAAACTGCTCATTGAACATAACTGCAAAATCCCCTAAAAGAATAGGACAATGTTACTCTTCTTATTTTTGCATTTTCAAAGAAAAACTATTTCATAATATTACTGGAAAACAATTTTATTGTAAGTAAAAAAGAAATAACGATGAATTTGCAGAGTTCACCTTTAACTCAAGACAGGGTGACTCAGCATGGTTTTTCCTCTTACAATTATTTCTAAGAAAATATAAAAAGGAACAAGAACTTCAGTTTAAATAATATATATGATTCAGTACATTTTTAAAACTTTAAAGATACCTGCCAGGATCACCTTATTCTTATAATATGGAAGTTAATTAGAACTCTTTAAATTATAGATAAAGGTGATGTGATAATGCAACTGAGTACTCCAGGCACCTATGATCCAGGCTCACTGGATCATGGCATGGAGACCCTGCTGAATACACCTCTCTCTCTCTGAAGATGTAAATAAACTTTTTACAAAAGTTTAAGAATATATTGTAGGGACCAGCAGTTAGCGTAATGGCTATGTCACTGGACTCCCACGTAGTTGACTGTGGTTCGAGTCCCGGACCCGGTGGCTAAAACTCACGCCGGGCGCGTGTGCGTGCGTGCCCAAGATCCCAAGAGGAGAATGGAGAAGAAGGGATTGTGGCGTGGCCATCCCCCCCGGGGGGGGGGGGGGGATTTCTCGCTTTCTGTCTCTCTGTCTCTGTCTGGCAAGCGCATGCGCCCTATAGCAAAAAAAATCTCCAAAAAAAGAATATATTGTAGATGCAACCAGCAGATGGTGTAATGATTATATCACTGGACTCCCGCATAGCTGACCTGACCGCAGTTCAAATTCCAGACCCAGAAGTTTAAATCTCATGCCAGGAGTGTCTGTGTGTATACCCAAGATCTCAAGAGGAGAATGGAGGAAAAAGGATTGTGGTGTGGCCATCTCCTTGGGAAGGGGGGTGATTTCTCACTTTCTGTCTCTCTGTCTTTCTCTGTCCTGGTGAGTGCATGTACCCTATAGCAAAAATCTAATAAAAAAATTGTAGACAACTGATAGCAGTGGAAAATAATTCTGGTGTGCAGACAGTGCCCTGCTTTGCTAGGTGCAATCAACAATTCTGGACAACTCACTGGATTCAGATCCTGTTCTCTCCCTGACTGCAAACATTCTGGCCTCCTCAAGCTGTGTGCACATCCTCCTGAGACTAAGCCTTTGCATTTGCTATATCCTCTCTCTGAAATGCCCTCTCTGAAATGCCCTTGCCACAATTTATGTTGCTCATTTCAATTTCATTTATGTTTCAGCTCAAATGTCATTTTCTTATAAAGAAGTTTGTGTCCACCTAATATGATTATTTTCTCCACTCTTCTGGTACTTATCAGACTCAAACTCCTTCCTCACTTTCCTCAAAGTTTATATCATGGTAATGTCTATGCATGTATCTATATTATCAATTATTATGTAAATCATTTATTTGTTGTTTATGAGAGAGAAAGAGAGAAATTCCATAAAATGAAAACTTTCTGTATTATTCACCACAATATCCCTAGATCCCAACACTTTTCTGTACCACACTGTATACTAAAGAAATATTTTCTAATTGGGATGAGTGAATAGATACATAGAACTGTATATATATCTATTGCACACGTCATTCTGAATCATTTGTGAGGAGATCAAGCTATTCTGTATTCAGGAAAAACAAGTCATATATAAGACAAATTTTATTAAAATCAGTTTCAGGTTTAATACACATACACACAGGGACCAGCAGTTGGCATAATGGCTATGTTGCTGGACTCCCACGTAGTCAACTGCGGTTCGAGTCCCAGACCCAGTAGCTTAAACTCCTGCCAGGTGCATGTGCGTGTGTGCCCAAGATCCCGAGAGAATTGAGGTGAAGGGACTGCGGTGTGGTTATCCCCCTTGGGGGAGGCATGTCTCACTTTCTGTATCTCTGTCTTTCTCTGTCTTTCTGTCTCTCCAGTGAGTGCACAGGCCCAATAGCAAAAATCTCTATTTAAAAAACAAAAAGTCATCATACTGCCAGCAGGAGCTATGCAGTTGGAGGTTAAGGTGTCTGGATTCCACATGGCCAACAGCACAGTTTGAGTCCTAGACTCAGCAGCTTGGAAAACACTCCATGAGCATGTGCATACATGCCTAAAGTCCCAAGAGGAGAATAGAGGAGAAGGGATTGTGACATGACCATCCTACCTGAGAGGTGCTTATTTTTCACTTTCTCTTTCTCTCCCCCTGGCGAGTGTATGTGTTCTCTAAAAAAAAAAAAAAAAAAAAAAAAAAGGCAAACAAACAACAAAAAAACCACCATATCACCATATACAAAGTTAAGTGACAAATCGAGAAAATATTTGTGAACAACACAAAATACTAAAATTCTGATTAACATTTAAGTTCTAAAAAGAATAGAAAAATATCACAATAACCACTAAAAATACGCCAAACAAAATGGGCATGCAGTTCAGAAAAATGTAACTGACAAATTAAAATATTTCCAAGTTTTGTAAGGATCCAAAACATGCATATTTAAATGACATGCAACATATCTTCACCAGATTGACCAAAATTGTAAAGTAATTAATAGGCATTATTGACAAAATGAGCAGTCATATTCTATTGATGGATCTGTAAAAGTCCATCTGCTTTTGAGATCACGTTCTTCAAAATATTTAAATGATACATTTATTTGCTCAGAAATTCTGTTTCTAAGTAACTGAGAATAATTACTGCTATCTATAAACAATGGCAAATACATTAAATATTTCCTGCAGCATTTTATAATGGTTAGGAATTAGGAACAATAAAATGTCATGTTATTTTTAGTCTACAGAATATTATCAATCATAAAATGGAGGTAGTTCTAAAGATAATGATATGCATAATTGCTCTTATGTCATACAGTTTTCTGAAAAAAAGCAAGCTACAAAGCGTATATACTATATAATTCCTTTAACCACAAAATATCTGTAGTTGCATTTTTTTTTACATGTGGAGATATAGATAGAAATTTATGCACCTGTGCATGTGTGTCTAAGTAAATAAATAAATACTAAACTTTTAATAGTGGATATATCTGGAAAGTTCACAGAATTAGCTGGGGAACTTTTGTGTATTACTCTTTGAGGTTTTATCCAAACATTCTTCCTATATTCTTCTATTTTTATAAGAACAACAAATCTAGTAAGTGTCTGAAAAGACATCTACTATTGCATTTATCCATAGCATGCTCATTCCGCATAATATACCTAATCTGATGGAAAAGTATAATTAATTATGAATCCTTGAAAGTTACCTTTTTTTGTATGTCCCCACTCTATATATACTGAATGTGTGCACTCTATGGCAGAAGAGGGGAGTATAAGACTGAACAGTATAATGTCATGGAGAGCAACTGTGGATACCAGAGACAACGTGGGAGGAGGCTGGGAAATGGAAGAGGGTGAGAGGGAAGGAATCAAGAGGGAAAGGAAAGAAGCAAAGCATTTAAGGGATACAAAAATGGAAAATTATCTATTGATGATAATATGTATGATAATATCTTTGAACCAATATACAGTGTATTTAAGGTGGGAAATTCATTTGGTATGCCATAATGACACATAGTGATTGAATGCAAAAAAAATAATAATGATAATAATAAATTTTAAAATAAAGTTACTTTTTAAAAATCTAGTGTAGGTCCATAGCATTATGAAGCATGTAACTTATATAAAGTTTTTCCTTTTTTTTTAAAGGTTTTCACAGGACCAGCAGATGGCATAATAGTTACGTCACTGGACCATCAGGTAGTCGACCATGGTTCCAGTACTGAGCCCAGAGGCTTAAATTCATGCCAGGTATATGTACGTGCATACCCAAAATCCTGAGAGAATTGAGGAGAAGGGACTCTGGTGTGGCCATCCCCTCAGGGGGTGTTTTTTCACTTTCTATGTGTCTCTCTCTCCTCCCTCAACAAGCACATTTACCCTATAGCAAAAATATATATACTTTTTTTTTGCCATAGGGCACATTTATTCACCAAAGATAGAAAGAAATTGAGAATCTGGTGTGATTTTCAAGCTTCCAGCTCTGGGACTTGAATCATGATTGGCCATGTGCAAATCCAGCACCTTAAACACCAAGCCACCAGCTGGCCCACAACTTTTTCTTTTAAACTACTGATGACACAATTCTTGCACCAATTTACATGTAATAGTTTATTTCTGTTATTGTATATATTTTATATGTATAATAAACAGCATACAATTTCAAAGAATCAAAAGAATGAACTCTATGTAATGGTTTAAAGAGTATGGTGTTTTAGGACCAGTAGATGGCATAATGGTTATATTGCTATACTCCCACATGACCAACCGCAGTTCAGATCCTGGACCTGGTAGCTTAAACTCAAACTAGGTACATGTGCATGCATGGCCAAAATGCAGAAAGGAGAATAGAGGTGAAGGTACCGCACTGCGGTCATCCTTCAGGGAGGTGATTTCCTGCTTTCTGTCTGTCTCTCCAGAGAGCACACATGCTCTATAGCAAAAATCTCTCAAAAAATAAAAACAGTGTTTTTGAGTCTTACTGTTTTTCATGTGACAAACTGTTTTAAATGATATATTATTTTTAGTAAATAATGGTATTATTTAAAAAAAACTGCATTACCTACTACTGAATCAATATATAATTTACAAACTTTAAACATTTCTGTTTACTTTTGTAACTTTAAAAAATACATAGTTTTTTTCTAAGTTCAATATTTTATCTAATGCTGAAGATGCAGACTAACTATGATGAGATTATGAGCTCTTTTTCTTCTACAAATGAGAACTATATTTAAACTTTACATTATTAGCTCCCACATATTACAAATCCAGGATGAAATGATGAGCTAAGGTGATTCAAGCAATATTCTGCCTACTTTGATCCTACCAATGCTTTAAGGATACCATTACCTTATCCATTCATATCTCAACACTCGGATGTGTCATAATGCTTTGACAGATCTCATCTCTGACTGTAAAAATTACTTCAGAGTCTCATGACAGTTCAATGTCTAGATTTATATATAAACAGTCAGCTTTTAGAAAAGGAATAGAAAAGAGAAGCAGAGTTGAAGACTTCTTTCCATTTTTATCTTGATTTTGTGTGTAAGGTATAGGTGAGATTAGCTGTTTGATTTTAGAATACCTGGGAAAACTAGAAAAAAGACTAATGTTCTCAAGTTCATTTAACAACTGTTGGGAAACATCTGGGCAGTTAACAATAGCTGTTACTCTAGAAATACATATATGTATGAAAGTGCATATATATATATATATACACACACATATATATGTGTGTGTATACATGTATATATGTATTTATATATGCATATATATTTCTAGTACAGGAAGGAGATGTGTATTCATGGACTTTTTTCAAAGAAAACTAGAAAGACACTTTAAACAGTAACTTTTTTTTTTTTTTTTGGAGAGGTTTTCTCTATAGGGCACGTGCGCTCGCCAGACAGTCAGAGACAGACAGACATAGAGACAGAAAGCGAGAAATCACCCCTCAGAGGGGATGGTCACGCCGCAATCCCTTCTCCTCCATTCTCCTCTCGGGATCTTGGGCACGCACGCACACGCGCCCGGCGTGTTTTTAAGCCACCGGGTCCGGGACACGAACCACAGTTGACTACGTGGGAGTCCAGCGACATAGCCATTACGCTAATTGCTGGTTCCCTTTAAACAGTAACTTTGCATTATCCTTTCAAAGATCAATAAATCTGCCTTTCAATTACATTTTTAAGTACCTCGAAATGGATCAGTGTCATGTTCAAACAATGCAAGTCCATACTTCTAAATCGGTCATTTTATTTCTTTACATATATACTATTTTGCAAAAATCTGTTAATTTAAAAGCAATCCTTTGGGGCCACCCAGTGGCATGGTAATTGGGACAGCTGGATTTCCTATGGCCAACTGTAAGGTTCAAGTCCTGGACTCAGCAGCTTGAGAAAGTGCTACCAGGTGTGCCCAAAATCAGAAAATAAATAGACAAGAATGGGTTGCGTCATGACCATCTCTCATGGGGGATGCTTTCTCATTTTCCTGCTCTCAGTTTCTCTTGTGAGCACACATACTCTCTAGCAAATATAAAACAAAACAAAGAAAGCAATCCTTCATCATTTTTTTCACCTTTAAAAAAATAAAATACAAGAATAACAGAAACTTTTGAGTATGTGTAATTGGAAGCTTGTTGGATTTTATTACTGTCCCATAAATTATCTACCAAAGCATGGTGGGATTAATTAGGATGATTACGTTAATCCCAAGAGTGATTTTTTTCCTTTGGTAATGAATGAAGGTAACTACATTACACACAAATCTTCATACCCTTATCAGTTAATCAGTTCTTTTAAGGCAGTACAATAAAACCCAACTGAGGCCACACATGCACCCTAAGGATTTATAACCTCATCCTGGTTTTAGAAGCATAAAGACCATTAGAAGTTTATTTATATTTGCCCTATATTCTAAGTAATAAAATAAACCCAAGGAATCAAGACATCAAAGGTGAACCAAATGCCAAGACTAATTTTAATAAACATGTGTTTTCGTTTATTGTGATTTGGGGTTTCATATTCTTTCTTTCTAAAGTTTATTTAAAAATGATCCTTTTTATTTGCTTCCTTTCCTGCTTTTTAAAAATTTCTTTCTACTTTTGATTAATTTTTTAGTGTGGACCACGTTCACAGAGTTTGAAGTGCAAATTAATGTTGTACTTATAAAGCATGATTTTTGTTATTAATTAAGTGGTAACATACAGTATTACATGCACCATTTTTTAAAGTGTGAAGATACAAGGCATCCTCTTTCGTTAAATCTTCTAGAATAAAAGATAAGCAGTCATTGATATACAGTCTGTTCCGATGGCAGATATTACATTTAGCACTAGCACGACTATTTCCCTGAGAAGTCTGACCTTTTGTCCAAGCTCAGATCTACTGCCTTAAAAAGTTGTTGTAAATTTACTATTAAGGGAGGAAAAAAACTCTATTTTTAAAGATGATATTAATGCCATAATATTTAATGCTATTCAAAATCCTCCACAATCTGGCCCCAGTACATTTTATTAAAATCTATGTTCCCTTATAAATTCTTAACTATAGTCATTGGGACACTCAGTGATAGAACCTCTCCTTCAATATGGACCTGCTTTTGAGTTCCTCCTACCAACTGAAAAGCTACTCCTGCCCTTCTGGTTCTCTCTTGCTCTCTCTCTCATCAATAGCTAGAATAATTTCCCAGGCTTTTATTAAGTCTTTCACATTACCTCTAATAATTCTCTTTTTCTGTGATCAAAAAGTATAGATTTAACATCAGTTGAACTCTTTTAGCAAGCAAGCTACCAAACGGGGACTGGAATTCTGTCACACATGAAAGTATACCTTGAATAAGCCAACTTATGGACCATAGAAAGAAAATCATCTTTGGTCCTGAGGAACAATTCTGCCCAATAATCTTACATGGAGTGAACTTTTAGTAGCTTGTTCTCAGAACTTTCTTTATTCAGCATCAGAAAGAATTTCAGACAAAATCAGAAACACCACTTAGCTCCCTGCTCGTCAGTCACTTACACATAGTGTAATAAAGCTGCTAAAATAATCACAAGAACTGAGGCAAGGAGGAAGGCACAGAATAGCTACCTTTAAAACACAAAAAAATTTTAAAAAAGTATTTGTATAAATATTCCACTGCTAAAGGCAGTGGCATTATTAAAAACAAATATTTAAGCATTCAGGAGGTTGTTAATAAAAAGTAGTGAAGTAACAGAAGTTAGGACCAAATCTAATTCACTTCCCACCATGTCATGTGTGGTTTTTAAAGCTTATTGAATTAAAAAAATAAATATATGCATAAATAGAAGGAATTTTCATCATTGCTTCTCAGTCTTTTAGCTAAGATCAAGTGTAGGAAGTGTCATAATAAGCTACCTGATGTCTCTGTTTGGGAAAAAGAGCACAAAGCACAGCTAAAACTCGACACTGATGCAACCTTGCTCTTAGTCCATATTTAACACCCATGGACACTCTACCCGTTTGAACCCAGTTGTGGCTTCAAAATTATTTCCTACCAAAAGCTCTAGGCACTACCTCTTATTGTGAGCCAACCTGACAAGTGGCCACCCTTCCATAAGCCGACCTTTAATTACAGTCATCTTAAGTAAGTTACCAAGAAAGTGGCCTGGAAAACACACCAAAATTAGGCAGAATAGGCTTCCTGGAAACAAACATTTGCCTTTTCATCAAGATGACACTGGAAGCAAAGAAGGAAGCACCTGCTCCTCCCAAAGCTGAAGCCAATGAAAGGTTTTGAAGTCCAAGAAGGCAATGCTGAAAGGCATCCATAACCACAAGGAAAAAGAAAAATGCATCACCCACCTTCCTTTTGCCCAAGACTGCAGCCCAGATACCCTAAGAAAGGATCATGAAATTGAATCAGAACCGCTAATATTAAACACATTTTTCCACCACTAAAAGAAAAAAAACAAAAAGGATTGCTGAGGTGATTCTGACATAATAGGATTCTTCTTTTCTAGTGTGACCTTCTTGTTCTGTCAATCTGAACTATGTCTGAGTGTTCTTCTAATTGGTCGTCAGACTTAAAATAGGTTCATCCATATTGATATCCATAACATGCCCAGAAGAAAATGTCATGTTGTTTTCTTTAAAAAAAAAGATGATCTCTCCAGCAAGCAAGGGGTACAGAGGTTAAGGCACTGGATTCCCACATGGCCAACTGAGCATGCCCAGAATCCCAAAAGAACGGAGTAGAAGGGATTGTGGTATAACCATTCCCATAGGGGGTAATTTCTCACTTTCCTTCCGTTTCTGTCCCTGGATAGCGCATGTGTCCTATAGCAACGACTAAAGAAAAGGTGGGCAGCACGTTGCACAGTGGGTAAGACACTAGATTCCCACAGGGTGGATCACAGTTTAAGTCCCAGGCCCAGGGGCTTGAAAAATCATGCCGGGTATGTGTGCACGTATGCATGTGTACTCAAAATCCCAAGAGGAGACTTGAGGAGAAGGGACTATAGCATGGCCAACCCCCTGGTTGGGAGGTGGTGATTTCTCACTGTCTTCTTGGTCTCTGTCTGTCAAGTACGCACACTCTATGACAAAACCTTTAAAAAAAAAAAAAAAGGATTATCTAGTTATCTGTTAAGGGATGTAAAAGGTGGCAGATGTTCCAAAACAATGATAGGAGACAAAAATGAAGATATTCATATTTTTGTCCTTTTTTCTTTATAAGAGAGATATTTTTGCTAAAGGGCATGTGAATTTGCTGGAAAGACAGAGAGAGAAAGTGAGAATTCGCCCCTCAGAGGGTATGACCATACAGCAATCCCCTCTCCATTCTCCTCTTGGGATTTTGGACATGCATGCACATAGGCCTATTATGATTTTCAAGCGGCTAGATCCTGGACTCAAACAGCAGTCAGCCATTTGGGAGTCCAATGACTTAACCACTACACCACCTGCTGGCCCCTTGTCATTTTTTAATATATGAAAAAACAGTCACGTGGTATCAAGTAGAACTTTTCTGTTAAAATTTCCTCTTTTCATAACCACAGACTAAGATTTCATTTCTTCTTCCCTCTGCCAATATACAGCCTCCTTCAACTAATTTATTTGTTACAAAAACTAGGTTATTCAAACTCCTCTCAACTTTAATTGCTTTAATGCTTTCCAAACTTGTAACCAATTCTTTCGCAAGCCCAAAAGAGAGATATCAATACTTTACATAAGGCAGCCATACCATAGCATTTTGGCTCACCATCAAGAGCCTTTTTCTCTGAAGATCCTCTATGCAAAATCATTAACCTGCTAATACAATGGGTTGAAATGTTAAAAAAAAAATTATATTATTTTTTTGTGTCATTAGCCAACAATAAAAAAATAATCAAAGGAGTTCACTTTTCTGAATGAGTTAGTGAAATCTCCCAAAGAATCTTTATATCTATTTTTCTGTAATACTTTTGTTCACTTCAGAAGCGGGCGTGCTAGAATGCCCTGCATCATTACCTTCTTGTGACTTTCATTCCTCTTGTGGTCTTGACAATACTTATTATAATAATTTTTATATAAAGGCAATTTAACTGACAATACATAGGGTCACATTTTATATTAAAGAGCCTTTCATAAAGTCAGTTAATCCAATAGAAGATCTAAGTCTAAGGAACGACATATTCAGGTCTAATATGTCTTAATGCTGATACCCACTGAATATTTGTTCACTGTTGGTTTTGCCAGGTGTTGAGCTTTCTAAGTGTCTGTTTCAAGATAGCCAGTATTCAAGGAAGTTAAGGAGCAGGCTTTATTTAGCAGGTCATTAATTCCATGTCTCGATTGACTAAGACAATGCATAGAAAGTAGGATGACAGAGAATGAGTAGTTGTGGCAAATCCCCAGTAACAAATGTATTTTCCACCTTATTTACGTAGCTAAAACCATATGAGTGCTTTTCAAAATTTGTTTAATGACAGCACTCATTTTTCAATTACCTCTTTTATTTAGCCCTAACAAAGAACATTTGTTCATTAAATTGTGGATATTTACATATTATAAAATCAACAAATAATCCAAGACTTTTAAATAACTTTTTTAAAATAAAGGATTCTGAATTAAATTTGAGACTTTATTTTTCAAATTTTTAATTTTATTTTCATTGCTCCTAATCATGGAAATTTTTCATTAGTACATATAAAATACTTTGACATTTCAAAATGTTACACAGTTTATACAATCCATCTTCCAATTTCCAGATGCTTTCAATCTTATCAATCCAGAAGGTTGAGAGAAGAAGGGTAGCATGAAATTTTTAAGACAACTGTTGTAATTCATTGTTATAAATGCAACTTTTAGACAATATTCTAAACTTGCAATAATTGCTGGAAAATCTATTATTGAATGCTATCATCACAAAATATGCCATGTGCCATTTGTAATTACATAATAGGCTATTGTGTCAAAAAAGATGTAGCTGATATTCACCTAGCATTCAAATTGACCTAGCCCATGGGGTTTTGTGCAATAGATTGATATTTATTTGCATAACTTTATGCAAATAGCAGTAAAAAGGCCCAAGTTTAAAAAAAAAAAAAAACCTAGTGTAGATCTATAAATTTCCTAAGTAACTGCATATTGATAAGTAATTAAATTCTCCCCCAGGGGAAGACTTATTCGCAAGTCTGTACAAAACAAGATAAACTGGTAGTCCAAGTTAATCTATTAGTGACCTATTTATTCACATACGGTAGGATTTTTGTTTTTCTATTATGCTTTAAACAATAACCAATAACGTGAAAAGTACTTTGGAATTTTTGCCAGTGACCTTCCATTATCTCCTCTCATACTTTAGATTAACACAGTCTCTTTCATTGAATATTTCACAAGATACTGACAGAGAAGCTATGTATGAGCAACTTTTGATTTGCCTGCAAAACCTTCCAAAGTAATAGAACACTAAACGAGTAGGAGGAGTTAGGGGGCATATAGCAAGCAGAATTATAATATATAAAACATCATTCTAATTATTTTATAAGAGCAAAATAAAAAATAACAATAAATATTAGCTAATATTCAACTATGACTGCAATTTATTCTCTAATTTTTCTTCTCAGGTATTTTGATCTTGATATATCAAAGCCAAAGTGCTCTGATAAGGACAAAAGTGAGACTCCAAATGTTCTGGAAATTCTGACAGAAGAGTTATTTGCCCTAAGGTCTGAAATAAGAGTTTGGTGTCTGCTATGGCCCTCCTTCCATTGTCACAGCAGGAAAGCTCTTCCCACTTCAATCTCCCATGGTTGGGCTCAAGTTCATCTGCTACAACTTTGCTCTAACATTGAATTTCTAACAAAAAGTGACACAGTGAAGTGAAGATGTACAAAAACAGTGGAAAAAACATGAAGAAAAAATAGAGCAGAAAGAAAGGTTAGAAACAATAAACAGAGAAAACTTGAAAACAAGTAGGAAGCCTGGGAAAAGGGATCATAATGTAAAGAGATCCCACCAACAGTGCTTTTCTGTACTTTTCTCTCTCTTTTCCTCTCTCTCTCTTTCTCTCTTTCTTATGTGGATATGTGCACATTCTCTCTATAACAAAAAAAAAAGAAAAGAAAAAAGCTAGAATTAATTTTAGAATACTAATTGGCTCATTTACCAAGTTCTACTTGGAATAAATCTAAGACAAATACTATTTTTCAGTCTCCCTGTTTTATTTCTCTGGTACTTTAATTACTCTTAAGCTTAAACACTAATTTGGTACTTGGCTGCTTTCAAACAATATATTAAGAAAATTAAATGCACTGTCTACTATGGTCCTATTTTGAGCACAGGTTTGTTGTTTGTTTTGGCAGTCGGAAAAACAGACAAGCTATTTGAAAAGCAAATACCAAGTTTTTGGAGGAATAAATTAAGAATAAACAATAAATAGAGTTTTTGCAGTAGTCTACAAATAAGATGAAACTATTTTTTTCTGTTTCTACCATTTAAGTTTATCCAAATAATTATTTCATTACAGATGTTAAAAATTTCTCAAAACTAAACAAAGTTAGCCACTGAGTTCCATTCCAGTACCAACACTCCAGAACATATGAGATGTGGTAGCATAAAACTGAAAATACTATAGAATTTTAATTCCACCCTTTACATCCGCTTTGTCATAATCTCTTAATTACAGTAGACCAATAAAGCAGTCTAAGTCAGTAACATTCAGGTATATCATGCTTCAATTTTTTCACGTAGTAGTTATCCAGCCTGTGCTTGACTGCCTTGGTGACAGAAAATGTAAGCATTAAAAGGTAGCCCAGTGTCACAGCAGTCATTTTCCGGCAAGGTCAGCTCTACTTTTCAGCTAAATTGGTTTGCATCACTGATTTCTACACCTACTGCTAAAGTTGGGCGAGTTAAGATTGTATTCTTTCTTCCATATGATGATCCTATAAACATTTTTACATAACTATTAAGTCAAACTGAATTGTTTTTTTCCTCACTATTAATCTTTTTTTATATATTTTATTTTAATTTCTTTTATACACTTAATCACATACATCACTTAGCTTGTAAAGTGAATCTTACAACATGAATACATTTCTCACCAGTCCAGTAGGGGATACTATACACGTTATCACCTCACTATTAATCTTGAGATCCTTCAGACAAACTTAAAATGATAGACTGGATTTGTGTCCCCTTTCCCTTTTTCAGAGTATGAGCCGGCCTATAAATTCCTTGTGATATCTGGAAACTTTGGCAATAAAAAATGTGGCAAGATTTGGTGAAGAGCAATCAAAGAAGGAATATAAGCTTCTGCACACATAACCTAGTAAAGAGAGTTAAGTATTTAAACACACCTTTCTAGACATCTAACCTTCATTATAGGTATCTGTCATCATCATTTTTCTAAGCCATTTCTTATCCTGGCAAAAACACTGAAATCCAGAAGACCCAAACATGTTGTTTATTAGGTGATTGTACTGTGGGAAAATAACAGGAGAAAAATAAAACAGAGTAATCCAAAATAAGGAAAGACATATTTGAACAAAGTGTCTTAAATGAACAAAATTTAGAACAAAGTGTCTTAAATGAACTTCACACACACACACACACACACACACACACACACACATATAATATGTAGAGAGAAAGTAATAATAGTCAGAATTTATAATTTTATTATGCTCATATTCTTTGTTTCATATTCTGTGCTTATATCTCTGTCTAAATCTTCAAGGCAGAAGAAAGGCCCCAAGAAAGTCAAGGAACTCTGTTAGCACATCTTCCATACTCCTAAATCTAAGAAGCAGTATAAGAAAGGCAGCTCTAGGTTGTTACATAAGATCCCAATTTTAACTGAATAATTTTTTTGAGAGGTTTTTGCCAGTGCAGTTACCTTCCAGAAAGCAATGTTTCCTAAACAAAGAGCTGTACGAATTATCCTTAATGTAAAACACATAGTTCTCATGATCTTTCTTTTTTTTTCTTTGGAGAGCTTTTTGCTATAGGGCGCGTGCGCTCGCCAGACAGACAGAGAGAGACAGAGAGAGAAAGCGAGAAATCACCCCCCAGAGGGGATGGCCACGCCACAATCCCTTCTCCTCCATTCTCCTTTCGGGATCTTGGACACGCATGCACACGCGCCCGGCGTAAGTTTTAAGTCACCGGGTCCGGGACACGAACTGCGGTCGACTACATGAGAGTCCAGCAACATAGCCATTACGCTAACTGCTGGTCCCTCTGAATAATTATTAAAATGTTGAGGAGCTTTCTCTCACACATTTCATATTTTTCAACCACTATTAGTTGTAGTAAATAGCAAAATGTGTTTTAAGGGGCACTATTTTTATTACTATCTCTTTTTCAGTTTTTAAAAATTTATTCTTTGAGAAAAATATGGTTTTGTTTTTGTTTTTGTTTTTATCATGAGAGAGATAATGAGAGAAAGAGACAGAGTTTTGTTTTGTTTTGTTTTGTTTTAATTAGGCACCCTTAACAAGGTCCTGAAACTATGATTAACCTCAGCCTCAGCCAACTCTGATCACAGGTACACACATGCCTGCAGTTTTCAGGGAGGTCACTGGATTTGAATCTGAAATCCTCTTATGAGAGCTAGACTCTCAAAGGGTGGCATTTCACTATTGAACCAGTCCATGGCCCTATATTACTTTCTAATTTCTTTAATCATTTACTTATTGGTATCTAATTTTAAATTTGGACTTGTTATGAACTTTTAAGTTTTCCATTACTGCTTTATAGTTGTAATAGATTTTTTTTTTTTATTTTTTAAGAGAAGGGTAAAACTTTTTGCAGTGAAAGAGAAAGAATACCCACTCCCTTAATTTTATTACAAATGCATATATTACTAACTGGCCCTGCGGACTAGTGGCTTTGGGAGTTGGATACCATATTCCCAACTATGTGACTTGAATTCACAGATGAGCATGCATGCTCAAATCCTAACAAGATAGAAAATGGAAAAGGCATTGTGGTATAACCGTACCCCATTGGAGAATGCTTTCTCCCTGTCCCTCTCTCTTTCTCTCTCTGGACAGCACATGCATCCTCTAGTCAAAAAAAAAGGAAAAAATTAATTAATACATATACTAAAATTGTGAATGCTAATGGATATTGATATTCTTTGTGTTTTTTTATATTTAATAAACCTTAATTTGTATAATAAACACTAAAGATTTCTTCTGCTTGTAATTTAAATTTATGAAAATTGTAGAACTAATTTTATTTTACATGTCTCTGGGTAATGTGTAGCTTTGTGACATTTCATTAAGTGTAATTAAAATATGCTATTCATATCTTTATTGAGGTGCATTTAAGATCATTTCTGTATAAACAATGATGCAAATTTAAATAACTAGACTGTGTTATATTAACAGAACCATCTGTTCAGTTCATAAAATGCTTTGCTTCATAATACAGATTCCGTTACACAGCATAGATTAAATCTGAAACAGGAGAGCATAAAAGGTAGATTTTATATCTCATAAATATAATAAATTCCTAAATGATTTAACTTATTTAAGATGAGCAGAATGTCCAATATCTTCTTGATTTTAGAGAAAACTCAGTAATTTGGACATCTGTTTTTGCCCTGGTTTGGATAAATTTGCTAAATAATTGTTTTAGAATGGGAAAATTTTTTAAAAAATGACTCTTCCCTTTTTATTCTCTCAGCTAATGAAAATTCTGTCTGTCCAAAAGTATTTATCCCATTAAGTCACATTTTTTTAAATTGCCATAGGGGACAAAAGAGAGCAAGAAAGAGAGAAAGAATGAAAAACCTCCCTCGAATGGGGCATGGTCAACATTGCAATCTCGACTCCATTTCTCCATCCTGTCAGGATTTGGGGCACTCACACACACACACGTGTGCCTAGTATAGTCTTCAAGACACAGTGGAAGGATTCAAACCCCAATAGGCCAAGTGGGATCCAGCTCACTTACCTAGATTTCAGGGTTGGCTCAAATTAACAATTTTTATTTATCACCTACATTACAATTAAGCCTAGCTCATACAAGTGAAACCAAAGATCCAGTGACATTCATTTCCAATGGTGCTGTCATATAATTTTCTCAGCCAACCCTGTTGTATCACTGGACAATGATATTGTACTAGAATATTAAGATGATTGGTTAGAGATTGAACCTCCATGTTTTAAATTTAGTTCCTGCTCCACTTCAGTGACAGGCATAGATTCAAAGCCTCGAAAAGAATGCTCTTTAATTGTTTCCAAAGTGCCCTGTTTAACAAATAATATTTGAATAATACTAACAGCAGATGTTTTCAACCTTTGAGAATATCATTTTTCTGCTTGTTGCCATGGTCACCACTTCTTAGCTTTTTGTCTATCTTTCAGATCAACGTGATTCTATTGTTGCTCACATTGACTATCTATCAAGACAATGAGTAGACACAATGACCAACTGTTATTGATAGTTTAAAAAATATCAATCCCAAAATGTCAATTTAGTTGCATCCTAGTTGAGCTTTTTAGTACAATTAAAAGGTGTTTGGTTTATCTGAAGAGTTATTATTTCTTTCCTTAGATCACATGATATACCAGATTATTTTATCCTTGGATAATATTTATGAACATTATACTTCCAAGAGGACCTAAGAGAAAACTTACTACCTATCAGTCTGTCAAAGTCTTAAATAATTTACCATCACAGACAACAAAAAAATACATAAAAGGTAGTCATTACAATTGCAAGATATATCTAAAACAATTTAAAATGAACTCACTTCTAAAAAGGAATACAATATGAAAGGAAACACAGAGTGCCAGCAGATGGCATGTGGTTACTTTGCTGGACTCCCACGTGGCCAACAGCAGTTCAAGTCTGGGACCTGGTGATTTGAAACTCATACCAGACACTTGTGTGTATGTGTCCAAAATCCCAAGTGGAGATCCCAAGAGAAAAGGGAGTGCATCATGGTCATCCCCTCTAGCTGGTGATTTCTCATTTTCCCTCTCATTGTCACTGTCTCACTCTCTCCTGCAAGCACACATGCCCTAAGGCCAAAATCTCTTTTAATTCTTTTTTAATTTAAAAAAAGAATTAAAAAAAACACAAAATTTTTAATTAGATTATTATTATTGCAGTTTGTGAGTGGGCCCTATTTTATTATGTGAAGTTTTTCATTTAATTCATCCTACTTTTAAGATAAATAATTTTCTCTGTTTGGGAGTAAAAATATCAGTACCCAAATCCTATTTCTAAAACTTAACAGGTTTTTCTTGTTTTCTTACTTATTTAAAATAAATTGTTAACTTCCTTTCTTAATCTTAAGAGACTTTTTATTTCTTTTAGGTAGATAATGTGTGTTTGTGTTATTCATGGAATACTGGTCCCATGTGATAATGACAAAGGTGAAAGTAGTCAATAATAAGTGTGGCTTAGGGCCCAGCAGCAACAACAGTTTGATTCAATTTTTGTTGGCAGCTAACGGTTCAACAATTCACATCTCACCTTGATGCTCATTAGTAGGAAACTTGGTTAAGTGTCAGATTATGAGGGGAAAATACACACCATTCAAAGGATGATTTAGGGCCAGCTCAGTAATGGAATGGTAATGCGCTTCTCAAGCAAAGTTGGATCAATAGGGAAAACCATGGGTTCAGTTCCCCACTCAACCTATACACACGTGGGTATACGGGTCCATAATCCTGGCTGGCTGGTTGAGAAGGCTGGGAGAGAATCATGGCATGAGACCTCTACTCAGAGTGTTCATCTCTTTCTCTTTCTCTTTCTGTCTCTCTTGATCATGAAAGAAAGAAATAAAACTTTAAAGATAAAAATAAAAGGATTTTTTTTGAGAGGTTTTTACTATAGGGCACGTGCGCTCACCAGACAGACAGAGAGAGACAGAAAGCGCAATCCCTTCTCCTCCATTCTCCTCTCGGGATCTTGAGCATGCACGCACACGTACTCGGTGTGAGTTTAAGCCGCCAGGTCTGAGACTCGAACCATGGTCGACTACGTGGGAGTCCAGCGACATAGCCATTACGCTAACTGCTGGTCCCAAATAAAAGGATTTAAGGTGATGTCTGATTCCATTGAAAAATTTTCCAAGAATATTAATGAGTAAAAAAGTGTAATGTTACATAACATGCTATTTCTATATTAAAGTACAGAATAATAAGACATAGTTATAAATACAAATAATTTTAATTCTTTTGAGAGTTTTTGTTTTGTTTTTGTTTATGTTTTGTTTTGTTTGTTTTTTGCTATAGGGCATGTGCACTCACCAGAAAGACAGAGAGAAACAGAGAGACAGAAAGCAAGAAATCCCTCCCGGGGGGATGGCCATGCTGCAATCCCTTCTCCTCCATTCTCTTGGATCTTAGGCACGCACTCACACACACGTCTAGTGTAAGTTTAAGCCACCGGATCAAGGACTTGAACCATGGTCAACTATATGGGAGTCCAGCAACATAGCCATTATGCCAACTGCTGGTCCCAAGCTTATATATTTTATAAGTATGAAAATGGAAGGATATCATCTGGAAAGTTAAACATCAGATTTAAAATAATAATTATCTCTGGGCAGAACACTCATTTTGAACTGTATGTGCAACAACAGAAAAATGAACTTAGCAAGTATTGTCTGGTGATTTAAAAATAAGAATAGATTCATCTTGCATTAAACAGTAATGAAAGTGTTTTTTTTTAAATTAAAGAAACACCTTCTAGCAAAAATGAGGCCAATTTCCATGTAGGTGTTCAGTGAGACATGTTGTAAGAAAACATCAAGTATCACTTGTAATTGGCCCTTTAATGTAAAACAACTTGCCAATAGTTTGTTTTCTTTGATAAGATAGTACTTCTATAATTTTGTTTATCATTATTTTTATTTTAGAAGAGAATGTACACCATATCAGCCATCCTCTACTAATTATCATAAATACAGAATTAAAGCTTACTAAATTATTTATTTTTTTTCCCACAGGACCTGGATAAACAGACCTAAAGATGAAAACTAAACAATGAACAATATTTAGTTAGTATATTAAAAGGGACAAAAGCCCTAACTCAAAATAACTTAGAAAAAGACAAAGATTTTATATATATATATATATATATATGCATGTATATGTATATATATCTACATATATATGTATGTATATATATTTTTTTACTACATACAAAAGAGACAGGTGGAATATATATATAGATAGAGAGAGAGAGAGAGAGAGAGAGAGAGAGAGAGAGAGAGAGAAAGAGAGAGAGAGTTTAAAACTTGATGGTCACTTAACAGGAATCAGAGAAGCTCTGAAAGCTTCAGGCTTGAAACCTTGCCTATACACCTCCAGGGTGTTTTTTTTTATCAGCTCTTCTTTTCCATTCATCTTGTTTTCATTTCTCTTTTCATTGATAAATGAGTCCAAAGGTGATCATCTCTCCCACTTTCCAATTTACCTTCCCAGCTCTGGGACCCAGCATCACAATCTCCTCTCCTTTAGTTCTACAATATGAAGTAAGAGAATTTCGGGTGGGTGAAAAACTCTGTGTTGTGTGAATCACGTGTCTTTCTGTAGTCAATAAGATAAGGAGGGCAGGGACTCTGATTTTCAGTGCCTGAATGGTGGAAACCTAAGATTAGTGGTACCACTAAAATGTCACCAATGTTGGGGGGTGAGCAGCACGTGGTGTGGTGGTTAAGGCACTGGACTCCCACATAGCCCACCATGGTGTGAGACCTGGATGTGGCAACTTGAAAATCATGCTGGGCAAGTGTGCATGCCCAAAATCCTGTGAGGAGAATGGAGGAAATGAGATTGCGGTGTGGCCATCCCATCCCCCCTAGGGGAGTGATTTCTCACTTTCACTCTCTCTTTCTCTCTCTCCTCTCTCTCTCTCATGTGCACAAGTGATCAACATTCATCCTTATGACAACAAATTTAAAAACAAATTGAAATTGGAACTGAGAATGACCAATTTTTTCTCCCTGAAAATGAGTAGGAATTTTGAGTTTCAGGTGGGAGTGTGGAAGTAGGGATTTGTGAGACGTATATACAGTCCTAGTAAATGTCTACTGCAGTGAAAATACCAGTAGATATACAATATATTACTAGATAGATACTATTGTTCACTAAATATTTTTATCAACACACAACATGAACATTGCTGTTTCCAATCTGGATTAGTTCTTTGATATTGCTTGATAATAATTTTATTTTTATGCACTTGACACCTTTTCTTTCTATAAATAATTTTTGCTACTTTACCCAAGTATTTAATTCTATTTTTGCATTTGTCAGAAAACAACTTTGACTTCCTCAGAAACATTGTTTTTGTTTTATATAATTTACTAATTGATATCTGATAACTGTACATATTTATGGTGTACAATGTAATGTTTCCATACAAGTATATATTGTATAGAGACCTGAAATCTAAGAACTTATTTTTAAATTTCTATTGAGCATATTTATGAAGGTTTCTCATTGGCACTACAAACTTAAGGTGTTCACACATAAAACAATTAATATTAACTTCCTAGCCTGCTCTTTCATTTTCTGGCTCAGAAAGTGTTCTTGTAACTTATCAAAGAAATCAAGTTAGTGATCTTGCCCTCCCGACCACTGAGCCTCCCCCCACGCCACATGAAATCTTTTTCTTTTCTTTTTAAGTTTCTTTTTCTTTAATTGCCACAAATAGTTAAGTCTTTGCTACTCAAAATATGGATCATAGACTAGAAGCATCAACGTCTGCATTTCTAACCACCCAGAAGCTTGTTAGAAATGCAGGCAGAATCTGCATTTAACAAGACCTTTAGAAGATCTATATGCACATTAAAGTTTGAGAAGCACTGAGATAAATAAAAGTCTATATGACATCAGTATAGAAAAAAATGTATTTAGTTTTAAATTTTTGAGTAGGTTCATGAACCTTTTTCAGTTCTTTGGCAAACATTAATCCCATAGAGTTTGTAAACTTCTAGAAGGCAGTTCTCTTGCTTTATTGTCTCTTAGAGTTGCTAATTAAATGTGAGCAAACTGATTACGACATATTTACTGTCTTTAACACGTACAAATCCTTAATAACAAAGCAGGACGGATTCTTCCTGACTCCTGTGCAGCAGAAGTAAGTGAATGAACATAGACCACCTTGGAACCTGCACACTCTTTTCATTCACTCCAGGTGCCAGTACCTCTTGCTTTCAGCTTTACCCTGTGATTCTTACAGGGCAGAAACGAGTGAGCAAACCAAGGCCAGAGACCACCTTGGAACCTCCATTCTCTCCTAGTCCTTATAGAACTCACAGTTTTCTGAAAAGCGACCATGACCCATACTTTCTTCCTGAATTGAATTCCTGCAACTTAGCTCCAGGTGCATAGTTCTCTAAAATCTGGGAAGCATTTGGGAACATCCAGGCCCAGCAATGAAAGTGCAGGTTATAGGTTAAGTGTTGAAGAGACGGGGCTGCAAAGATATCATGGACAACATCCTCCCACATGCCTTTGAACACTCAAAATTAACTCTAATAAATTAGGAAAAAACATAAAATCCACCAGATGGCCAGAAACCAGAGCAGAGGCATAAAAAAATATGAGAAATCAATAAAATATTTCTCCCCATGGGAAAAATAATAATTCCTCATCATCCACAGACAGTAAAATGGAACTTGTGGAAATCTCAAATAAACAATTTATAATATTCATAGTGACAAAACTAAATGAGATGCAAGAGAAAAGAGACAATGAACTCCAGAAGATACAGAAGAGACAACAAGCCTCAGGAGATGAAGAAGTCCTTCCGTGATTTAAAAGAAGAAATAGACATCATAAAAAATAATCAAACGGAACTATTAGAGATGAAGGCTGTAGTACAGGAAATCAAAAGCTCCCTTGAAAATATTAAAAGCATATTAGATCATGCAGAAGATTGAATCTCAGATGTAGAAGACAAAACCTCTGCCCCTGAAAAAAATACCAAAAAGATAGAGAAAATAACCAAAAAAATAAATATATGAAAATTAATAGATTCCATTAAATGTCCAAACATATGAATAACTGGTATCCCAGAGGTGAAGAAATAAGAGCATTGAAAATCTATTTCATGATCCTGGAAGAAAACTTTTCAAGCCCAAAGAAGCATTTAAACATCCAGACCCAAGAAATACATAAGACCCCAAATAGAATCAACCTAAGAAGTTCTTTCTTCCCCGAGGCATATCACAGCCAAATTGGCCAAAATCACAGACAAAGACAAGATACGGAAGGTGAACAGAGAGAAACATCAAGTTACTTACAAAGAATATTCCATCAGGCTAACACTAGAACTCTCATCAGAAAAAATGTAAGCAAGGAAAGAATGGGGAAATATATTCAAAGTGTTCAATAAAAAACAATTTGAAACAAGATTACTACACCCAGCAATATTATCCTTCATATTGGAATAAAGATAAAAAAGCATTCTCATATAAACAAAAAATGAAAAGAATTCACCAACTCCAGAGAAGCTATAAGAAGTTCTGAAGGGAGTACTATACCAAGAAAACTAAAGCAGACAGACAGAAATAAAAGAACAAAAAACAACCAAGAAAATAGCCAGCTTAATGGTAGGGACAAGTCCAGAAATAACTATAATGTTGAAAGTTAATGGTTTAAATTCTCCAATCAAGACACACAGACTGATTGAGTAGTTAAAAAACAAATAAACAAAAATTTTAAAACAAACAAACAAAAAGAATGGAAACACTCTATTTGTAGCCGGCAAGAAACCCACTTCATGGATAGCGACATACATAGACTAAAAGTGAAAGGCTGGAAAAAGATATTCCATGCAAATAGAAACCAAAATAGAGTGGGATTCACGTTGCTGATTTCAGACAAAATAGACTTTAAGATAAAAACTGTAAGAAGAGACAAAGAAGGGCATTACATAATAATAAAAGGGTTAATTCATCAAGGAAATATAATGCTTATAAATATCTATGCACCCAATTTGGGAGCACCCTAATATGATAAGGAAAGACTGCTAGACTAAAAGGAGAGATAGACTGCAACGCACTAATTGATGGAGCTCGCAACACCACATTATCTCCTTTACACAGATCAACAAGACAAATTAAAAATAAGAGATTCAGAACCTAAACAATAAAACAGACAGACTTGACAGATACCTATAGAATTTTCCATCCTCAAAAAACAAAATAAAAATTTTTTTCATCCCTCATGGTACCTTGTCAAAGACTGAGCACATGATAGGGCACAAAACCAGCCTTAACAGATGCAAAGGCTAGAAACTATATTCAGCCTCTTCTCTGACCATGATGGAATTAAACATGATATTGATTTCAGGAAGTACCCTTGAAAATACATAAATACATAAGAACTAAATAACTTATTGCTGAATGACTTCACAAATGCCAAAGCATATAAAACATAAATCAAAAGATTCATGGAAACCAAGGATAATGAGTGCACGAGTTTCCATAATCTATTGGACACGGCAAAAGCAGTCATAAGGATGAAGTTCATAGCAATTTGTGCACATAAAAAAAAAGATGGGAAGGTGGCAAATAGACAAGCTAATGTCATGACTCAGGGAAATGGAAAAACAAAACAAAACAAATCCAAAAAATGCCAGGAGCAAAGCAATAATAAAAAATTGAGCAGAAATAAATGAAATAGAAAATAAACAAACTATATAGAAAATAAATGAAAGAAAAGCCGGTTCTTAGAAAAGATTAATAAGACTGACACACCATTAGCTAGACTGAGTAAGAAGAAGCGAGAAAGGAACCAGAATAATCAAATTTGCACTGAAACAGGCACTATTACAACAGACATAATAGAAATACAAAACATCATTAGAGGATACTATGAACAACTATATATCAACAAACACGAGAAATTGGATGGATGGACAAATTAGCAGGCACACATAGTCTACCAAGATGGACATAGAAAGCCTGAATAGCCCCATAACCAGCAATGGTATTGAATCGGTAATAACCTCCTAACAGAAAAGCCCAGATCCTGACGGCTTCACTTCTGAATTCTACAGAACTTTTAAAGACAAGGTAACCTCCATTCTACACAAATTATTTCTAAAGATCCAAAGGGAAGGAATCCTGCCAAATTCATTTTATGAAGCCTCTATCACCCTCATACCCAAAACAGATAAGGATACGACAAGAGAGAAAAATACAGACCAATAATATCTCTGAGGAGTATAGATGCAAAAATTCTTAACAAGATACTAGCAAATTGTATCCAACTCCATTTAAAAAAAGGTTATTAATCATGACCAGGTCAGTTTTATTCTGGGGATGTAAGGGTGGTTCAACATATGCAAATCCATAATGGTAATACACCATATTAACAGAGAGAAAGATAAAAACCATATGATCATTTTAATCAATACAAAAAAACATTAGACAAAATAAATCCTTCATGATTCAGCAAAATCGGCATAGAAGGATCATTCCTCAGCATGATAAAAGCCATCTCTGAAAAACCTATAGCCGGGACCAGCAGTTAGCATGATGGCTATGTCGCTGGACTCCCATGTAGTTGACCACAGTTCGTGTCCCGGACCTGGTGGCTTGAAACTCACGCCAGGCGTGTGTGCGTGCGTGCCCAAGATCCCGAGAGGAGAATGGAGGAGAAGGGATTGCAGCGTGGCCATCCCCCCTAGGAGGTGATTTCTCGCTTTCTGCCTCTCTGTCTCTCTCTCTGTCTGTCTGGCGAGCGCACGCACCCTATCGCAAAAACCTCTCCAAAAAGAAAAAGAAAAAAAAAACCTATAGCTAACATTATATTGAGTGGGGGAAAAGCTAAAAGCTTTTCCACTAAAAACTGGCATAAGACAGGGCTGCTCTCTCTCTCTCCACTCCATTTCATTATAGAGATGGAAGTTCTAGCCAATGTGATCAGAGAAGAGAGTGAAATAAAAGGCATTCAAATAGGGAAATAAGAACTGAAATTATCTCTATTTACAAATGACATGATTGTATACATAAAAGACCTAAGGGTAGTCACCAAAAAAAATTTAAAAATGCACAAAAACAACAAAAAACAACTTCTTGAAGTAATAAATACAGTAAAGTTGCAAGATAAAAAATCAACTTAGAAAAATCTATATTATTTATATTTCCAAACAACAAGCAGAAAAAGGCAGAACTGAAGAAAGTAATCCCAATTACCATAACCACAGAAAGTATAAGATGCCTAGGAATAAATCTAACTAAGGAAGACAAAGACCTCTACAAGGAAAACTATGGAAATCTTAAAGAAGAAATTGAAAATGACACAAACAAATGAAAGGACATCCCATGTTCCTGGATGGTTAATCCAAATAAATGTTAGGAAAATGAACTGAGTAAACAACTTTCTAAGGAAGACATACGAACAGCTGAAAAAGCATAAGAAAAAATGCTCAACATCCCTCATCATAAAAGAGATGCAGAACAAAACCATAAAGAGACACCACCTAACCCTAGTCGAATGGCTAAGATTAAAAAAAAAAAAAATGTTAAGTATAGGACCAGCAGTTGGCATAATGGCTATGTTGCTGAACTCCCATGTAGTCGATTGTGGTTTGAGTCCCAGACTAGGCAGCTTAAAATCATGCTAGGCGTATGTGTGTGCGTGCCCAAGATCCTGAAAGGAGAATGGAGGAGAAGGGATTGCAGCATGGCCACCCCCCCTGGGGGGTGATTTCTCACTTTCTGACTCTATGTCTCTCTCTGTCTCTCTGGTGAGCGCACGTGCCCTAGCAAAAACCTCTCAAAAAAAAAAATATAGAAATAAAAAAGTATTTCTAAATGTCTCCATAGGCAGCTGTAAAAATTAGGTGAGATACTGCATTTTCCAATCTAAGTTATGCCTCTTGGTTTACCACTTATGTACAGTATTAATTTCAACATTCACTTGCTCATCAATATAAGGAAATAATAACTCCTACCTTAGATTTAAAAATTGAGCAAGACAGCATTTAAAGCATATGTTTTCTGGTACATAGTCAATACTCAATGGGCTGTAGCCATATACTACTATGAAAAGGCTAAAGTACATCAACAACTTGGCATAAATCAAAGATTTTTACCAGAGATTTGTGAATAAAATTTAAGGGAAACATGAACCTCAATGAGAAATTAATTAATCTGTAGTAGAAATTTAACATATCTCTCTATAATAAGTGAAGGCAACAAACTAAGTAGGACTAGTAGTTTATAATTTTATCACCAATAGGACCACGTACATTGTCATATTTTATAGTTGTTTTGTTTTAAAACAAAATATACATTAGTCACTCTTTCAAAAGCATACTTGTTATTAGACCTGCTACTAAATCTTTTTATCTAATGTTAACAAAGAAGCACATATGACTATATTTAAAATTTCTATCTAGAAGTATTTTAGTTTTATCTATATATCATTGGTTTTCATTATGAAACTATATATTTTATTTTGTGCTTTTAAAAACATTATTTTGGGGACCAGCAGTTAGCATAATGACTATGTCGCTGGACTCCCACGTAGTCAACCGCGGTTTGCGTTCCGGACCTGGTGGCTTAAAACTCACACTGAGCACGTGTGCATGCGTGTCTAAGATCCCAAGAGGAGAATGGAGGAGAAGGGATTGCCATCCCCCCTGGGGGGGGTGATTTCTCGCTTTCTGTCTCTTTGTCTCTCTCTGTCTGTCTGGCAAGTGCACACGCCTTATAGCAAAAATCTCTCCAAAAAAGAAACTTTTGGAATAAAGTCCATATACTTCACTAGACTGCTAAAGAGGTATGGCTTAATGTTTAAGAAGCGCTCTCATAAATTGTTCAGCGTGAGCATATCTAAAACTGGGACAGTCTATGAAACTATCCTATTCAGAAGATTCTGAATTCCTATCATATTCAGAGGAATTCTTTTTCTATGAGTGTAATTATTATTTCTGAAATGGATCAGCTCTTTAAAATGATCAGTTTTGGTCCAACCTACCATGCAAAAATGTCCTTCTAATTGCCCTTTGTCAATGGCTCCAGCTGCCTGTGGCATAAACACTTTGAACAGCTACTCAGCCTTCCTGAGTTTAAAATTGGTTCTTAATTAAAATGAGAAGCAATTACAACTTCATTTGTGCCATGAAAACTTTAAATCCTTGCCTCTAATATAAAACTGTGAGAAGAGAATCTAGATTTTGGTGACCATGGATAACAACAAAGTTAGCTGTTACTTTGAATGTTTGTCGAATTTCTTTATTATTTCTTCTTTCTAGGCATCCAGATAGTAAATATTTTCCTGTGCTGTTATATGAGACCAGCACATATCTATATCTGTATCTGTACCTAGACATAGATGATATAACTGTAAGTAGATATAGACATAGTCACAGATAAAGATATATAGTAGACATAGGTTTTCAGTTTGCTCATAGGGAACATTGAGAGGTTTGTGAAATTTATTATAAGGAATATTTTTTCCTTCACTTCCTTTGTCTTACCAAGTTCAAAGTGTATTATTAATACTTTGAAAGCACCCAACGTGGCATTGTGCTTCCAAGTACGTTTTATTAAGCATTGTGAGGCTTAGTTTTCTTTAAAAAAAAAAATAAAAATAGGAGCAGCATGAAGAAGAAGAGGCGAGAGTGACCCCCGGACCAACTAAAGCCTGCGCACCACTGCATCCCTCGCAACCAGCGTCTACGTCCCACCATCGCACTACCATGCCCAAGAGAAAGGATGAAGGGGATGCTAAAGGAGAAATGCCAAAATGAAGGATGAACTGCAGGGATCTGCAAGGTTGTCTGCGAAACCTGCTCCTCCAAAGCCAGACCCCAAGACTAAAAGGGCCCCTGCAAAGAAGGGAGCGAAGGTACCCAAAGGAAAAAAGGGAAAAGCTGATGCTGGCAAGGATGGGAATAATCCTGCAAAAAATGGAGATGCCAAAACAGACCAGGCACAGAAAGCTAAAGGTGCTGGAGATGCCAAGTGAAGTGTGTGCATTTATGATAACTGTATTTCTGGTGACTGTACAGTTTGGAATACTATTTTACAAAAATTCAGAATTTTGTTTTACCTTTTTTTTTTTTTAAGCTATGTTGTTAGCACACAGAACACTTCATTGTTTTGTGGGGGGAAGGCTATTTGTCACTAATAGAATGTCTCTGAAGCTGGATCGATTTGGACAACATCTTTCCCTTCTAGTTTTGACAGACTTCCTCTTGGCTCCAAGAGGAGGGATTCCCTGACACACACAGCCACCTTGGCA
Source organism: Tupaia belangeri chinensis (assembly GCF_000334495.1). NCBI lineage: Eukaryota > Metazoa > Chordata > Mammalia > Scandentia > Tupaiidae > Tupaia > Tupaia belangeri. Next base: position 3,260,819 of record NW_006160142.1, on the reverse strand, counting down.
CAGATGCCTTGTGATGTGGAAAACTTAACATCTGCTTTTATGTCCTCTCCCTCTCTGCCTCCAGCATAGACTTAACTCCTTTAAACCAGAGACCTGTTGGGATCTGACCACAGAAAATTGGTTAAACCAGTATATCAGGTAATCTGGACTTTCCAATGACATTGAGATGGCATCCTTCAAAAGAGCAGCAGTTCCTTTTCTATACTGTTGGATCTTCAGGTTGATAATTCTGCCATTTTCACTTCCTGAAAGTCAGGGTCAGCTCTTGAAAAGTTGTTAAGCATGCTAAATGTGAAATGTCAACCCTCACTCTAAACTTTCCCTGTTCAGAGCATAAAATGAAGACTTCATTGGGTTTTATAGTGGCTTTCTGATTTTGGTAGTCCATTTAAGAAGGGAGTCTGAAAGCTGTTGTATACTGTTAACAATTGTCTGCCCATGTCCTGCCTGAAATACCATGATTGTTTATGAAAAGTATCTTTAATAAAGCTGGATAGAGTTTGGCTTGGAAAAGAAAATGAACATACACACACAGTACTAGTGAAAATCTACTGAAAAATAAATCCAGGGAAAATAGTTGTATGTCCTACAAATAATGGATTATTGGTATATGTCTTTTCATTATATCTAGAGATATACTGCTTGTGCACTCTATATAATGTATGCATAGATATGAAAATGCTCTTCACCCATAAATCTCCCATGCTTAGTTTATTTTATTATGAAGTAGCTCTCCTAATGTACTAATTCTTAATTGATTGTATAAAGAACTTGTGGTTCTTTTAGATTCCTGCAGTTAGGTTTACAGCAATCTTCAATTGGTGAGAGAAAAATCTAAAAGTTGGCATAAAAACAATTAAACCTATATGGCTTTTGTTTAGTTCAAAGACATGGCAATACACAATTTAAATTATTTTTAGGAAATCAATTCTTACTTTCAATATCCTCAAAAGAGTTTTCAGTATGTTTTGGTAAAAAAGTGAAAGAACATATTATATCTTCCCATACCATAGTAATAGCTGTTTGGATTCTAATACAGAGGGACAATCATTTTACAATAATATTCTTGGTAAAAGAATACAATATATTCAGCATATTCTGGATGAGAAAACTCTTTTTGTATGCTATAAGGATATACATTAAATAAATGTAAAATAAATAATTTTTTTTTAAAAAAAGAAAGAAAACAATAAAGATTCTTGTCTAAGTGCTAATGTACATGCCTTTACTGGGACAATCTGCTCGCCTTTTAGGTAATGTTCACTTACACTGAAAATGAGAAAGCATTAGAAAAGTGCATAAGATAAAATACTGGGGAATATGTGTATAAATGAAAAGAAAAATTATTTACAGTTCTGGAGAATCCAAAAGTAAGGTATGATATTTATTAGAATGCAAATTGATATCAATAAATGTCTTCTTTCATGAAAGTTCAACTGAAAAGATGGTGATTTCAAAATATGCCTTGTTGGAGCCAGCATTTGATATGATGATTAAGACACTGGACTCACACATAGCCGACTGTAATTTGAGTCCTGATCCTGGTGGGTTGAAAATCACACCAGATAGGTGTGCATGCATGCTCAAAATACCAAGAGGAGAAGGGAGGAAGAGATTCCTGTGTGGCCAACCCCGTAGAGGTTGATTTCTCACTTTCCCATACACTATCTCTGTCTCTATTTCTCTATGGCAAAAAATATCTTTTAAAAATTGTATTTGCTTGGGACCAGCAGTTAGCGTAATGGCTATGTTGCTGGACGCCCACGTAGTCGACCGCGGTTCGCGTCCCAGACCTGGTGGCTTAAAACTCATGCCAGACGCATGTGTGTGCGTGCCCAAGATCCTGAGAGGAGAATGGAGGAGAAGGGATTGTGGCATCGCCATCCCTCCTGGGGGGTGATTTCTCATTTTCTGTCTCTCTGTCTCTCTCTGTCTGTCTGGCGAGCGCACATGCCCTATGGCAAAACCTCTCCAAAAAAAAAAAAAATGTATTTGCTAATTTAAAATCATTATCTAAAACATTTAACATTTATTTAAATATATAAACAAATGCTAGGAATAAAATCCTAAATTGGTCAAAGTGAAATAGTACTTTCTCACTTTTATCTTATTTTTGTCATAAATTTATCTGGAGCATTTATGTCCCTAAATTAATAGCCATATTTAGGGCCAAAGGCCTGAGAATAATTAAAGCATATCATTGTGATAGTTCCTTTAACTAGTGTAATTATATTTATAATCACCATTTGCTTATTTCTATTTGTTGGCTCTTTCTCTAAAATTTCTCCAAAATACTGTTAAATTGAGTAAACCTCCAAAGTATTCTAAACAAGAAGTTCTAATGTAGGAATTGGTCTTGGGTTGGGGAGGTTGATGAGTGGAAAACTACCTTGGTTATATGGTGTGCAGATTCTGTAAAAGAAGATTTTTAATAATTCCAACAAACTTTAATTTCTGGATTGAGGTCAACAAAATGTGCTTGTAGAAAAGAATTGACTTAATACATAAAAACAAAACAAAATCTAAGAAATCTTTGGATATAGTTTACTGCATACCAATTTTACAAAATTTTTTTCTTTTTTTTTTTTCTGGAGAGGTTTTTGCTATGGGGGCGTGTGCACTCGTCAGAAAGACAGAGAGAGACAGAGAGACAGAAAGCGAGAGATCATCCCCCCTCACCAGAGGGGATGGTCACACCAAAATCCCTTCTCCTCCATTCTCCTCTCAGGATCCTGGGCACACATGCACCTATGCCCGGTGTGAGTTTACGCCACCAGGTCCAGGATTTGAACCCGGTGTGAGTTTATGCTACCAGGTCGATTACATGGGAGTCCAGCAATATAGCCATTACTCCAACTGTTGGTCCCAAGCATAATTTCTAATAGTAAACTTCATTATATCTCTCTAATAACAATGCTAACCATTTGCTCTTGTGACTTCAAAGCTGTTAATATGTTTGTGTGTGTGTATGTAACCATGTGTGTGTTTCAGGTTTTCTCTTTTTCTGATTGGATTATTTAAATTTAATTGATTAGTTTTTTCAGAAAGAGAGAAAGTGCGTGTGTGCTACTCCCAATAGGTGAGTTGTCTGAGTTCCTTATATATTCCGGTTATTACTCCCTTGTCGGATGAATAGTATGCAAATATTTTCTCCCATTCTGTGTGTTGTCTCTTCATGCTATTTATTCTTTCGTTATACAGACCTTGTCAGTATGATATAATCCCATTTGTCTATTTTTGCTTTCATTGCCTGTATTTTGAGTTTTTGTATTTGTTTCTTTTTTTAATTTTATTTATTTATATATTTGGCTATCGGACACATATCCTCTCCAGAGAGATGGAGAGAGAGAAAGAGAGAGAGAGAGAAAGCGAGACAGAAGGAAAGTGAGAAATCACCACCATAGTGACAGTGATAGCCACACCACAATCTCTTCTCCTCCATTTTCCTCTCTGGATTTTGGACATGTGCACATGTGTCCTCAACATGTTTATCAAGCCACTGGTAAGTAAATCAGTATGTCACAGAAATGTATGCAGTGCAGTGTTTTTGCAGCACTATTCACAACAGCAAAGATATAGGAGCAGCCTAAGTATTCATAAACTGATAAATGCACACAATGGAATACTATTCAGGTAATAAAAAGGATGGAAACTTGTCACTTGACATTAAATGGTCAAACCTGGAGGACATTATTTAAATAAAATAATCCATAAAGGGAAATGCAGCATGTTCTCCCGTATGTGTGGAAATAGAAAAAAAAAATGGCATTATAGAGGAAGAGAGATGAAGAATGACTGGTAGAGGTGGGAAAGAATGATAGGAAAAGGGGCAGGGAATAGAGATACTGATTAACATAAATAAAACTGCAGGTAGGTGGAAAAAAATTCGAGTGCTATAAAATACAATAGAGAAAATACAGATAGCAACAACTTACTGTGTATCTTAAAGTAACTAAAAGGGGAGATTTTTGAATATTCTCAACCCAAATAATGACAAATAGTTTAGATTACAGCTATAATAATTATCCTGAATTAATCATCACACATTTTATTCACATTGTAATGTAATTTACATTGTAAGTCACATTGTAAGTCACATTGTACAAATAGGTTCAATTAATACATGTTAATAAAATGTTTTCTAAGTTAATCTTGTGCTAATCAACACAATCCTGCCAGTCAGTCATTTTATTAAACATCTTTCTTAAGTTAGAGGATTTGATTCCCTGCTAATTAGACCTTATTTTCCTCTGAAAATAAACCAATGATAATTAAGAATCCTACTATCATATACTCACATATATACACATACTCGCATACACGTTTTAAGTCTGAATCCTGAGCAAAGGCACAAGACACGGCATTTGGCATTATATTCAGTTTATCAGGACTCATCCTGAAAATTCATCTTAGTCTTCTGACCCACTCCAATGCATAGTAATGGTGACCAATATGAGGGAAAGGAGGTTTCAACAAGTTTATGGGAAATGTAATTAAAGCATGAGTTTATTTTGATACAAAGTGACTTTGATATCTATGCATAGTTTTGTTTTGTTTTGTTTGTAATACATATTTTTAATGATCTTTTCAAAGACTCCCTATACACTGAAGGCATAGCCCAGAGAGAGACATTGTCAACCAGCCCACATAAAACAATAGATCTAAGCCCTTGGGAGATTTCTATTTCTGGATCAAGGTTGAAGGAATGGCAGCAGAAGATGGAGAAAATGGACATCTGTTACTATTTTCTCCCAGTTTTGTTCAACCACTCAATGAGATTTTATTTACAAATAATGGAGACTATAAATTCTGAAATAAATGTTGAGCAATTATTGTTCAAAAACACTTGGACAGCCATAAATTTAAGACAAAGTTGTGTATGTGTGTGTGTGTGTGTGTGTGTGTGTATCTTTTTAATTTTTTCTAGAGGGCATGTGTGTTCGTCAAAGAGAGAGAGACAGAGAGAGGGAGAGAAAGTCAAAAAGTACCCCTAATGGGGAATGGCTACACCAAAATTCCTCCTTCATCTTTCCCTTTTTTCATGATACTGGGTACACACACACACACACACACACACACACACACACACACACTCAACAGCATGTTTTCAAGCTACTAGGTCCAGGACTCCAGCTACAATTGGTCATGTAGGATCCAGTCACCTCAACCACCATGCCACCAGCTGGCCCCAGAGATTTCTTCCTTACAGTGAATGGAAAAGTACTGTAAATGTGGATTACATCACTTTCTTGAAGTTATGCTCATGTGTGTCACCATTTGCAAATACTGATAAAGGAACTGAAAATAAGAAGTGTTACCTCAGTGGGGCGTATAATAAGAAATAGTAAAGTCAAGATCATATAGAGATAAATAGATAAACTCTAACATAAATGGTCTTGCATCTGCTTCTTGGCAAACTCACGCTCACTTCATGCTCCTCCTTCCTCACCTCCTCATCTCCTCTTCTTCATCTCACAGCTACTTCCCCACTTCAACATTCAGAGCACACCAGCCTCAAGTTCTTTTCTTTCCTTTTTTTTGTTTTTTGTAACGTTTTTTTTTTTTTCTATAGAAAGACAGAGAGAGAGACAGAAAGTGAGAAATCACCCCCCCAGTGGGGATGGCATGTTGCAATCCCTTCTCCTCTATTCTCTTCTTGGGATCCTAGACACGCACACACATGAGCCCAGTGTGAGTTTAAGGCACTGGGTCCAAGACTCAAACTGAGGTCAACTACATGGGAGTCCAGCGACATAGCCATTATGCCAACTGCTGGTCCAAAGTTCTTTTATTTTACAGAATACATAAAATTCATTCCTACAGATGTTCCTCAAATCTTTGTCTTCTTTCATTTTATCAAAGCTCCCCTTATCACTTTTCCAGCTCCTTCTCACCAATCAAGTTTCAGCTTAAGTATTATTTTCTTACCTCCTTTAAAGGCCTTTATCTATATACCCTTTCTATTATAAGATAGCTTCCACGCACAGATTATATCCTACAGCACCCGTTTCTCTTTTCTATCACACTGATTACAAATTTTCATTTGTGCATTTAATCTTTTATTTATCCTTTTTCCCCCCTCACTAGATTCTTCTCAATGAGAAAGCCATTGTTGTTGCCCTCTTCATCATATTCCTAGTGGTTATCACAATACCTAATATTCAAAGTATGCTCAATAAATACTTAATTTATAAAGTAGGAATAAAAAAATATTCTGACCAAACACCTGCCTAAATACAGTAACCAGTTCCATAATTAGGAGGAATTTGGAGATAATATAAAACCTCCATATATACCATATTTTATATAACCAATTTCATAACATGCATAGTCACATTCAGTTAATTCTTATTTTTTATAGACTGCTGGAAAGAAGCTCTTTAGCCATTTTTATACACCACTGAGTGTCCTTGCAAAAACCTTCAGACAATCTAGAGTAGACATACAAGGTAAAGAACATTTTTTCAGTAATGTTTTCTTAGCCAGTTTTTTTTTATGGGAATTTTACATCATCTCTGCATATAATTTCCATACCTGCTAGGTCATTACCACTGGTTATTTTTTAAATACATAAGATAAATGATAGATTATAAAAGAAAAGATAAAAGAAATGAAATTATTAAATCAGTGGTTTCATGCTATTCCTAGAAAAGATGAAGACTTGATCTTTACAAAACCCTGAAAAGAGGAGACAACTAGAAAATGTTTTTAAGTTAAAAATTAGTGCCCAAAAGGAATTTTTAAAAGCAAGGAAATAAAATTAAATTGAATACAGCCTAAGAAAGATAAAAGAAGTATCAAATGTGAAGGAAACATGGACCTTTCTACCTACCACTGAGTGCGCAGCTGAAGCCTCTGTGGTACTCATCCCGCCTTACCCCAGCCCTGTGTGGACTCTCTTCAGTGAGTACTATTTAGCTTAGCAGTCTATCATTTTCCCTATGCAAGTCTCCATTTAAAAAGGTAAGATTTTGCCCCTGGCTGGCTGGACTCTTGCCCTACATAAAGATAATTAGATTTCAACAGAACAGAAGCTAATTTGTGGGTTTAATATAGTGCTGCTTTTAGATAGTAATAAAATCCTTTTCTAAAACACTAAGTGCACATCAGCATTAACATAAATCAAGCAGTTCCCAGACTCGCATTTGAAGGATGTTTTTTATTATTTAAATCCCTAGAGGTGGCAAAATCTATGGCTACCTAATAATTCCCTTTTTTAGATTCAGATGATAATATTTGATACTTGAGTTGGAATCTAGAGGGTTTTTAGCGATTGGAAATGTGGGCTGTCTTGATGGTTTGTTTTGAGCTTTTCACTTTTAGATCTTAGGGTTAAATTTGCGGTATGGACAGATCTCATTTATAAAATATTAAGTCATATGTTTCTTCTTAGGAGTTAAAGAAGTCAATAATTTAGTGTTTGTATCTAATATGTGATCTTATCCTTCCATTGACACATATTTTGATGATCCAATACACAAAAGTTACGATCAGTCCCTAATAAAATATGAGAAGGATATGCAACATCTAGAAAAACGATTCATTTAATAACTTGTGATGTCAAACGGCAAGGTCATTCATGTAAGGGGAAATAGCCTACACTCTGTCATGCAAGAAAGACAGAGATGGTTCCTTGATGAGGATTTTTATATTTTTCCTTGACTTTGTTTTATTTTATGTTATGATATTTTCTGTTATGAATCAGAGGCTGAACTACCTATTAAACATATTTTGATCAAATCACAAGTTTTGGAGTCACATGATCAGAACCATTTCATGCTGCCTGAAATGGCAATGCGACTTTACAAGATACCCATAAGAAAATTCAGATCTCACATGCAGAGAACCTTTGGACAAGAATGAGCCCACCATGTGACCATAATCATAAAATATTACTGTTGGAAAATATAATACAAAACATATAGTCATACCATACATCATATTTATAACATAACTAATAACATACTTAAAATTGCTGCATCAAGCTGTTCCATCTTTGAACATACTTCATTGTCTAAGAAGTGTTTTTATTTATTTTACCAGCTTCATTGAATTGTAACTAAATTCAATTACCTACATATCTTAAATATGTATTTAAGGTATACAACTGTATAAGCTCTGAAAACTGGGTATTCACCTACAGAAAGATGAATCTGAACCCCTTTCTGTCACCAGTAACAAAAATCAACTCAAAGTGGATCGAAGATCTAAACCTAATACTGCCAACTATAAAACTACTGATGGAAAACACTGGGGAAACTCTGGGAGACATTGAGGTAGGCAAAGACTTCTTAAGCAAGACCCCCAAAGCACAGTCAATAATTTCCAAAATAGACAGGTGGAATTACAACAGATTAAGAAATTTCTGTACAACAAAGGACACCGTAATTATTGTGAATTGACAATCCTCGGAATAGGAGAGATTTTTATTAACTATGCCTCAGATAAGGGACTGAGAACCAGAATACACAGGGAACTCAAGCAGCATACCCAAAAGAAAATGATTAACCCAATTAAAAGATGGGAAAATTAGGTGAATAAACAACACTCTGAAGAAGACATACAAACAGTCAAAAAATATGAAAAAATGTTCAACATCTCTCATCATATGGGAAATGCAGATCAAAACCACAATGAGATCCACCTAACCCCAATCAGAATGGCAAAGATTAAAAAAGAAAAAAAAAATTGGTAAGTGTTGGAGTGAATGTGATAAAAGGAGAATACTCCTACATTATTGGTGGGAATGTAAATTATTCCAGCCACTGTGGAGAACAATATGCAGGTGCTTCAAAGACTTTCAAATAGAATTACCATATGATCCAGCAATTCCATTCCTGAGTATCTACACAAAGGACAGGAGAATGCTCATTCGGAAAAGCCCTTGCACAACAATACATATTGTAGCATTATTCAAGATTGCTAAGACATGGAACCAATCCAAATGTCCACAAACAGATGAATGGATCGAGAAGGTGTGGCATATGTACTCTGTTGAATGCTATTCAGCCATAAAAAACAAGGTCTTGGAATTTGATAGAAAGCAGATGAATACGGAAGATTTGTTGCTGAGTGAAGTAAGTCAGGCTATGAAAGAGAGACATTGTATGTTTCCACTTAATGTATACCAACTATTCGCACTCTATGGTACAGACTGAAAGACTGGAGAACATAAAAGCATTAAAAATTGTTATGGACACTAGAGACAAGTGGAAGAAGCATGTGGAAGGGGAAGAGAGTAGGAAAGGAAATTTGGAGGGGGAAGAGAGGTAAGACATTTCTGGGAAACACATATGGTTTATTATCTATTGATGAGGATGTGTATAGTATTCTGAACTGTGCTGGACTGAGGTGTTTAGTCTCTTTACAATCTAAATGATGTACAGAAATCGAACATATAAATAATAATAATAATAAAGAAACAAAGAGTATATGACCATGACACCACAATTGAAATGAGATACAAAACATATTTGTCACCCACACATGTTCTCATGTGTCCCTCTTATGATTCCTTTTTCCCTTCCTCTCCTTGCTCAATCCCTAGGCAGCCCAGTGATTTGTTTTTTTTTTCACTACATACTAATTTGCATTTCTTGAAATTTCATATTAATGGAATAATGAAATGTGTATACTTTTTAGGACTGTATCTTTCACGGGTCATAAGTATTATGTATACATCAATAATATATTCCTTTTTATTTGTGAATAGTACTCCATCATATGGATAGATCACAGTTTCCTTTTTTTTTTTTGAGAGAGATTTTCGCTATACGGCGCGTGCGCTTGCCAGACAGACAGAGAGAGACATAGAGACAGAAAGCGAGAAATCACCCCCCAGGGGGGATGGTCATGCCGCAATCCCTTCTCCTCCATTCTCGTCTCGGGATCTTGGGCACACATGCACATGCGCCCGGTGTGAGTTTTAAGTCACCGGGTCCGACTACGTGGGAGTCCAGCGACATAGCCATTACGCTAACTGCTGGTTCCCATAGATCACAGTTTCTTTACCATGTCATCTGTTGATGACCATCTGCATTGTTTCTAGGTTTGAGATTTTTTGTTTATTTCTGTTTTCCCTATCACAAAGACACTATGATCATTTGTGCATCAGTCCTTGTATGTACAAGTGCTTTCATTTCTTTGGGGTAAATACCTGAGAGTGGAATGAATAGACAAATTTCCTCCAAAGATGATTTCCAAATCAGTTGTACCATTACACTACACTGCTACCAGAAGAGTACGAGAGTTCAGCTCTCATATCCTGGTCAATACACAATATGTTCGAACCTTTCAGTTTTATCTGCTCTAATCTTTTGTTTCTATACAGCATTTTGGTTTTAATTTGTGGTTTTTTTTCCATGATTTTTTACCTCAAGCATCTTTTTATGCACTTATGTGATATGCTAATATTCTCTTTTCTGAAATTTCTGTAAGTCTATTTCCTGTTTTTAATTTTGTTATTGTGTTTTGGGAGTTAGGTGCATAATCTATATATAAACTTTTTATAAGATATATGATTTGCAAATATTTTCTCTCAGTCTGCCTTGCCTCTTTTTTTGTTTTGTTTTGGTTTTTGTTGAGAATTTTTTGCTATAGAGCACTCACTAGACAGAAACAGAAAGGGAGAAATCACCTCTCTGGGGGAAATGGCCATGCCTCAATCCCTTTTCCTCCATTCTCCTCTCAGGATCTTGGGCACACATGGACATGTGCCTGGTGTGAGTTTAAGCCACTAGGTCTGTGACTTTAACTGCAATTGACTACATAGGAGTCCAGCAACATAGCCATTACGCTAACTGCTGGTTTCTGTCTTGCCTCTTCATTTTCCCTTTATATTTTTTAGAAATATTTTTGCTATAGGGCGCATGTGCTTGCTGGAGAGACAGAGAGACAAAGTCAGAAATCACCTCATGATCCCCTCTCCATTCTCTTCTTGGATTTTGTGCAGGCGTGAAGTTGAAACTACTGGGTCCTGGACTCGAACCCCAGTCGGCCATGTGGAAGTCAGGCAACATAACCACTCCTCCATCTGCTAGTCCCGCCTTTTTGTTCTCTTAATGTCTTTTATATAGTAGAAACTCTGTAGCCATGCTTTCAGTATTATACTAAGAAACCTTTGCCTTAGCCTATTCAAGGTTACAAAGGTTGTTACCTGTTTCATTTTGTTTTTTCTTTCCCAAAAAGTTTTAATATACATATCTATTTTTATGTAATTTTTGTATATGGTATGAGAAACAGATTAGTTCTTTTTGCTTGAAGATGAAAGTTCAATTGTCCAAAAACAATTTGTTCAAAAGACTATAATTTCTACACTGAGTTTTCTTTGCTTGTTTGCTGAAAGATATATACAAAAATGTGAGACTATTTGCAGACATTCTATTCTGTTCCACTTAACTTTGTCATAACCTCGGTTTCATACTGTTTTGATTGCTGTGGGTTTATAATAAATTTTGATATTAACTTTTTTAAATGATATTTTGTTATAAGGTTTGTGCCCTCGCCAGAGAGAGAGAGAGAGACCAAGACAGAGAGAAGGAAAGGGAGAAATCACCCCCACACAGGGAGGATGGTCATGCCACAATCCTTTCTTCCTCCTTTCTCCTCTCAGAATTTTGGTCATGCATGGATATGCATCTGGCATGATTTTCAAGCCCCCGGGTCCAAGACTCGAACTGTGGTTGGCTATATGGGAGTGCAATGCCTTAACAACTACCCAATCTGCTGATCCTGATTTTGATACTAATTTTAGTCCTCCAACTTCACTCCTTTTCAAAATCAGTTTGGGTATTCTGGGTCTTTTGCATTTCTGTATGAATTTTAGAATCAGCTGGTCAATTTCTATTAAAAAAAAAAAGTATACCGGGACTTTGAGTAAAACTTTATTGAACTTATAAATAAATTAGGACTGGATTGTTTCTTACCAGTTGTGAGTCTTCCTAAACAATGTTTTGTGGTTGTTGTTTTATCCCTCTTTTATTTATTTTGTCAAACTTTCCCCGATTATTCATATTTTGATGTTATGGTAAATTAAAATTTTTAATTCCAATTTGAAGTATTTCTCACACACACAGAAATCCAATGATTTTTTGTATATTGATTTCATATTTGACAACCTTACTAAACTCATTTATTATAGTTAGTGGGGGTTTTTTTTAAAGATTTTTTGCATAATGTGTTTGTGGTCACTGAAAGAGACAGAGACAGTAAGAGGGAAAGTAGGAAATCACACCCCAGGGGGTAAAGCCATGCCACAATTCCTTCTTCTCCATTCTCCTCTCAGGATTTTGGGCATACATGCACATAGCTGGCATGATTTTTAAGCTGTCAGATCTGAATTTGAATCATGATTGACAAGGTGGAAGTCCAGAGCCTTAACTTCCAAGCCTAATGTTGGCCCCTGTAGAGCAGTTTTCTGTAGATTCCATCAGATTTCTAAAAAAAAAAACCATTCATTTCTGTCTGAAACTACACAGTTACTTCTTTCTAATCTCTCTTTTATTTCTTTTTGTTATTTACTGAACTGGCTAGGAATCATAAAATAATGCTGAATAGTAATAGAAATGCAGAAATCCTTGTCTCATTGCTGCTATTTGTGGGCAAGGATTCAGTTTTTCAGCAATAAATATATTATCAACTGTTGATGTTCTATAAATGCTCTTTATCAGGCTGAGGAAGTGTCTTTCTAAATTTACTGTGCATTTTGTTGTTTTTCAGGGATAGTTTTGTTTTTGTTTTGTAGTTGCTTGTTTGCTGTAGGACCTGTATACTTGCTGAGAAAGAGAGTAGGGAGAAATCATCCCCCAGGTGAGATGGCCATGAAACAATCCTTTGTCCTTGTCCTCTATTTTCCTATTGGGATTTTGGGCATGAAGGAACATATACCCAGAGTATTTTTCAGCGCTCCAGGTCTGGGACTCAAACTGCTAAATTGACCATGTGGGATCCAATCACTTTAACAACCATGCCACTGGCTGGTCTGTTTATGTTTTGCTTTGTTTTGTTTTTTTTTGTTATTGTTACATTGATTGATTTCTTTCTTTGTTTTTTTCTTTTGAGAGGTTTTTGCTCTAGGGCGCGTGCGCTCGACAGAGAGAGAGAAAGAGACAGAAAGTGAGAAAGAACCCCCCCGGGGGAGATGGCCACACAGCAATCCCTTCTCCTCCATTCTCCTCTCCAGATTTTAGGCACACGTACACGTGCCTCTGTGAGTTTAAGCCACCAGGTCTGGAACTTGAATCACAGTCCACTGCATGAGAATCCAGCAACTTAGCCATTACGCTCACTGATGGTCCCACATTGATTGATTTCTAACTTCTAAATTATGTTAAAAGGCATACTTAGTCATGATACAGTATAAATTATATATGTATATATATTTATATATATATGTATATGTGTGTGTGTGTGTAATATATCTATATCTATATCTATCTATATATGTTATATTGCGTTGCCAGAAAAGTCATGACACATTTTTGCATAGAAAAACAGAAAAATACATCAAGACTTTTCTGATTACCTAATAAATAACGGAAAAAAGAAAGAAATAAAACATTTAAGGAACACAAAAATGGAAATTAGCTGTTGATTATAACATGTATGATAATATCCTTTACTGGACTAATATATAGTGTATTCTTGCTGGGGAGATAACATTTTGCAAGCTGTAATGATACACAGTGATTGGATGTATAAAAATAAAAAATTATATATTGTATCAGTATGTAGTAGAAATTAGATATTATATATTGTTTAGACTGTATTTGCTAAACTTTTTCCATCTTTTAAATAACTTCTTATTTACATTTCATTGTTGTACATAATTGTGGGGTACAATATGGCTTTTCAGAGTGTTTATTTGCCATATTGTATTTGAAATGTTTCATCTATATTTATAAGTGTTATTGGTCTATAGGTTTTTTGGTGTCTGACTTTGATATCAGAGTAATGCTTATCATATAATGAACTGTAAAGTATTCCCTCCTCTTTAATATTCTACTAGAGTTTGTATTGAATTGGTATTACTTTCTCCTCAATGTTGCATAGAGTTCACCAATCAGTCCACTTGGTTCTGATGTTGGATTTCTTCACTTGCTCGTAGGTTAAGAGTGTGTTAGTTTTCAACACTGGGGGGTTTTAGGCATCTTTTATAATTGATTTCATTTTTAAGTTTGTTGTTGTCACAGAATATACTTTGAATAACTTGAATCCTTTTAAGATTTTTGTAACTTATTCTATGATCCAAAATATTGTCTAGCTTGGTAAAGTTTCCATGTTAATTTGATGAGAATGTACATTTTGTAATTGTTTATCAGCATGTCTATGCAATCAGATCAATTTCATGGTCATATTATTCAAAACTTCTTTATGCTTTCTAATGTTTCATGCTGCTTCTATCAATTATTGAGAGGGGACATTTAAATCTTTTAGTTTAATTGTTGATTTTCTATTTCTCCTTAATTTCTGATTTTACTTTATGTCCACCTGATAAATTGAACTCTTAGCATTGTTTAGATTGGCGTTTGTACGGTATATGTTAACTCATTCTTTTTCTAATTGCATTTTCTTTTTACTTTAAATAATAATTTATTTAATTCCATTTATTATTTTTTTAATTTGACCATACAGACACAGAGACAGAGAGAGAGCGAGAGAGAGAGAGAAAGGGAATGCAAGCCGACAGGTCCAGGACTTGAACCACTGTTGGCCATGTGGGAATCTAGCACCTTTAACCACCCCGCCACATGCTGGTCCCCTCTTTTAGCTTATTTGTGTCTTGATATGTAAAGTGCATTTCATATAATTATCATGGAGTTAGGTCATTTTTTTTAACCAGATACATATCAAACTTAGTTGGAATATGTAGATGTTTATATTTAACTTATTTATTGGTTGAGTTAAGTTTACTCTATCTGTATGAATTTATTTTCTATTTTTTCCATTTGTTCTTATTCACTTTTTCTTTGTTTAATATCCTCTTTGGAATGAATTGAATATATTTTGTTATTATGTTTCAATTCCTTTGATCACTAATTGGTTACAAATATTGTTTATGTAACTAAAGTTTATTACTTTAGAGTTATAGTATGCATCTTTAATTCATTCTAATTCACTCTCAAGTTGTAATCTTACCTATACTAACCATGACAATTTTCCTCCATTTCTCTCCTCTGTCTGTGCTGTTATTAGAATACATTTTACTTTGTCATGTGTTATAATTTCCATATTTCACTTTTTTTGTACCAACAGTATATTATCCTTGAAGACATTAAGCTGGTGCCATCATAAACCTTACTTATTTGTTTCTTATCTCTCAGTGACTAAGGTTCTTTGTTGCCCCATGTACCATTTATTGTAAGTGATTGGTAAATCATTTTGTCAGCTCTTTGGTTGTCTCAGACTGGAAGGCAAACCAATTTCTTTTACTTTATCTTAGTCAGAAGCTGAGCAGTAGAAGTAATTCTGATTTAGCCACAGATGTTTTAGAACTATTATATTTCAGAGCCATATTTCTTTCTGTACCTTCCCTGAGTAATCTTAGTTTTATTTCTTGATATTAAAGGCCTAATCTGTATTCTCTAAACTAATTGTTCTTTTTTTTAAAGAATCATATATTATGGTGGGGCTTTTATATTTTCTACATGTGTCATTTGAATAATTGCCTAAATTGGTCCTCCTTCAGTGTTTCAAGGTGGGCAGCTGCATAATATCCTATTTTATAATAGTACTTATGTTTTCATTGCATCTGATATTGTGCCAACCCAATTTTTGGTAGATATGTGTATGAATAACCTTAATAATAGTTCCAGAAGGGAATATATTGTCTTTTATTTAGGAATGAACTTTACCTAGTTGTTCATGAAGTATATAATCTAAATGTACATCATTAGGAGAAAGAATAAGTAGGTTATACTCAGGTCATACAGTAAAATAGTATGCATTATTGAAACTGATGACTAAGATTTATTTCTATTGATAAAAATATTTGTTACATTTAATCAAAAAAGTAAGTTGAAGAGAAGCATTTTTATGCAGGTTAAAAGCAAACATTAAGTTAGTTTGACTTAATTTTTATTAACTAGGGACATAGATAAAAATATTTTTTAAATAATTATTTATTTATTTAATTCCATTTGTTATTATTATTGTTATTATTATTATTTTAATTTGACCAGAAAGAGACAATGAGAGAGAGAAAGGGAAAGCAAGCCTCCAGGTCCAGGACTAGGACCCTGGTCCAGCATGTGGGAAGCCAGCACCTTAACCACCACGTCACTAACCGGCCCCTAGATAAAAATATTTTTTAACAATTTTAAAATGCTTTATCCATATGTGCAGTTATATATGAAGAAGAATGTAGAATATATGGGATATGCATGCATTCAATTTCACTTTAATTTTTGACCTTCTATTGTCATATTTTTATATCTATGTGTTTATGCTTGCATATATTGTTGCATATAGAGGTGTATTTATAGTACATGTATATCAATTAAATCAAGAAGGAAAAAACAGAAATCAAAGCCATTATTATTTTATAAACCAAAATAAAAACATTGGTAAATGTTCTGGGTAAATACTTTCTAGCTTACAGTTTCATATGCATTTTAGTTTTTTATTTTATCCAGCCTTTAGAAATAATGGCAAAAATAAAATTAAAAACCTATAAAAAATTTTGAGTGTGAGCTTAACTGTACTTTCTATTTTTGTCTCTTCAATTCAGCCAAATTTTAGCTTCAACATAATAAACCACAGAGGGTTAGATGATACAGGTTAATTTTCAGTAGCACAGCTGAATATTCTGGGGCTCGTCCAAGCTGAGCCTTTGGAGACCCATTGAGCACCGGTGTGTGTTGACCCTGTGGCTCTATTGTCTTCCTTCTCAGCAGTACTCAGAGCTAGACCCATGCAGGCAGAAAATCTAGCCAAGATTTAGTTTTTTCTGTTTGTTTTTTTTTTAACTAAATCCTGTGTTTTGTGTGCTTACTTTACTTTTTCAAATAACACCATTTTGTTCTGAAAATCACACAAAGAAATGAACTTAGAAAATAAATGTAGAAAATTATAAAGACAATTAAAAGTATCCATAAGCTTAACACCAGAGATAACTATTGTTAGTATTTTAATCCATTTACCTTAGATTTCAAAGCTTTAATATTCATCTGGTATTTGATATGCTGGGTTTATTTGCTGTCTTATGACAAACTTAACCAGAAAACGAAATATTATTTAATAACAATTAAGGACTGCTAGTATAATTGAATCAATATTCTCTTGTTAGGAAATTAAGTTGCTGTCAGTAGTTTATTATTACAAGTAATATTCTGAAGAATAAATTTGTATGTAAACATTTGAGGTGTTTTGTGATTATTTTTGAGATTAAATTTTTAGAACTGGGATTTCTGGGTCAAATTTTATGAATATTTTATAGGCTACAATAAATTAAAATAATAATTTACATGTTCAGGATATATTCTTTCTGCTTGATACTGGTTGATACATCTTTTTTTACAAAATCCTTAGAAGACACTTTGAGATGGTTGGTTAGGTGTCTATTTATAAATGTGTCATCAATTTTCCTTATTAAGCATTATTATTACTTTCTTTTGTCCATATTTTGCCTTAGTGGTATTAATAAAACTAATTTTAAAGTCTTGATGCTGTGATCCACCTGTCACCTCCACCAGCCCAGATCACAGGTCACATACACATATCCTACAAACTAGAGCCCTCCCTCATGGGTCCAGTTGCACTACCTGTGCCACCATCTGGCCCAAACCTTATCACTATATTTGACATACTACGAATTAAACTATCAATAGGATTTACCAATATAATCATGAGAATCCAAACTACTCCAAAACTCTCTTCATTTCTCTCTACTTGACGGAATATAAGAATGCCTTATTTGGAGCAGCTGGTGGCATTGTGGTTAAGACAACTGGATCCTAAATGGCTGACTATATGATTTGAGTCTTGGACTGGCAGCTTGAATCCTACACATGTATGTGTGTGCCAAAATCCCAAGAGGAGCACGGAGGAGAAGGGATTGTGGTAGGCCCATCGCCCTCTGAGGGTTGCTTTCTCATTTTCCTACTCCTTCTCTCTCCAGAGAGCACATGTGCCCTATAGCAAATTAAAATAAATAAATACTGCTTTATATTATGGTAGTACTGCATGCACAGTACAAGAAGTATTTTTGGTAGTACCTGCAGTACTACTATAATATATGGTACTATATTATTTGTATAACATTCCTGGTGAATATTATTAATAATCAATGAAGCCTTCTGTAATTGGTTACATATTCCCAAAGTATTAAATGTGCTTGAAATTAAGAATTACAAGGTACACATGTAACAAGAATGTTCATTGTTACTTGAGTATCTTTATCTTCTAATTCAATCCATTTTATATCAAGTCAGTATTTCCCTTTTTATTTTCCCAGTGATTTCATCTGACTTCCTGAGGTCTAATACATTTTAAACAGTCAGGGAAGAAAGGGGATCAGTGATGTTTGGTCCTCAATGTTGTCAACTATCCTTGAAGGAGACAAACATGATATACGCATTTCCATCTAGATTTCACGTATTGGTCTTGAGTGCTCTCTCTTTCCTCTTGGCCTCCAGAACTCAGGGTTTTCAGTGTTGGAGCCGTGTCAGTGCATTTCTGACAGCACTGGAAAAATACCACAGCTCCTGAGCCATCCTACAGTCCTGTCTGGGGTCCTTCTATTAAGGTGCCCATACAATTCATACATGTTATTACTCCTGCCCAGGAAGGGAAGCTAAAGTCTTGTTGCTGCCCTGAATTTGGGGCACAAAATTAATATAAGCCCTTTATCATTTTCTCAAGTTTTTCCAGGCATTTGTATTGGTTTCTTGCTTCTAGATATCAGTCAAAGAAGGAAGAGCCAAGGGTACCTCACGGAGACTCACAAAGTTCTTTTTCTTTCTACTTTGACTCTACTCATTCTCTCAAAATAGGCAAGATTTACTACTCTCTAGAGCAGGAAAACTAACTTTGACATATTTTTCAAATTTTTTGTCTCATCTATTTTACAGTTTTGAAACTCAAAAGTAACAGGTAGTTAGGTAGCTGGAAAAGTCATGACACATTTTTGCATAGAAAAACAGAAAAAGTACATCATGACTCTTCCAATGACCCAATAAATTCTTTAAATCTCTGCATTCTTGCTGTTATCTCTACATCTGGAGAATTTTGGCTACTACCTGAACGGTATTCGAGGAAAACACAGGGAGAATTATCTGTATATGTTCTTAGTAGAAAATAAAACATATTTTTTATTATTCTACATCTTTTAAAAGTGTATTTATTTCTTCCATGAGTGAGAGGTACAGCATGAAAAAGAAAACGCCCTCAACAGGGTTCTGAAACCATGATCCACTCCTAGTTTAGCCATCCTTGGATCATAGGCACAATGTGCTCAATATATTCAAGGAAGTCACCAGACTTGAGCTGAGGATGTTTCCGTGGAAAATGGCCTCATAGAGCATGAGGTTTTACCACTGTACCACCCTCTGGTCTCCATCCATCTGTCTTGACAACATATTTTGCATCTCTATTCTCTAGAGGGCTCATGCTCACCAAAAAGTACTTTTACAGCTTGGACCATATCTTAGTTTCTTCATCTCTGAAATGGAGATAATCAGAGAAACTAAATGAGAAGTTTATGGTGATAATTAGATAAGACAATGCTTACGAATAAAATTTCAAGTTTGAAGCATGCTATACATAAAGTATTAATGCTAGCTGTGGTTGTAATATATCAGAATATGCCAAGCTCTTTCCCATCTCAATCCCTTATCCCATGAGTCTTCACACAATTTGATCTTTCTTATAGCTTCAGGGGCTTAATAATACTAGTTGAATGAATTAATAAATGGGTTACCATTATACATTTTATTAGTATTAGTAGTATGTTTTACTAATTCAATATTCAGTATTCTTCACAATTTCTTATTAAATATTTAAAACCTTCTTATACTTGTGAAGCATTTTTATTTGCTCAAAAACTGCCAATGGCATAAGAGAAAATTGTAATTGAGTCCATTTTGCCTATGGTAAAACCCATTTATATCCTATTCCAAAGACAATTAATGATGAATAGAGAAATATTGCATGTAGAAGAATCTGTTTCAAAAGGCTTTAGGCAGAACTTCCAAATCTGAAAATAATTCTCAGTCAACATTTCAAAGTAAAACACTAAACATTTATTGCAATACTACAGACCTGAGTTTTGAAGACTTTCAAGTGATTCAGCAACTGATATTTGACCCAGGCATCTTTGTATTATTTGTCCTGTGAAAGCCATGTAAGAAATTTACTATGAAATTTAAATATTCAAGTAATTGTATTTATTTAACGTCAAAGAAGAATTAATTGTGTTATTTCTCTTATTTTGATGTATTTACTTATTTTTTTCTTGCATTATTCAGATATTTCCATCCTCTTCTTAAAAACATTAGGCAAGGGACCAGCAGTTAGCATAATGGCTATGTCGCTGGACTCCTACATAGTCGACCGCAGTTGGAGTCCCAGACCGGGTGGCTTAACTCATGCCGGGCGCATGTGCGTGCACGCCCAAGATCCAGAGAGGAGAATGGAGGAGAAGGGATTGCGGCGTGGCCTTCCCCCCTGGGAGGTGATTTCTCGCTTTCTGTCTCTGTCTCTCTCTGTCAGTCTGGCGAGCGCACGTGCGCTATAGCAAAAACCTCTCCAAAAAAAGAAAAAATAAATAAAAACATTAGGCAAAATGGAGCACATTATCAAATATCAGGGGGAAATATAGAAACAAGAAAAGCAAAAGTGTGGTGGAAAGAGCAATATATTAAATACCTATTCTGCTACTAAACTATTGTTAAATGTTCAGAGAATGATTTCACTGTCTGGGCATCCATTTCTATACATCTAAAAAGATGTCACCTGTTGGTACAGCATTAGTTGCAACTAATTGAAAAGTTCATTGAAGTAAGATTAAACAATGTAGGGAATGTAGCTGTTCAGAGGTTTGTAAATGTCAGACAAACTGTAGCCATAGGTGAGGCCTTTCAAACAGTCCAAGGATGGCATGCGATAATAGTTTCCTTACTTCTCTATTCTCTCATTTACCTAGAGGCTGCTTGATCCAGTAGTTGTGTGCAGTTTTAAACTTCATTTTCTCACGCTATATTATTTAGAATGGGAACATTTTCTTTGGGCTCTATAAAATTTTTTTTGGATCAGACATTGATTCTAATTGTGTTTTTGCAGTGATTTGCTTGTCTATCCGTGGTAAATTTTTAACAGCCACAGATGTTCTGACATTGTGCCTATTGAAAAATGGGGTCTTTTTCCTCCTCTTGGAATCACAATGGGGAGCTCTGCAAATCTTTTGACCACCAGAATATTCCACAAGTGATACCGGGCCACCATCTCAGTCCAGTCATGAAGATATTAAACGTTTCTGTTGTTACCACTTGGAATGCTCACTCTTAGATCATAGCTGCCTTGTTGACAGTAAGCCCAACTAGAAAAAGGCCCACATGGAGAGATCTGAGGATACTCACAGTCTTGACCAGGATACAGCCAACACCCATTACCAATTTGCTAATCAGGTAAGTAAACCTACTCAGAAGTGAATCCTTGAGCCCTGTTTGAGCTACCCGAGTTGATGCTGTATGGAACAATAAAAACCATCCATTATAAACTTTACTCAGATTGAAAATGTGAGAGCAAAATAAAAAACGGTTGTTATTCTAAGCCACTGTGGTTTTGAAGTGGCTTATTTTACAGTAATATTAACACTTTGCCAGAATACTCTACACTGACAGCACCGATTTTAATATTTATTTTTTCCTAATTATGTATGCTTCCTCCTGATATGTGATGCAGTAACTTCCCTGAGTAGCAAAATAGCATTTTCATTGTCAGCTTCAAAATATATTGACATGATGTTTGATAACATTGGCTTGTTTTAGTTGTGATGAAAGAAACCAACAGACTTATTTTTATGTTCATTATGTTTGCTTGTTCAAAATGACATGTACCTTGTCAAGTATCTTAGATCTATTGTTGAAATGTGTAGAAAAGGACATATTGAAGATTCTATAATTTTTATCAACATAGAAGTTAAGCTTTAATGGTATCTAATCAGGGTTGCTTCTAGTTTATGTAAAATCCTGAACAAATCCTTTTGCAGGGTTCCTACCTATTTAATCAATTTGAGCAATTTAGGCTAACCTTACCAAACCACACTGGTGACCCAATCTTGCATGATCCTGTGGAAGAGGTTCTGTGCTAGGATTGGGGCCTCACAACAAGGCCTCTGAATCCCAGAGATCCTCAGTGTATCTCATACATGAGGCAAAGAGCTCAAGAGGTTCCCAGAACCCCTGTGAATCTCAGCCCATATCTGGGGCATCTGTAGAGATGCATCACCAGCCTGGTCCTACCCCAGATACTGGCAGGGAACTGAGAGCATCTCAGGACGGTACTCAAAAGTAGGAGCACCCAGGACACAGGACTTAAGGCAGATGCTCTGCTAGTTTGGTTTAAGGGCAGATCTGCGTGTAATCCACAGAACACAAAGTCTTCATTTGACAAACTGAGTGGAAGTAGGAGACTTAATGTGTTCTTTTATTTTATATAGATGTGGGTCTATCAGCACTCTGAAGTATTAATAGATCTTGGCAGAATCATTTCATGCAAATCCTTATTGATCTTATCCATCATCATTCTTTAAAAAACCTATTTAAGATAAGATTATTTTATTTACCTATATAAAATAACCCTGTTCAAAAGTAACCTGTGGGGCCAGGTGGTGGCGCAGCAGTGGTGTAGCTGGCAAGGTCCCAGGTTCACGATCCAGGGCTTCCCGAGCTTCCTGGTAACACAGCTGCAGGCCTAGGAGCTGAGCTGGTTAAGACTGGGTGGCGGTGCCTATCGCTTTCTTTCTCTGTGTCTCTTTCTCTCATGGAGGAAATAGAACAATAAACTTTTTTAAAAAATTACTCTCACATTCAGAAAAAAGGTTGTAAAAATAATTCATTTCACCTAAAATTAAAATAGTACATATACAAATATATTTAGATAAGAAGTATCCAAGTAAAATTCCTGACATCTTATAGAATATTACTGTATTACAATATAATGTAGTCTTGTTATCTTATAACCAATGACTGCGGAGCTAATCTTACACCATGTATAAGCCATATAAAAGTGTGAGTAGTGTGAAAACATGAATTTTGTTTTGTTTCAAGGATTATAAAAATGAGTTACAACAGTGTGTGCATTTTATTACTCAAATGCAAAGGTATTGTTTGGTAAGTTTTGTACATGGAGGAATGTGTCTATTAACATTAAAAATTATTATAAAGGGGGCAGTAGGTGCATGGTGGTTGGGTTACAGGATTCCGGTGTGGTGAATAACAGTTCAAGTCCCAGACTTGGAGGCTTGAAAATAACACCAGGTGTGTATGCATGTGTGTCCAAAATTCCAGGAGGAAAACGGAGGAGAGGGGATTACAGTGTGGCAATCTCTCTTGGGGTGGCAGGGTAGTGATTTCTCACATTCTTTCTCACTGTCTCTCTCTCTCTCTCTGCTGAACACACATGTCTTATGGCAAAAAAATTTTTTTTCAATTACTAAAAACAATTTAAAGGGTAAATTTAATCATTGCAGATTGAGGTAACTTCCTACAGTTTTACAATGCAAATTTTTTCTGCAATATAAAATATTAGATACTATTTGGCTTTAAAAAGGCTACTTTGTCCCCTTTATATGTGGGGGAACACTGCAAAAATCCTCTGATAGACTTGATATTTTTACTTGTGGATCATATATAGGGAACACTAATATCCCCACAAAATATCATTCAGAGAGAAAATTCTGCAACCATTAAACTAGCTCTAATGTCAGGAGTTCTCATTTCTTTTCTAAGTTTCATTACAAATATTGATGAAAATGTCTCAATCTCGTAATATTTGTGCTTCAGTAAAATGTTGACTTCAATAGCATTCTGATTGTGATTTACAGCAGTTAATAGGAATTATTCTATTTAGATGTTTAAGAGGCTTTTCTCATTTCCTTCATCAGGTTCAATCATAAATGGCTTAATCATTCAGAAGACATTACTGAATTAGACTGCATTAACTGCATAATAACAGAAAAAAAAAGGCAGTATGGAAACAAGCTGAAATGCTATTAGGAAGGAACTAAGTTCATTCCCTTTAATTCCTTTGTTGATTCGTTGAAATTGTTGATGTGACCTCAATCAGAATTTCTGTTCTGTTTTGCTCATCAGTTTTTCTTCACGTTAGGAAAAATGCATTTATATTTTTGAGAGATAAAAATAGAGGCTATACATAGTTTGGGAAGTTACTGGATTACTGTATGAGTTTAGAACTTATATCAGATTCAAATTCTGATATAAGGAACCAAAATGAGGTTATGTAGTAGGCATAGAAATTTTTATCTTTCTTTTAAGACAAGTCATGAATAGGAAGGTGCTATTCAATAAGAAATGTTGGAGTAGCTAGTTGATAAACATTGATGAGATAAGAGAAGTGAAAATCTGCTCTGCAGGGATGGTTGAGATCTCACAAAAGATTTATCATCAGTTATTTAAAATTTTTACAGCAGAAAAAGTTGCAGTGAGCAAGTGCTAGACTAATCTGTTCATGCCCAGACTTTTTTTTTTTTTTTCTAAGATTTTTGGTATTGGGCACATAAACTCACCAGAGAGACAAAAGAGATGGCAAGAAAGAGAGACAGAGAGCAAGAAATTACCTCTCGGGAGGATGGCCATACCACAATCCCTTCTCCATTCTCTTCTTGGGATTTTGGGCACAAATGTACACGTACCTTTACTACTGTGTCATTTGCTGGTCCTATGCCCATAATTTCAAAGCAAAAATATATATATATATAAAAATTACCTGTTCAATTACTAATTCCCTATAATTTTGTCTGCAATTTGCATGTGACTTATTCAAAATCGCTTGTTTCCCACAGAGTCAAACTAATATTTCTATGTCCATGGCTTTTGACAAAACCAGTTTTTTACATGTTACTTTTTTCTTAAGAAAAGTCACTACATATTATTTAATTTTATTTATTAGTAGCATTTTTTAATTTGCTATAGAATACATGTCCTCACCAGAGACAGACAGGGAGAAAGAGAGAAAGAGAACAAGTCACTAGATTTAAGACTTGAACAGTGGTTTGCATCTCTTTGCTTCTTCTCAAACAAATGCCTTCCATCTAAATCATTCTTTAACTTATCTGAAAGTGTTTCAGCATCTACTATTTGATGCTCAGGGGAATATCACAGTCCTCATGTCTTTCAGTTTATTCTTCAATATTATCTTTCATTATACTCTCCAAGCTTTCCTTTTTCTAAACTAATTTCCCTTTGTTTTTGCATATTCGCCAGTCTGTCTCATCTCTTTTGTCTCCAGAGAAAGCCTTACCTCACAAATTCTTTTTCTGATTGGGAAATCCTTCTCTTTCCTTTGGCATCTTAAAAGCTAAGGAGCAGGTTGCTTCTTCATTGAAATTATTCCTATCCTAAGATTGTAAAATATGAAGTGTTTTGTGTATCTCTTTTGTTGAGGAATTTCGTAGATATTGTTACAGACCTGCCTTTTCTCTCTAGCATTTTTAAATGTTACTAATAAGAAATCCTTACAAGGAAATTGAGGGCATGATACAAGTCAGTACAACATAAATGATTACAGATTATGATGAGTATCATGAATATAATAAATAAACTGACAAGACAGAAGGAACAGGAAAGCCACTTTATACGCATCCGGAAGGCTTCACTATGTAAGATTTTAGTTAAGACCTAATTCTGAGAATGATCCAGCCATGAAAGGGTTGAAAGAAGAAAAATTCAGAGAAACAGAAGCAAAAAGTACATGAGATTTAAGGGGGAAATGATTTGGTAAGTTTGAAACAAAGAAGCCCAGTGAAGCTACAGGACAATGGCTGGAGAAGTGCTATTTGGAGCAGGTACAAAGTCGTAAGATCACAGATCACTGTAGACAGTAGTTACTTTGTTGTAAGTGTCAGGGATAAATTTTAAACTGAATAATGATAATCTACCTTACACTCTATATTGTAATAAAGAGGTAGATTACAAATTTAATGAGTAATGAATTTGGATAGAGACAAAAGTAACAATAAAATGTGTGATACATATATGGAGAGTTTATCTTTTTTTTTTTTTTGCATATTGTATGACAGCAATCCCTATGATGGTCCTGAGAAGTAGATCTTATTATTTACTTTTAACTAATGGAGAAATGACTCTCAAAATGTGAAGGAACATTTCCAGCTCATTGGAGTTAGCTGGGTTTGATTCTGAGTTTAAGGATTTATACTTCTCCTATACTATTAGGTCACTGGAAAAGTCATGTCACATTTTTGCATAGAAAAATACATCATGACTTTTCCAACAACCTAATATGTACTTTACATGGATCAAAGAATCACTATTAAGTTTGTTTTTTTGTTTTTTGGGGTTTTTTTGCTTTGTAATCAGTCTATTAAGGAGACATTCATACATTTCAAGAATTGCTTAAATTCTGTTAATCCAGATTTAAGCATGTGAACATATGACTTTATAACATACAATTAAAGTTATTCACCATAATCTGCTATCCTACCAACATCGAATTATAGTTACTTTGGAGCATAAGTTAAATGATTTAAAGTAAATCTGTAATACCTAATAACGCCTTTCTATACCACACATGCAAATTACTTCTCCATGTAAAGTTTGTTTCACTTTGTAAGTTACCCAGTTCCAGAAGTCACTATTCGGGGGCTTTTCATGGTCCAAGGAGAAGGGGAGTGGGGGAGTTGGGAGTAACCAGAACTGGTCACATATATACACATATATACATATACATATGCTAGAAAGGTATCATTACTATCACTGATGCCACAGGCTAAACTATATTATGCCATCCATCTTCAAGTTGAGGCAATAGAATAAATGCAGAGACATCACAATGAGTCTCACTTAATACAAATAACTATACAGACCGTCACACACTTTCCTACAATTTTTGTTCTCCTTCTGATTACCAGTTACATACAGGATTTTAATTTCATAGCTTGACAATGAGGGGTCATACACTGAAGTCAATACATATACCTAGCATTTCAGCCTGAGCTCATCCATGTACATGGCTGAAATCAATTACAAGGAATGGCCTAACAAATGATAGGGGAACTTTGTAGGTTTTACAGCTATTAAAACTGTATCTTGCACATTGAAGTCATCATACATACAGGGCAAAGTCAGCTTTTATATTTGCATTTATTCTTCATTAAGCTTTTTAAAACACTACTATAGATGAGTATTAAAACAAAAACAATAGCAAGTAGTGAGCATATTATGATTGCAGTCCTTCACTCATTCATTACTGCATATAAAATGCTAGCAGTGTTATCACTATTAAGTTTTTAAATTTAGCTTCTTCTCCAGAAAACATTCCTGGATCATTTAAAATATACATTAGAAAATTATGAAGAAGATTGGCATAACAAATGCCACTTATAATGAATTCTTATGCCATGCAAACAAAAATCCTGGCCCACGAGTTTAACTCTATTACTATTATGAATCTATAAAAATAGTCTTTGTTTATGAACATAGTACTTGTCTGGTGTCATTATCATACTGTATTTTTGATATACATTTATATGAATGTTGGCATGACATAGATAGCAAAGTCTACTGGGTAAATCCTACAATGACAAGACAGAAAGCCTGATTTATTTCCATTTAGAATAAAGTAGATTGTTTCACTTATCTGATTTTTGCTTTCTCTATATTAAAGAGTAATCTACTGGGAAAGAGGCAGACAATAAAACCCTTATTCATTTAGTGACTGAAGATCTTTTTTTTTTTTATCACCATTAACTAATACTATTTTATTGCTTCCTCTAATTCTGCACTGAATGTTATTCTTTCAATAAACTGCGTTTATTTCAAGGCTAGTAGGTGGTGTGGTGGCTAAGGTGTTGGTTTCCTACATGGCTGACTGTAGTTCAAATGCCACACCCAAGAGCTTGAAAGTCACACCAAGTACATGTGTATGCCTGCCCAAAATTCCAAGAAGCGAATAGTAGAAAGGAGACTGCAGTGTGGCCATTCTCACTGATTTCTTACTTTCCCTTTCTCTGTCTTTCTCTTTGTATGGCACACATGCGTACACACACACACACACACACACACACACACACACACACACACACACGCTATGGCAAAACAAAACAAACAAAAGTATATTTTTTCATTTTCTCATTCAGAGGTTGATTCTTTGAACATATTACAAATTTGAGGGTTTGTGTACAGATAGGTTTATTAACACCCTTAGTCTTGTGAAGTGTAATGACCATCAAAATGATTTTATTAGAAATCAGATCCCAAAGATTAGGAGAGCACAACAAACCAATATTATTTGACTATTTTATAATTAGTGACTCACCAAATGAAAAGATCTTAAAGTATCTTAAATACCTCAGTCTTAAACCTTTGAAATGGGAAAGAATTTAAAAAGGGGTAGGCCAACTTGATATATAATGTTTTCTACTTTATGATCAAATTCTTTATAATGTTTGGTTGCATATAACAGTACATGATATTCATATATGTATATCTCTGTGTATGTAATCATCATGCCTTTCATATATTTGTATGTGTGTGCAAAGCAGTGGAGATATTTTTATCTTTCCCAATTTTTATCTGAATGAAAAATGACAGGCAGTTCCCAAAATTAAAAGTATAGCCTATATTCCTTCAATACGTTGATCTAAAATATTGGACAGTCTAGAAGTAATAGAGTAATCATCTTGTAAGAGAAAGGGAGTTACTTTAGGTTAGAATTAAAAGTGGGTAATACATCTACACAAACTGGCCTTGTAAGTATATAGATAGAAATATTTAAGAAACTTCTGGAAACAAAAATATTTTGTCTACTATCACCAGTCTATGAGAGT
>NW_006160142.1:3207450-3231768 GCF_000334495.1 Tupaia belangeri chinensis | reverse complement strand
GAAGCATGATATAATTGTGATCACTTATCTCATGGCATGTATAGTCATTGAAATGACTCT
This sequence comes from Tupaia belangeri chinensis, assembly GCF_000334495.1. Lineage (NCBI taxonomy): Eukaryota > Metazoa > Chordata > Mammalia > Scandentia > Tupaiidae > Tupaia > Tupaia belangeri. Next base: position 3,231,708 of record NW_006160142.1, on the reverse strand, counting down.
GAGACCAAGTGTAAAGAAAAACAATTGGGCCAGCAGATAGTGTGGTAGCTGAGGCGTTGGATTCTTACATGGCCAAATTGTTCAAATCCCAGACCTGGTAGATTACTCTCTCTCTCTCTCTCTCTCTCTCTCTCTGTCTGTCTGGTGTGCACATATGCCTTATAACAAATTAAACATAATAATAATAATAAATTAAATTAAATAAATAATTCTATAACAGAAAGAAAAGAAACAGTCATAACTAATTATCTTTAGTTTTTATTTTTTTTCTCTGTAGTATGCACTAGTTTGGGAGAACAGCACATTGATATAAGACTAGAGAAGAATCTTCCAGTTCTTGCCTAGAGAAGCGTCAGGGTCATGGACACTATTAAGCAAACACACAAGCAACAAGTTTTCCTTCTTTTGTTTTTAAATTTAATTACTTAGGAAAAAATAAAAAGACCTATTGCTTTTATTTTTTAAATTCTGGAAATAAAATAGATGTTTCATATATAGATATAGATATATTGATATAGCTGCCGAAAAGCTTTAAAAAAAGGTAATTTTCAAATGAACTTTTTTTTTTTTTGATATATTCTTTGGTCCCAGGCAGATAGCATAGTGATTAAAATGCTGGATTCCCACATAGACAACCACGGTTTAAGTCCCAGACCCAGTGGTTTGAAAATCAAGCCGGACACATGTGTGAATGCCCAAAATCCTAGAAGAATGGAGGAGAAGGGATTACAGCATGGCCATCCCCCCTGGGGAGTGATTTCTTATTTTCCCTCTCATTGACTCTTTCTCTCTATCTCTCTCTATGACAAGTACACATGCCCTGAAGCCAAAATCATACACACACACACACACACACACACACAATATATATATACACATTCCTCCAGGCAGTGAGTTTCAGTCCAATCTAATGTATAGCCCTTTGTTCTTTGGGAAACTATGTATATAGGACTTAGGCTACATGATCATATTTTAATAAAAGGTTATCTCAGAATGATTTGCCTGTTCTTCCTATTTAATTAAATTACAGTGTTAAAAGGTTGCAAATAAACCTAAAAGAACTTGGTACATTTCATATCACATAACATACTCTGACTCCCTCCTTTCATTCACTCCATTTCTCCTTTTCTCCGTTCTCCCTTCTTTCTTTTCCTCCTCCATTATTCTGTAGTTCCTTCCTTCTTTTCCATCTGAAATGTGAGTTTTGTGAGATCAAGAACTTCTTCTTCACTGTGCAAACCTCATGCCTGGCATAATGAAAAAAGTAGAAATTCAATAACTGTCCATTGTTTTGGTCAAAAATATTATCTCCCTGTTCAACATAAGACTTTAATTTCTAATTTCCTCACAGAATAGTGCCATTTTTCTGCTTTTCCTTTTTTATCTATTTACATACTTCAGTGTAGACACTCCAGGATCTCTTCAACTTATGTGTCATTCTGTAACTTTTCATTATGGTACACACACATTTTGTTCCCTAACTAAGCTTTTCTTCCTCCTTCTCTTCTCTTTCTCTCTCTCTTTCTCCTTCTCTTCCACTCTCCTTTGAGCTCACGAGCTTCAGTGGTTTTCTTTGAAGGTAATTGAGGTGGAGGAAAAACACTCTTCATTCTATATCATAACATTTTAAATTTATGTTGTCCTAGCAATATGACAGAATTTTTTTAAAAAAATAGAAAATGTTTTCCTTATCAAGAGCATATTCAAAACTTTACAATCCAAAAACACATATAAACAATGTTTAGTACACTAAAATTCAAGATTTCATAAAAAATTCAAATTCAGATATATATATATCTATATCTAAATATATATAGATAGCTATAGGGTATGTGTGCTCCCAAGATAGAGACAGAGAAAGAGAGAGGAGGGAAAGTGAAAAATCACCCACCAGGGAACATGGCCACACCAAAATCCCTTTTCCATTCTCCTGTCAGGATTTTGAGAACACATGCACATGTGCCTGGAGTGATTATCAATCTGTCAGGTCTGAGACTCGAACTGTGCTGTTGGCCATATGGGATCACATCACCTGCTGACCCGTTTTTTTAATTTTTTTTTTTTAGAGAGATTTTCACTGTAGGGCGCGTGCGCTCGCCAGACAGACAGAGAGAGACATAGAGGCAGAAAGCGAGAAGTCACACCGCAATCCCTTCTCCTCCATTCTCCTCTCGGGATCTTGGGCACGCATGCACACGCGCCTGGCGTGAGTTTTAAGCCACCGGGTCCGGGACACGAACCACGGTCGACTACGTGGGAGTCCAGCAACATAGCCATTACGCTAACTGTTGGTTCCCAAGTTTTTTAAATTTTAACAACTGATAGTCAATCATTACTTCAGGTCTAATGTTATTTTACATTACAACAAGACCTAGGAGGATCTTCAAAATAGATTGGGCCTTAAAGAAAACTCTTTAATTTTCTCACATGACAGATCAAAAAACTTAATTCAAGGAAGTTATGTGACATCTGTCATTTGTTTTAAGACATAGTCCCATTTTACAAGACTTACTATATTTGGGGGCAATAAACTTAACACGTGTCAGTCACTGTGCTTGGGAATTTACCTTTTCTCAAATACTTAAGCATTTTCAAAGTAAGAACAATCCTCCCTGACATATTAGAGAAACGGAGACATTTGAAAAGTACCTCTCAGCTATGAAGTGACACAATAGATGCAAACCCAGCGGACACAAGTTCACTGGGAACTGACTCACATCCTAGATGTCTCTGGAGTCCACAATTTTTCCATTACACCACACTCTCTCTCTAAATAGATCCACACATAACGTAGGCAGATATAAAATAATTCATTTTAGGAGATTATGTTGACTGGTGTAAAAATATATTCATATAAGAATTAAATGTGGTTAGATTAATAAATCCTGGTGCAGTTACTAAAACTTTCTCAGTGAATGAGTGTAGGAGCTGATCCTTAATTAGCTTTCTTTTCCCATTGGATAAACACCATAGTAATATAGAACTTCATCATTTATATCTGGTGCATCTCACTCTTGGGAACATTTTTAAGTGTTTCCAAAGAATTATCACTTTTTAAAAATATCTCTAATAAATGAATATATTGATAAGTTATGAATTTTTTCACCTAGATGGCACCACTGAGTAATTTCACTGGAGTCCAAAGCCTTTACAGTTTTGCCACTAGCTGAGATCTGGACTTTTGTATCTACTAAGATGTCTTATAAAGTCAATTGTAATTCTATAATTGAACTTTATATTCTATGCCACTGTAGTGAGAAAAGATCTTCAAAAGAGCTCATACTTAACATGATTTGATCTAATATATAACTTAATTTCAATAAGCCTTCCAGCTAAACTTACTATAGCCGAATCTATTAGGTCATGGGGAAAGTCAGGACGTATTTTTGTTTTTCTATGCAAAACACATCATGACTTTCCTGATGACCCAATAGTAGTTTCCACACATACAGAGTCAAGATAAAATGCTTGGTTTGTGGAGCTTATGCACCTATATTTCTCCCAGCTTTAGTTTATACTCCAAATAGATCTTACTTAGATAATCAATTGGTTTTCTAAGAAATATTTCTGCCTTTAGCCACCAACTTTCTAATGCACTCTATAATAGTCAATGGTGATTTTCCTAAAACAAGTAGTCATCTGCTCAAAACACATCCAATGATTTCCATGGCAAGAAAAACATTAAAAATATATTTTTCACATGTAACTTTCAGTAGTGTGAAGAAATAGGTGTTCAAAGGTAGATTGTGACTTTTTAAATTAATAAATAACACTTGTTTTATTTTTTTTTAAAAATAGGATATATAGTGTGATATTTCCTGTAAGCATAGCCATAACTCATTTATAGTGTATGTGTACACACCACCAGGAATTAATTCTAACACAACTGTAACCTTGACTTTCTCTAGGAACAGACTCACATCCTTACAAGTGAATGTCTTAGCTGTCTTTAGCTGTTTTCTGGGGAAACAAGTAAAATGCCTAGGAAAAAAAAATCTTTTAAAATTTGGGACCAGCACTTAGCGTAATGACTGTGTCGCTGGACTCCCACGTGGTCGACCACAGTTCAAGTCCTGGACCCGGGTGGCTTAAACTCATGCTGGAAGCATTTGCATGTGTGCCCAAGATCCCGAGAGGAGAATGGATAAGAAGGGATTGCAGTGTGGCCATCCCCTCTGGGGGATGATTTCTCGCTTTCTGTCTCTCGGTCTCTGTCTTTCTGGCAAGCTACATGCCCTATAGCAAAAAACGTCTCCAAAAAGAAAAAAAAAATGCTAGAGGGCACCTGCTGTTGCCAGAGAAAGAGAGAAAGAGAGCGCAGCCCATGGGAGATAATCATGCCACGATCCCTTTTTCTCCATTTCTCCATTCTGGATTATGGGGTGTATATACCCAAGAACCCAGCATTTTCTAAGCCACCACGTCTGATACTTGAACCACATGGTCAGCCACGTGGGATCTAGGTGACTTAACCATACCACCACCAGATGTCCCAGGAAGAAGTATATTCAATGTTTAAAATGCATCAGTGAACATAGCAAGCAAGGTATACTTGGACTACAACTAAATGAAGGTAGAAACCCAGACATGAAAAAGAAAGCCACTCTTTACTACTGAAAGCATTTGTTGAACAAGATTAAGTAACTCTAGAGGACCCAGAGACTGAGAGAGAAATTCAGGGTACAGCCAAAATAGAGTTTAATAGGAGTCCTCTATCCAAACAGTCTTCAAAAGATAAATCAGAAATAAATAATCACTGCTTTCTCATTCCTCCTACAAGAGACACAAAGAAAATCATCCATTTAGAACTTGATTCTGAGAGAAGGGGGAAGGGATGCTACCATATGATTTCCTTAATAATATGAGGCCACAGCCCAAAGCTAAAACAAGTACTCAATTATTATGCAGATTCTTAATTTCACTGTTTTAACTTTTTTTTCCTCGACATTGTTGCTACAGGGTACATGCGCTGGCCAGAGAGACAGAGAGACAGAAAGAGAGAAATCACCCCCCCAGGAGGGTGGCCACACTGCAATCCTTCTCCTCCATTCTCCTGTCAAGATTTTGGGCATGCTCTCACACATGACTGGCAGGAGTTTTAAGTGGCCAGGTCTGAGACTCGAACTGCAGTCAACTCTGTAGGAGTCCAGCGATGTAACCATTACACTATTGGCTGATCCCATTAACTATATTTTTTCCTGCATTTTTTTTTCATTATTATTATTATTATTGTTATGCATTCAATCACTATGCATCATTTAGCTCGAAGACAGAGTTTACCCGACATGAAATAAGCCTCAGACAAGTTGAGAATACTATACATGTTATTATCAACAGGTAATAAACAATTTCTGTGCCCCACAAATGTCTTACCTCTCCATTTTTCTCCCTAATTTCTTGCCCTACACTATTCCCCTCTCCCACAACTTCTTCCATAGTATCTCCAGTGCCCATAACTATTTTTAATGCTTTTATGGCCTCCAATCTTTAAGTCTCTACCAGAGTGTGGACAGTCAGTGTATGTCAGTACAATGTCTCTCTTTCATAGCCTGACTTGCTTCACTCAGCAATAAATCTTCCATATTCATCTACAGTCTATCAAATGCCAGGGTCTTGATGCTTTTTTATGTCTGAATAGCATTCCATGGAGTATATGTGACACACGTTTCCATCCAGTCATCTGTTCATGAACATTTGGGTAGGTTCCATGTCTTACCAATCATGAATAATGCTGCAATAAACAGAGATGTGCAAGCGGTTTTCTGACTGAGCATTCTCCTGTCCTTTGGGTAGACACCCAGGACTGCTGGATCATATGGTAATTCTATTTATAGGTCTTTGAGGAAATTCCAGATTGTTTTTCACAGAAGCTGGGCCAATTTACATTCCACAAACAGAAGAGGAGAGTTCCTATTCATCACAACCATTTTTGTATTTTAAACCTATGTCATTCTGACAGGGGTTAGACGGTATCTCATTGTGGTTTTCATCTCTATCTCCCTAATGATGTGGATGTTGAACATTTTTTTCACATGCTTTTTGGCTATCCATATGTCTTCCTTAAAAAGTTTTTGTTCAGTTCATTTTCCCATCTTTTAATTGGTAATCACATTTTTGGGGGGGGTAAGTCACTAGAGTTCCCTGTTTATTCAGGTTATCAGTCCCTTATCTAAGGCATAGTTTGCAAAAATATTCCCCCATTTAGAGGATTGTTGATTCACACTAATTATTGTATCTTTTGCTGTGCAGAAACTTCTTTATTTAATGTAATCCCACTTGTCTATTTTGGGGGATTATTGCCTAGGCTCCGAGGGTTCTCATTTAAAAATTCTTTGCCTGCCCCAGTGTCTCCCAGAGCTTCCCCAGTGTTTTCCACCAGTTGTTTTATTGTTTGAGGTCTTAGGTTTAGATCTTTGATACATTTTGAGTATATTTTTGTTAATGGTGAAAGATGGGGGTCCAGTTTCATCTTTCTGCAGGTAGATATCCAGTTTTACTGGCACCAGTTGCTAAAGATGTTTTCCTTTCCCCATTGGATTGGATGATGTCTTTTGTCAAAAATCAGACGACAATGGGGAACAGCAGTTAGCATAACGGCTATGTCGCTGGACTCCTATGTAGTCGACCGCGGTACGTGTCCCGGACCCGGTGGCTTAAAACTCACGCTGGGTGTGCATGCCCAAGATCCCGAGAGGAGAATGGAGGAGAAGGGATTGCAGTGTGGCCATACCCCCTGGGGGTTGATTTCTCGCTTTCTGTCTCTCAGTCTCTCTCTGTCTTTCTGGCGAGCGCACACGCCCTATAGCAAAAACCTCTACAAAAAAAAAAAAACAAACAAACATCAGATGACTATATGCTTCGGGGTTTATTTCTAGAGTCTCTCTTCTGTTCCTTTGGTCCACCTTTCTGTTTTAGTGCCAATACCATGCTGTTTTGGTTATCACAGCTTTATAATATATTTTAGGGTCAAGGAGTGAGATGACGCCCACTCCACTCTTATTGCACAAAATCACTTTTACAATTCAGGGTCTTTTATGATTCCAGGCAAATTCTATTATTTTTCCCCCTAGATCTGTAAAAAAATGTCTCTGGTTATTTAACTGGAATTGCATAAAAGATGTAGATTAATTTGGATAAAATTGCTATTTTGGGTATATTAATTCTTCCAATCCAGGAACATGGGATGTCCTTCCACTTTTCTGTGTTATTTTTGTTGTTTTTGGTTTTGTTTTTTAAGATTTTTATAGTTTTCTTGTAGAGGTCTTTGACTTCCTTGGTAAGGTCTAGCCCCAGGTATCTTACACATTTTGTGGCTAGGATAAAAGGGGTTTTCTGGGTTTTTTTGAGTTCTACCTTGGTCAGTTTGTTGTTCATATGTAAAGATGCTATGGATTTTGGATGTTGACTTTGTATCTTGCCACTTTACAGTATTCAGTTATTACCTCAAGATGTTTTTTCATGGATACTTTTGGATCTAATTATACCATCCTGTCATCTGCAAATAAAGATAATTTCAACTCTTCTTTGCCTATATGAATGCCTTTGATATTATTCTCTTTTCTGACTGCATTGGCTAAGACTTCCAGCATTGTACTGAAAAGGAGTGGAGAAGTTGGGCAGCCTTGTCTAGTATCCATTCTTAGTGGAAAAGCTTTCAGGTTTCCCCATTCAGTGTAATGTTAGCTATAGGTTTTTCATATATGCCTTTTACAGTGTTGAGAAATGACTCTTTTATGTTGATTTTGCTGAGTCTTAATCACAAAGAAATGTTGTATTTTATTGAAAGCTTTTTCTGCATTGATTGAAACAATCATAAAATTTTTATCATTCTTTCTGTTAATACGGTGTATTATGTTTATGGTTTCCATATGTTGAACTACTCTTGCGTCCCTGTAATAAAGCCTACTTTGTTGTAATGAAAATCTTTTTTTATGTGTTGTTGGATATGATTTGCAAGTACCTTGTTGAGAACTTTTGCATCTGTATTCATAAGCAATATTGGTCTGTGTTTTTTCTCTTTTGTCATGTCTTTATCTATTTTGCAGATGAAGATGATGGAGGCTTCATAAAATGAACTTGGGAGGATTCTTTCCTTTTGGGTTTTCAGAAATAGAGTACAGTGCGGGTTAACTCTTCTTTAAGTCTTGTAGAATTCAGAAGTGAAGCCATCAAAACCTGGGCCTTTTCTTTTTGGGGAGGTTATTTATAAATGATTAAATCTCATGACTTATTATGGGTCTATACAGGCTTTCTATGCCAATCTTGGTAGATGATAGGTGTCCAGGAATTTATCCATCTCATCCAAGTTCTCTGATTGTTGGCATATAGTCATTCATAGTATCTTCTAAAGATGCTTTGTATTTCTATTGAACCTGTTGTAATATTACCTGTTTCACTGAAAATTTGATTAATCTGGTTCCATTCTTTCTTCTTAATCATTGTAGCTAATGGTGTCAATCTTGTTTATCTTTTCAAAGAACAAGCTTTTGCTTTCATTTACTTTCTTTATAGTTCATTTAATTTTTACTTCATGTATTTCTGCTCAAATCTTTCCTATTTCTTTTTTCCTGGCATTATTTTGATTTTTTTGTTTGCTTTTCCAGTCCCTGAGGCATGATGTTAGGTAGGTCATCTATTTGCCACCTTTCCATCTTTTTCTTACACACACTAATTGTTATGAATTTCCCTCTTATGACTGCTTTTGCCATGTTCCATAGATTATGGAAATTCATGTACTCCTTATCATTTGTTTCCATAAAATTTTTTATTCCAGTCTTAATTTTTTTGATAGAGAAGTCATTCAGAAGTTGGTTTTTCAGTTTCCATGTGTTTGGGTTTTTTTTTTTTTTTTTTGAGGGTTTTTTTTTTTCCCCTAAAATTGATATCATCATGGTCAAAGAAAATGCTGGATAGAGTTTTCATACCTTTGAATCTGTAAATGCTTTATTTGTGCCCTATCATATGATCAATCTTTGAAAAGGTTGATGCGGGGGTGAGAAAAATGTATATTTTTTGGTTTTAGGGTGGAAAATTCTATAGATGTCTGTCAAGTCCACTTGATTTATGGTACCATTTAGTTCCCTTAGCAGTTTTTCCTTCATGTTTTTGGGTGCTCCTGATTGTATGCTTAGATATTCATAAGCATTACATCTTCTTGACGAATTACCCCTTTTATTATTATGTAATGCCCTTTGTCTTTTCTTACAGTTTTGTCTTAAAGCCTATGTTGTCTGAAATCAGTCTCGTGACTCCATCCCTTTTTTCATTTCTATTTGCATGGAATACTTTTTTCCAGTCCTTTACTTTTAGTCTATGTATATCTTTATCTATGAGATGTGTTTCTTGTAGGCAACAGAGTTTCTGTTTTTCTATCCATTCAGCCAATCTGTGTCTCTTGATTAGAGAATTTAATCCAATAACATTCAACATTATTATTGCTATTTCTGGACTTGTTCCTATCATTGAGTTAGTCATTTTTTTGGTTGTTTTTTGTTCTATTATTTCTATGTATCTGACTTTAGTTTTCCTAATAGAGCACTTGCTTCAGAACTTCTTAAAGATCTGGCCTGGAATTGCTAAATTCTCTCAGGTTTTGTTTATCTGAGAATGCTTTTTACCTTTTCTTCCCATATGAAAGATAATCTTGACTGTTATAGTAATATTGGTTGAAATCGTTTTTCATTTAATACTTTGAATATATTTTTCCATTATTTTCTTGCCTGCATTGTTACCAATGAGAGGTCTGATGTTAACCTTATGGGATATCCTTTGTGAGTAAGTTGACATTTCTCCCTTACCAATTTTAGTATCTTGTCTTTGTGGTTTTCATCATTCTGGCTATGATGTGTCTTGAAGAAATCTTCTTGAGTTGATTCTATTTAGGGTCCTTTGTAATCTTGGGTCTGGATTTTTGAGTACCTCTCAAGCTTTGGAATTTTTTTCCCTGGATTTCATGGAATATATTATCAAAGCCCTTATTAGTCTCTTCACCATCTGGATTACCAGTTATTTGGATGTTTAGGTGCTTAATAATATCTAGTATTTCTTGTATATTGTCCTCATTCTTCTTGGTTATTTTCTCAGTCTTTTTAATATTTTTTCTAAGTCAAAGGTTTTGTTTTCTACATTCAAGATTCAATTTTCTGCATGATCTAATCTGTTTTAAATACTTTCAAGGGAACTTTTGATTTCTGTATTACAGTCTTCATCTCTAATAATTCCATTTGACTCTTTTTAATGGTATCTATTACTTCTTTCAAATAATGAAAGGATTTCTTCATGTCCTGGAGCTCATTGTCTCTTTTCTCTTGCAGCTCATTTAATTTTGTCACTATAAATATTCTGAATTGTTTATCTGACATTTCCACAAGTTCCATAGTATTACCTGTGGATTATAAGGAATTGATGTTTTCCCTTGGGAGAGAGATATTTTCTTGGTTTCTCATATTTCTTGTGCCTCTGCGATGGTTTCTAGTCATCAGGTGAATTATACATTTTTCCTAAATTCTGCAAGCTAATTCTGAATGTTCAAAGGTGAGCAGAAGGAATTGATTGGCAATCTCTCTGCTGTTCTACCTCCCTGATGCTCACCCAGCAACCTACACTGTTGTCTCTGGACTTGGATAACTCAAAGTCCTCCCAGTTTCTAGAAAACAGGTACACTGGGACTGAGCTACTGAGTTTCATTTGAGGAAGACAGAAGGGATTGCACAGCTTGCAACACATGGCATGCACTTCAGGAAACGCTGAAGTCTAAGAAGGAGCATCTGCCTGGGGGTGAGCCACAATTTCTAGGCAACTACGTTTCCCTGCCTGCCTTTCAGTGTAGCCAGGCCAGTCACTGGCGCTGATATCCTGATGGCATGGAAAGCCAAGAAAGGAATGCTTCTCCAAGCCCCAGTTAACAAAGGTTCAAAGGCATGTGGGGGAGGAGATGGGCCAGGTCTCTGTAGCACAACCTTCCAGCTGCAAATGGCTGACTGTGCAGCAAGGCCCATCCCTGGGGCAGATGTCCTGATGGCGCAGGGAGTGGAGCCCAACAATTGTATTTTTAAAGTCACTTTTTTATTTGAAACAAACTGTATTTTAATATTTAAATTGAGTAACCAGCCACATAAATTAGGCAGTAGACATCTGTTAATCAGTTTCATCATCATCCATTTTACATTATTCTGGCCTTGTCGTTGTTTTTTCCTTAGAAAATCTCTTCTCCCCTATTCTTAGTCTGTTTGCTTAGGATAAAACTTCTTTTTCATATGCATCCACTCCTGTCCTAGCTGTAGTTTTAGATATAGGGTAATCAAAAAATTTACCCAAAAGTCTTCCTAATATGTTAAACTTAAGTGGATAGTGTTTCAGATAGATGATTGATGGAGATAGATTAATAGACTTTTCTGACAGGTAAAGCAGATACTTTCTAACTCAAATAACATGTATTCAATACCAAAATGAAAGCCACAATTAATTAAAAACTGGTTTAGTTTTTTTGTTTTGTTTTTTATTTTTGTTTTTCAAGTACCCAAAGAGATAGAAAGTCTTTATCCTTTCCTCCATGGAGGTAGGGTAGAAGGTGAAGAGTGTTTGAAAGATCAAGGAAGTCAAGTATTTAGTAAGATTTGACATTCTTCCTATCTAATACTTTTCTAGATTATGTGGGAATGTCTATGCTATTTTAGTTAAGTCCTGGTTTAAAACTAAGCAAATTGATTTGTTGGTAATAGCCACTTGTTCATGGGTCAGCCAGTGGCATGTTGGTTAAAGCAGCTGAATCCCACATGGCTGGCTATATAATTGGAGTCGTGGACATGTTGGCTTAAAAAATACTCCAAATGGAAAGGCAGAGAAGGTATTAAAATATGACTATAGCCCCTGGAGGGTGCTTTCTCACTTTTTTTTCTCTCTCACTGGCAAGCACACACAGCCTCTAGCAATTTTACAAAATAAATAAATAAATAAATAAAATAAATAATGCTTGTCTTAAAAAAGATATAAAGTGGTCTGTGAAATTTCCTGTAAGTATAGTCATAACTCAATTTATAGTTTATGTGTACACACCACCAGGGATTAATTCTAACACAACTCTAACCTTGGCTTTCTCTAGGAACAGACTTACATCCATTCAAGTGACGGTTTCAGCAAGTGGAATATGCCACAATACATCTGCAGATGAATTATCTCTGTGGTGATGGGAATTATTTCTAAGCAGAGATAGTGGCCTTCTCCCTGGAGTTGCGAGGTTAGCAGTCTTAATGTTGAGAGTTTCCCTTCTAAATGCACTGGCTGATATTTTCATTCTAATTTATGCTGAGTAATTGGTATCTACTCGAGTGTTGTGAACGTGGCAATAGCAAAAACAGTGTCCAATCAGGCTTCCTATTGTTATAAATAATAATTAATCATAGTCCCCATTTTTGGGATTCTCATTATGTTACAAGAATTGTAATAAGTTCTTTAAATACTTACACGAGCATCTTTAAATTCCATAAACTAAACTTCCACAATTATGGCTTTATTTAAGTTACGTACATTGCACATGGTATTTACTTAGTAAATGAGCAATATGTAAAATATAATGGTATAAGAATTATTCTCCAAGTTTATGAACCCTGTAATTCTCTAACCACAGAATTAGTTTTGATTTTGTGAACTCGAAGTTAAAAACCCTTTCAGGATCCTGAGTTGACAAACTCTCATTTGTAAGGCAATCAAATTCCATAATTCCTTACCATTGAGTAGAAATTTAGGTCTTCCTGGCATTATAAAACCTCCCATAAATGCATTCACTGTGTACTCCCATGAGTACATCTATACAAGTGAAAAATACATTTTCAAATATTTATTCCTCCTGTTGTCTCTCTTAAACATACTAACATTTTTCTGTGAAAATGGGCTGCACTTTTTATTTCAGAAAATCCTAGGACATGAGATGCAGCACCAAAATAAAGAAACATATCAATATTGCTTGAGGCTTACCAAAATAATATGCAAACACTCCACTGGTATAGTGCAATGCTGACCGTTCGTGGAGTGGAGAACTAGTCAGCAAAAGGTTGAAAATATTCCATTCACAATATTGGACTACCATCAGTAGGATTTTTCAGAGTAAATTATCTGTATCTACATTGCTGGATATATCTGCAAACTCTTTTTAAAGAAGATAAGTTTTAATTATTTTTCAGTCATTATCAGCAAACTGTCCTGTTTTACTGCCTCCTCTCTGGTGCTGATATAACACTGAGTTTGTACCTGTTAGAAATGTTTACTGGTATGAAATCATTGATGCATGCAATTTCCTCAGGAAAATTTCACCATATATACCTCAAAGCTGAAATAGTCTCAGTTCAAGTTCTTGTAAGACAGTGCACATCTTTTGCAGATGAAAGAATAGTAAAATAATTATTGCCTGGGAACTTCAAAACCTTTTACAGTTCCTGGTACTGTCTTCTTGCCAAAATGAACTATCTGCTCATTTATTTTAGATTAGAATTGTGTAATTAACAAAGATCAAGAAGATTAAAAACAGTGTAAAGCCAGCATAGCATAGCATTTAGTATTTCCATTTGTAAATACTGCTCTCCTGTGCTTAGTTAAGTATTATTTAAGATAGCATTGAATCGTTATAGAATGTTCACATCATTAAAACTTAATTTGGGCATTAAAACATGTATGAAGTTCTGTCAAGTATTATTAATGATTAAACGATGAGGAAATATGTTATTACAGTGTGTTCAATCTTTAATGTCCATTAAATCCACTTGGTAACTGTAAGTGGAAACAATACCAACTACAATTCCTGTTCTCAAGTAGTCCTTCACACATTACAAAGCGATGAAGGTCTTACAATACCAACCACTGAATGATGAAAGGAAACTGCACATGGCAGCTGTAATTTGAATGAGCTCTTCACAGAAACCGTATTATTCTCTGACGAGGGATAGTGTCAAATAGACACTCTGCTTCCTGCTTTGTAACCAAATGCCTATGCATGTAGCACTGTGATTATATTATTATCATGGGCCTTAGATCATCTTCAGCATCAGAGAGTTCTGAAAATCCCATTAAGAAATAATTTCAAGGAAACGTAAATGTTCTTTGAAATAATCTTCAATGCTTTTCTAATTTATTTTTACGAATGTCTCCTGTAAACCTCTTCTCAGAATGGGAAATAAATCCTCTTATGTGCACTCACAGAGAAATATGTATATGTGACTTATTTACTATTTTAATTGTTCTTATAATTAAATATGACACATATAATGCAAAATCTTACTAAACTTCATATGCGCTATCCTAAACATGTATAATACTGGAATTTATAACTGAATTGATCCTGACAAAGTCGTCCCCAAAAAAATATTTTTAAATAAGGAAAGAGCTTTGCTGCAACATTGAGTTTTTATTTTTTCTCATGAGTTTGTCATCTAAAGACAAAAAATACACCATAAAATTGAATACAATTTCCTTCCATGTTTAATTGATCCTCATGACTTGGGGAAATTTTCTTCATAAATATCCCCTATGGAGACCTTCTACCAAATTTTTTTAGTGAATCATCATCATTCAATTTTGACTGGCTAACAGCCCTAAAATAGAGACATAATTTACATCAAATCTCTCATTTTCTACTTCAGGTTGCTGTGGACCAGGAGGAGGAGACTCAAGCTGAGCATATTGATCACACATGCAAAGTAGGCAGGAGATAGCAAAAGCCTTTTGATTTTTCTGATAAATTTGTTCTAAAGAACATTTTTGTCTTAAATGTTTATTGCTCTTTGAATTGTACAGAGCCATGAGCTCATAATTTACTCCTGTAATCTATCTTCCATGAACTTCCCAGCTAAATTTAGAATTTTTTTGTGTCAAAAACTGATGGCATCTGGCCATTCATCAATTTTTTTCCTGATATTCTGACATGATAAGACTGTGACTCTTCTACTCAAGTTGTAAGAAGTAGGTCATATTTGAGGTTCCTGCCATCTCCTAATCATATCCTTTCCTCTGAAAAGATACCTACTCAACTTCCACACTGTTTCTTGTGCCTCAGAAAAATAAAATAGAACTTATTATAGCTGTCCAACAGAGTTCTACTTCCTGGTGTGGAAGGTCAGACATAGGTAACTGCCTTAAGTCAGTCAGATTCTCCTTCCTAAAAATCTACACGTGAGATTTTTATTCAGCATATGCTGTTTGTTTTGGGGGGGGGGTTGTTGTTGTTGTGTTGTTTTGAGAGGTTTTTTGTATAGCGGTTGTGCTCTCCTAATCATATCCTTTCCTCTGAAAAGATACCTACTCAACTTCCACACTGTTTCTTGTGCCTCAGAAAAATAAAATAGAACTTATTATAGCTGTCCAACAGAGTTCTACTTCCTGGTGTGGAAGGTCAGACATAGGTAACTGCCTTAAGTCAGTCAGATTCTCCTTCCTAAAAATCTACACGTGAGATTTTTATTCAGCATATGCTGTTTGTTTTGGGGGGGGGTTGTTGTTGTTGTTGTTGTTTTGAGAGGTTTTTGCTATAGGGCGTGTGCACTTGCCAGAAAGACAGAGAGAAACAGAGAGACAGAAAGTGAGAAATCACTCCACAGGGGGGATGGCCACACTGCGATCCCTTCTCCTCCTTTCTCCTCTAGGAATTTTGGGCACCCACGCACACGCGGCCAGCATGAGTTTAAGCCACGAGGTCTGGAACTCAAACCGCGGTTGACTACATGGGAGACAACATAGTCATTACGCTAACTGCTGGTCCCTATGCTGTTTTTTTTTTTGACTTAGTTATTGCAAACCTGAATGGTGGAGGTGGAGAAAAACGGCTTTATACCTGGGAAGGTAGAGGAAGCCAGGCTATAGAGAGATTGAATAGAAAGAAGTACAGATAAAGCAGAGCAGAGAGAGAGTGAAAGTGAGAGAGAAATAAAGAGACATTGATAGTCTTCACATGGGTTTTTAGTTCTTAGTTTTACTTACCTAAGAAAATAAGTGATTTTGAAATTTCTTGGACTCTTTTATTAATGGGACAGTAATGAGTTTCAGAACTTTGTAGAAATTTAGGTTTATTTATAAGGGAAAGGTAAATTCCCACATTGGTTTTACCAAGTATGTAAGAGACTAGTCTAAATCTTATAGCTCTTCCTCCAGGTTTGGAAAACATACTCCAGGCTTATTTTCACTAGGATATGTTGTGTATGCTACATGACTTGGTCTCCTAGGTAACAGTGTTTGTAGACTTAGTTGTAAATTTTCTTTCCTTCGGCTCTTACTTGGAGAGAGTAATAAAAAAATATGAATTTCAGAATGAGAAATTTCCGTCTCATCCTCCACTACCTCTTGCCATCTGCCTCTTCACACAATCTGTATCTGTCGACTTTTAAGCAGGATTTGCCATCCTCTGATTTTCCCACAGGCCCTTAGGTGCTTATTTCTAGCTTTGTGACACTCCCAGCTTATGTTACCTAATGAGTCATAGGAATGATTAAAATATGTATACATAATGTAAAAGTATAATAATTAATCACTTGAAGAGCGTTCATCAAATACTAAACACTTTGCTAACCCTTTACATTCATTAATTCATTTGATCTACATAACTAGTAGACATTAAAAATGATTATTGTTTCTTTTTGGAAGGTGAGGAAACTAAGGTTTCATAAAGATAAGTGGCTCTAAGTCAAAAGGTAATAATTGCTGAGGTAAAGGCTTGAGTTCATATCCTTATATGCCCAGCTCCTGCTCTGACGCAGGTACCCAAAGTCCTGTATCTAGTTTACATATTTGTGTAAAGGCATTTGCAGGGAACAGCAGTTAGCATAATGGCTATGTCGCTGGACTCCCATGTAGTTTGAGTCCTGGACCCCGTGGCTTAAAACTCATGCCAGGCGCGTGTGCCTGCGTGCCCAAGATCCCGAGAGGAAAATGGAAGAGAAGGGATTGCAGCGTGGCCATCCCCCCAGGAGGTTATTTCTCGCTTTCTGTCTCTCTGTCTCTGTCTGTCTGGCGAGCACACATGCCCTATGGCAAAAACCTCTCCAAAAAAAAAAGGCATTTGCAAAGGCAGAAGTATCAAACTCTGTCTGTTTGGGGCCTCAGAGGATACATGGTAGAGATATACATTGATCAAAGGGAGAAGTTTGACTTAGAGTATTTGTCATTATGTATTTATTTCTTAAGGGCAGGGAGAACACTGTGTAGCTTCTGTCTCGCCCATTACATAATGTCTCACTGGCGGCAAGCTCTTAATAACAAATTGATTGATTAATAATTGGAACCATGGATGCAGTCTGTTCTGCCATTGCCAGAGCAACTGCTCTAAACTGTAGCCTCTTCTTTTACCTCCACAACATATTATGCAACTATTAATAATATTTCTATTTTATTTTTAAACATCTTTGTATAGAACCAGAAAAGATCCATAAATCTGCATATAATGAAAAAATATAAGCATATGCTAGAAAAACTTAGATAGGGAAACTTCTTAGTCATTTTAGTTTACAGTGATTTTCCCCACTTCTAACCTGCTGTAGCACTAATTAGCCTTCTGAGAACATCAGGAATAAATGGAATCCTGCCCTTTGACATTATTTTTCAGGTGTAGAAACTGAGAGTCAAAAAGGAAAAGGGGTTAAGCTAATGATCCATCTCATATCCAACTTTGGACTGCAGAAATGAGGCTTCTTTTTTTGGAGAGGTTTCTGCTATAGGGCGTGTGCACTCACCAGAATAACAGAGAGACAGAAAGCGAGAAATCACCCCCCAGGGGGAATGGTCAGCCCGCAATCCCTCCTCCTTCATTCTCCTCTCAGGATCTTGGGCACGCACACACACGCAGCTGGTCAGAAATGAGGCTTCTTGATCACAAGCCCAAAGACTTGTTTACATCTCACATAGCCATTTTGGTGTTTCCCACTGTAGTAAGCTCTATTTGTTATGGTTTTAAATGAATTAAGGCAATTAAGGCAATTTTGGATAATTTGAAAAGGATTAAACATACTTAAAAAGTATTCTAAATTGCAAAATGATACTGCAAGTTTGAAAAATCAGGTCCAAAAACTTGGTCAGGGTCAAGAGAGATTGGGCATCTCAACACCTACTCAAGTCCCATCACCCTTCTTGCCACACTAGAGATTAGGACCAGCCTGCCCAGCAGGTCACTAGTGACAGTGCCTCCAGATAGGATACAACCTTTCCTACTACTCCTTGCAACTGTTCCTAAAACAGCTTCCATACTGCCCCTGCTTATCTCATAAATCTTTCCAGATTCAAAGTCCCAGGATGGAGTAGCCTTGGGTAAGGTTGGGTCAAAGGCCTAATTGCCAAGGACCTAGAAGACAACAAATAGGACCTTCTCTTCAGTTTTTATTGTGAAAGGTAAAAACTTGCTCTCTCTCTCTCTATAGAGCGCATATGGTGCTCGCCAGAAAGACAGAGACAGAGAGATAGACAGTGAGAAATCACCCCCCCAGGGGGGATGGCCATGCCGCAATCACTTCTCTTCCATTCTTCTCTCAGGCTCTTGGGCACACACGCACACGCGCCCAGCACGAGTTTAAGCCACCGGGTCCGGGACTCAAACCTTGGTCAGCTACATGGGAGTCCAGCGACATAGCCATTATGCTAACTGCTGGTCCCAAATCTTGCTAATTTTGAGATTAACACAAATAAAAGAGGTTTCGAGATTGAGCAATTGCAAATGAAAGATATCCACTGATCTTTCTAAAAGTGTTATCAAATAAAAATTACTCTGGACCAGATTAATAGACAAAGAAGACTTTATTAGAAACTACTGCAACAGAGAAAAGAAATTGAACTCAATGTCACTGAAATGAAAAGCAGGAGAGGTTTTAAGTACCGGGATGAACTACTGGGAATGTATTAAGGTGGTCTAATCTGTTTGCTTATTGTTGTTTTATTAAAGTTAGACTTCTACCTTCTTCTTACAGAGACCAGGAGACAGGAGGGCCATATCTTTCCTCTTGATGATTACATTTCAAAGGGATAACTTCTGGTTCTTTGTGAAAGACATTTCAGGCTAGTATAACTGATCAGAGGTTGGAAGAAAATTTACATCTCAAAGGGCCAAGAGTTAGTGAAAGTTTTCTGAAGTAAGTGCTCTAAGAAAAGGGAGGTGAGGTCAGGAAAAATCTTGATGAAAGTTTAGTCTAGACAAGTGTTAAGGCCATCTTGGTCAGGAATATGTTCATTTTCTAGCCCCTTTATCGACTGTAGTTTATATCTCAGTCTATCGTCATACTCTTTATGCAAGGCAGTTGTAAAAAGTGATTAAGTAATTGGATAAACTGAACGCCATGGATTATCATAGAAAAAGATTCCATTAGACTCCTTCTTTCCCTTGTCAAAACATTTCAGACAAGTACTTACTAGTAAGTTTCTCAAGTAATCTCAGGCCATGAACAGAAAAGTCACAGCTGTAGGAACACGTGTTTGTTGACGCTGTTACTAAGCAGGCTAAGGCCACATGGGAGGCTTGGTCTAATTCCTAGCCCACCCCAAGAGCTGAGCATGGAACAAGCTGCAGCCTCAGCTACTGGGGAGACAGGGACAGGAGGATCTCGACATAGCGAGACACCATTTTGAAATAAATAAACAAAACCCAGAGAAAGTTGTTACGGGTATGAATAAGTCATTAAACTGGATGCATTTCGAATCGAAAATAATCTCCAGAGTAGGTTTATTTTTGGTTGCCTAGAGATATTGATAAAGAAAACTTAAATTCCTGTCTATTTAGAGAAATGGTGGGAAATAAAAATCTAATTACAACTCCATTGGTTGTTGACTCCCTTTGCAGTTTTATTGAAACCATCTTTTCTATATTTAAATTTATATTTTGTTTCACAATTGATATATGGATGGAGAACCAAAAAGGAAAAAAAAAGTTTATTCTAACATTGTGAAAGAAGGAAATGATAAACTTGTAAGAAATAGGACTGCTGTATTGAATTGGAATAAAATAAGCAAGGGAAAAGCCTGTCCTTCAACAAAACTGTTTTTTATTCTTGCAGAAACTACTCTGATCTTATTTTAAATCACTATACTATACTGTTATAAGAACTCAGAAACAATACAAATACAAAAACAGAACTGCAACTGCATTCAACACACATATTTGGAAAATTAGAATCCCTGTTTCTGGAAACCCTTGCCACTACACACATATATTGTTCATTTGGCATCCCATTTACCTTTCAGTGCAACAATAACAACAACTCCAGAAAGCTCTAGAAATGAAGAATGTTAGAACATAAGCAACTGAATTATATCCATATATTTGAGATACAATAGAAAGAACACTTTTAGAGTGATTTCTTTGATGACTGAATTTATCCTGCAAGCTGGAGACAGGGTTGAAATAAAAATTGATTAGAAAGATGTGTATGTGCTAAAATCTTGGACAAAAATTTCAGAATTTGTTTATATTTCTTATTTTTGTTTTTTTTTTGACCAAGCCAAATTCCTAAAACATCATTCATCCTCCACCCATTGTCATCTGTGAGCACACACACACATATCTAAAAATTGATCCTCTTACAAGATGAAAGTACTAATGTCATTTACAAATCAAAGGAAGAGTTTAGCTTGGAATTTGGGTTTTCTGACTCCTAGCGCACTGTATTAATGCATAAAAAGAACTTAGCACAATGTTTGCTGGATGGTAAATACCTGATAAAATCCTAGTCATCAGTACCATTAGTAGTGGTAGTATTTTTATAAATATTTTACAAGATTCTATCTCTGAATCAAATTGACCACCAGAAGTAATACAACTTAACAGAAAATGTTTTTGCCAGAAAAACATTTTCCTATATTCTTTTCTCTTAAGAGCTCTTTCATTACACTAGTTTAAAGGATAGTGTTCACTTTTCCAAAACAGCAGGATGATGCATTAGGAATATAAACCATTTGTTAGTAGTCTCCAAATGTAGTAGGCTAATACCTGTGGTTAGCCTAACAGAAAGTCCCTGTTTTCTTCCAATCCAAAAGTTTGCCCTCATTAAAGGATTCCTCTTTAACCAAATGTACACAGAACATCTGGAAGCCAGGGGCCATATTGTTATTTAAGATGGTAATCTGCTGCAGTTGTCTGCTTTCTTCTCACCAAACCCAGGGGGAAATCTCAATCACTACTTGGGTGACAGGGATGCTAAGCGAAAGAGGAATCATTTGCTGTAGTGAACTCAGAGAAGAGGAAAAAAATAGATGAACTTGACTGTCAAGGAAGCAATTTTCCTTCTGCAAAACCAAATGTTTCCCTGTGATAGACAGCTAATTTTGATACACTCTGAACTGAAATGATTACAAATTAAACGCCTACCAAGCCAAGAAGCATCTAAAACCTCAACTCTTTTAGGCCTAGCTGGTTCTTCAAGAGGTAAATTTATTTGTGAGTCTTCAATCTCAAAATCAAGGTGATTTTGATGGTTCTCATTCATGAAATGTTTCTAAGGGACTATGTAACCAACACTAAATACACTATGTTGACTGAGTTCTTTTGGGCAGGCATAAATCATTTTTATTTTTGTTTAATTGTATCCGTAACATTTTAAATTTTAAGAAAGTTTTTATTTGTTTCATTTAGTTTATTTTTTTCCCTAAGGATTACCACTGCAGGGTTAAAGAAGAAATCAAAGAAGTACCTTGATGGACAACATAGCATGACTATAGACAGAAGGTACTCAAAAAAAGGAAAGTTCAGAAATATTTGTGCTGTGGGATCAGCAGTTGGTGTAATGACTATGTCGCTGAACTTCCATGTAGTCAACTGCAGTTCAAGTCCCAGGCCCAGTGTCTTAAACTCTTGCCAGGCGCATGTGTGTGTTTGCCTAAGATCCAGAGGAGAATGGAGGAGAAGGGATTGCAGTGTGACCATCCCCCCTGGGGGGTGATTTCTCACTTTCTGTATTCTCTCTGTCTCTGTCTTTATTCTGAGCACATGCATCCTAAAGCAGAAACCTCTCCAAAGTAATAAAAGAAAGAAATATTTGTACTGTTACAAAGGTACCTAATGGACTACCATTTTTAGTTCCAGAGTTCACTGTGCTTCTAAAAGATCTGTGAGATTCAGAGAAATGTTAAGCCAGAGAGATAGAAGCAGTAACTCCATTATTCTTTAGTACAGCCTCAGTTAAAATTAAACTGATAAGGTTGAATTTAAAGACCTAAGAGGTCCTTCCATGTAAATAGGGTAGCCCTGTAGCATACTTCATTAGTCATGGTGAAAATTCTCTGCAACATGATTTCATGTACATCTCAGTGATGTGAGGAACCATTAATATAGATACAATTTTCTGGAAACGTGTCAATACAACAGACTTTGGATACTTTTCCTCAATTTTCATGATTTGCATTGGTTGTTCAATTTATTTCTGTGTCTGCATGATAAACATCATGCTCACAATTGATCATAAATCATACATATAAATAGCCATCCTTAGATAACCTCAATATCCATTTATTTTTTTAAATTTACATACAAATTATTCCACAAATATGGCTGCTGCTAGACAAGCCATGGATGGAATGTTAATGCCACTTTACATTTCTAAATAAAGTGATTTATCATCCCAGAGTCTGCTGGTGCAACTTAAATGTTCACATGATTACTTTAACACTCCTTTGAAAGGAATGCATGCATTAAACAATTAATTTCTGCTCTCACTACCCAAAAGCCATTTGGAAAAGAAGATCACCATTGAATTTAAAGATGCCGGTGAATAATTAAATTTTAACTTGATAGTCTATTGTGACATTTCTATTTCCCTTTTGTTGTTCTTTTTACATCTTTATATATCATATAAAGAATGTATTCTGGGCCAATAAAACAGCTGTATATTATTATATAAAATGAGTGCTTTCCAAATGTACCATGTAAATAACATTTTTAGCATTCTTCAGCATAAAATTCATAGTTGCTAAAGAAAAATTATAGTACCTATGATTAAATGAATGATTATATGCTTGAGTAGTATAACAATTAAACCCAAACACTTAGGTATCTGGCCTTCTGCATTTATATTTTCCTTTTTTTTTTTTTTTTTTTTTGAGAGGTTTTGCCTAGAGCCCATGTGCTTGCAATAGAGAGACAGACACAATGAGAGGGAAAGTGAGAAATCACCCTTTAGGAGGATGGTCACACCACAATCCCTTCTCCTCCATTCTTCTCCTGGGATCATATGTCTGGCATGAGTTTCAACCCACCAGGTCTGGGACTAGAACTGCGGTCAGCCATGTGGGGAATTCAGCGACATAACTGCTATGCCATCTGCTGGCCCCTACATTTACTTTCTTGCAGTCCTTACTGTTCCTGTGATCTCAGGCATGTTACTTAACCCCTCTATGCTCCAGTTTTGTATACTAGCTATAAATAGTATAGTATAGTACTTTGCACATATAAATTTTAAAGATTAAATGAGTTAATATTTTAACACACATCAAGTAGTTCTTGACCCACAATAAGTGCTACACTAATACATGTTAAGTAAACAAATACAGTAAGCTTCATGTCATAAAACTGTGATCTAAAAAACCAAGCTATGCATTTGGGGATGCAGAAATTCTCTTGATATAAAATAAGCTAATTAAAATAAATAGCAAACTGCCCAAAATATCACCCATTTGTTCAAAGGAATAGATAAAGGCCTCAAGCTTATGGTTATATAAGTGTAAAATACAGCTTCAGGAGGCCAGCAGGTGGCATAGTGGTTAAGGTGGCTGGATCCCAAAAAGCTAACTCCACAGTTCAAGTCCTGACCTGGCAGCTTGAAAAACATTCCAGCCACATATACACATGTGCCCAAAAATCCTAAGTGGAGAACTGAGGAGAAGAGACTACAGTATGGCTCTCCCCTTTGGGGGTGATTTCTCACTTTTCTCCTCTCTCTGTCTCTGTCTCTCTCTCTAACACATGCACATGCCCTATAGCAAAAAAAAAAAAAAAAGCCTCAGAATACTTTATTTTCCTTTTCCCGCTAAATTAAAATTAAAGTGAGAATTGCAATTGTAGGGAGAATTTACAACTCATCTACTCTAAGCCACCTACATATTCCATATTTAAATTGACTCTATATGCTACTAGATGGCCATCCAACATACGAATACAAACTTGAGGGTCAGAAAAGTAACTGTCTACAGGCTGTCATTTCATTTCCCATAGCTTAGATCTTATAAATTTTTTTACCGGTTTAGTCAAGCTGCTTTTTTTTTTCCTTTTCTTTTTTCTTTTCTTTTTTTTTTTTTTTTTTTTCAATGTTG
>NW_006160142.1:3178158-3207419 GCF_000334495.1 Tupaia belangeri chinensis | reverse complement strand
AGGGCACGTGTAATCACCAGAAAGACAGAGAGAGGCAGAGAGACATAAACTGAGAAATCACCCCCAGAGGGGATGGCCATGCCACAATCCCTTCTCCTCATTTCTCCTCTTGGGATCTTGGGCACGCACGCACACATGCCCGGCTTGAGTTTAAGCCACCGGGTCTAGGACTCGAACTGCGGTAGACCACATGGGAGTCCAGCGACATAGCCATTACATTAACTGCTGGTCCCACGCTGCTTTTCTTAAACTCAATAAATTAAAACCCATTGCACTTGGCACCCTTCAAATATATAAACACTGTTTTCAGCATCCTCCACTCTAAGCCTATTTTTTCTGGACTAAGTACCCTCAGTGTTTTCAGTTGTTTTTCAACTACATTCATATTCAGAAACTGTTTTTATTAGACAAGTAACAGTAATAGAATATAATGTCCCAAGTAGAGATATTACACAGAATAAAAATCATTTAAAAATGATAGAGGAATTCTGATCAAGATGATACCGTGAATTTCTACTTAGTCATCCTCCTATCAAATGGCCAAATCCAAATGCATAGTAATGACTGAAAAATACATTTAAAAAGGGATAAGTAAAAGGGTTGGTTCAAAGACAAGATAAATGTTGTTTTGTTACAACACTGTATGAAAACAGAAAGTAGAGACTAAATATGATAGAATGGGCCTGTTCAGATTTATGTCTGAATCAGACAGAACTGACCAGTTCACTCCCTGGAGCAATGCTCATCTGCAATTACGGAGCTGAAGCAGACGTATGGTTTGAAACCAAGCATGTAAGATAGTAATATATAGATATGTTTATCTTCAAAATCAAATCATTTCAACTAAAAAATCTGATCTGTTTTGCTATATCATATGGACAGTTGTACAATGAGTAAGTTAGGAAAGAAAAGGCCTTAGCGACCCCAAAGTTAACCAAATGGGATCACTGCTTAATGACTCAGCAAAACTCAGAAATGCTAACAGTTTAATTCATGTTTGAGAGTTTCTAGGGCCAACTAGAGACTATCAGAAAAAGGCTTGGTTGGCACTGGATGAATACATACATAGACTGGAATTCTTCCTTCAACACAAAAAATGGGAGTTTGTAAAACAAAGTATAAAATGTATGAACACATTTTCTCTTACAAAAAGAAGCAGGATACAACAGACAACGAAACATGATTAGAATCGTGCAAATGAAAAAAAGATTTAATTAAAATTAGAGGAAAAATATGACAAAATCTAAATAGAATAAGGCCAAAGAAATAATTAGTAAAAGACACACAGTAATTGATAGGTAAAGTAAAGGAATACTAAATAGACATGGTTTCAGAAACAATTAGTACATAATGTATGTGTATGTGCATATATATTTGCACATACATATGTATACACACCTATATATACATATTTTATAAATATTATTATATATTTACATTTTATACAAACATATTTAATGTTTTGGTATGATGAGCATTTTTCCAATTTGCAGATAAAGCAGTCAATGCACCAAGCATTTACATAAGTTGTCTGTAGTCGAACAGTTAATGAGTGGTCAGAAATTGAAGCCAGACAATATTATTGAAAGTCTGTTTTAGTAGAAGAAAGGGGGATAAAAAAATAAAAGAAAGCAATTTTTGAAGAGCTAATAGCTCTTAATTTTCCAGAACCACAAGAAGATAGCATACCTCAGATCAAAAGTACACTCTGTGCAGGGAACAGGATAAATAAACTCAAATCGGTAACAAGACACTGTGTAGTGAAACTGCAAAATACAAAATGTTGAAGAAACTTTAAAAGTTAATAGACACAAAAGAGATTATCTACAAGTGAGCAACAATTACAGTGACATAGATTTCAAGAAAAAAAAAAAAAAAGAATGGAAGCCTTGGAAAATGGAATGCTATGGTCCTAGGACTGAGAGAAATTAACTGACAATCTGGAGCTTTACTGAGGCACACGCGTTCAAGTATGAGGCTTAAATGAAGACACAATCAGTTATAAAGACTCCCAGAGTTTGCCAACATTTTATATACATGCTTGCAAAATCCAAGTGAACTCAAAAGAAAGGCTAAACTACACGAAAAGAAAACAAAATAAAAATTGCCTAAACATGATAGAATAATGGCTTTTTAAAAGATTAAACTCTAGGTAACAATTATATAAGCTTTTTGAAAGTAAACTAAAATTTGCTCACAGTCTCTCATATTAAGAGGAGATACTTCTGAAAAATTGTATTTTTACTCTGAAGAGCATATAGAGGAAATCAATCACCTTCATTCCTTTACATTGTTGGGCTACTGGGCATGCATGTACATACATTGTATTTTTCTAGTTGCCAGGGTCAGGACTCCAGTTATGGCTGGTCATGTGAGATCCAGCTCCCTGAATCAAGAGGCCATGGCCCTGGTTCAACTTTTATCTTTATTATATCATTTCTTTCATTTCCTTTCAGTACAATTTTTCAGTATTTCATTTGAATGTTTAACATATTTATTTTTGCTCTTATATTTTTATTTATCTAAATAATTAGTCCTATCATGTCTTTTGAATTATTTTCTTATGGATTCTTAAATGTATGATTTTTAGTATTTTAAAAATATTTCTGAAATTTCAGTTTGCATCATTTCTCTTTTGACCCAACACTATTTTTTTTCAGTGCAGAAAAGCCTCTTGGATTTTTGATCATGTTATTAATGATTTCTGAACCATAAGAGATTATGTTGAAATTAATATAATAATCCTGATTAAGAAATTTACTGAGTTTACCTTTAAAGGCTTATTTGTAGTTCATTTTCATGAATTTCTCAGGTACCAATTTCAATATATAATCATGATATCGATACTTTTACTTTTTTAGTTTTTCTATGTCTTTACCTTATTCACTATTTTTCATCCACTTGTCTATATTGGATTAAGAATGGTACGTTAAAAACTAATACTATGTCTTTCCATTTATTTATTCTTATATGTCCTGCGATCCTATTTTTGGAAGGAAACTGCTATGAGATTTTACACATAGATACTTCAATTATTAAATTATTAAATTATTTTTTGGTCTTATTCTGTTTAGAGTTTATTAAACTCCGGGGGTACATAGTGACTGGTTATAGTATTGCTTTGTATAGTCACTTTGGTGTTTTATTTTTATCCATTTCAAATTTTTTTTCTTTTTTTTTTGGAGAGGTTTTTGCTATAGGGTGCATGGGCTCGCCAGACAGACAGAGAGACAGAGAGACAGAAAGTGAGAAATCACCCCCCAGGGGGGATGGTCATGCCGCAATCCCTTCTCCTCCATTCTCTTCTCAGGATCTTGGTCACGCACGCACACGTGCCCAGCGTGAGTTTAAGCCACTGGGTCCGGGACTCGAACTGCGGTCCACTACGTGGGAGTCCAGCGACATAGCCATTATGCTAACTGCTGTTCTCCATTTCAAAATTTCTGTCTTATCTCCAAAAGTGGAGATCGAATATATACTTCACTGTTGTGTTTTGTATTTCTCATAAAGTCTGTTTCAGGATTTTTTAATGAAAAGTAAAATAAATATATATGTATTATTTGATTTGTGGTATGATTACACTCAAAATAATTCCAAAGAAGTGAAGGAATATTGTTTGATAATATCTGCACTGAAAAGAAGCCCCAAATATAATTAACATTTACACCCTTGAATATTTGCTAATATGGCCAACTGGCCCAACCATCCAGATAAATTCAAATTTTGAGTTTATTATATCAAAACACACTGCAAATAAATGTACTCAAGATTCAAAAGTCACAAACACTTCCAAACTCACTCAATGAAGAGAATAAAATGAACTTCTGATCTCACTTTTTGAAATATGGCATCCACCATAATTACCATCAAAATCATGGAACTAGACTGACACTTCAAAAGAAATACTCCTAAGTTTTAAAACACGGGAAAAATAGTACTTTGGTGTAGTGTTTAAATAGAAATCTTGATAAAATATATTCTCTTATCCCTTTTTCTTGAAAGTTAGTTTTTAAAATGAACTTTTTGGAAAAACAAAGGCATCTGATGTTTTAAGCAGAAAATGCAGAGATAAAGAGATAATCTGCCTTATTTTCAGAGATATAAAAAAAAGTAAAAACATTCAACAGATGTTCTATTGAACATACTATCAGAGAAAAAGTCAGAAATTGCAAGCTAGAGAGACTGTATATTGATTTTCTGAATCTGTTTTTATACACCTAAGTTATTTATGTAAAAGTATCAACACCTACATAACATGGTTCACTAGAATTACAATATGTTCACTAAATGCCGTTGGTGATTTTGTGAGAACCTTCCTTAATTATTTGGGTTCATTCATATATATCATCCATGCTAGCAATCAGAATGTCAAGTGAGCTCATTAACTCTACATACTCTTGCATTTCTGAGCATCGGTGGTAAAGTACTGTTAAACATTTTTCAAGATTGCACTCATATTTGTTTGTAAATTATCATTTTTTCTCACAAAATATCTATGTTGAGGATGAATTAGTACATGTGTGACTTTTAATAATCTACGTTAAATCATTTTACTGTCTATTATCACTTTTTTCCAATCTAATATCTTCTGATCAGGATTAAGTCTAATTCCAGTAGATTTTTCCTGAATGGTAAGTGTAGACCCTAAACATGAATGTGATAAAGGTCAATGATTCATCAAGTTATGTTTATAACAATAATATTTTAAATAATTTGAAATATAAGCATCCAGGATTATAACACATGGGTAGAGAAGTACAGGATAGGATTAAAAAGAGGTGGAGAATAATATGGGGTTTAGGAATACTGAGCAATAAAGAACTGAAAACAGAAGCAGAAAGGAGAAATGGAGTAGGTAAATCTTGAATTAGTCATTTCATAAACATCTATTGGAGACCTAGTATGTGATAAGTACTGTTCTGTAAAGAAAGGGACAATGCTTTCTTCATTCTTTCATGTGACATAAGATGGTGTCATTTTTTAGAAACTACTATGTTTAGAATAGTGCTGAACTTAGGCACTGCTGATGTAATGGCGAGCCAATCCAGGTTTAACCCTGCACTTGGAGAGCTTGCAGTCTACGTGAAGAGACAGACACTAATCAGTCACACAAACGGACCTAAAAATCATAATGCTCTTAAGAAGTAAGAAATGTATGTTTCTTGGTGTGCATACAATAATATGGGCTGGGATAGTCTGGAGTGTGGTAAGGATCAGGAAAAATATCTGTATGGAAAGAGGGGAGGTGAGATCTAAGAGTGGAGGTGAGATCTTTCTTTTGGTAAGGCCAAAGCACAGAAGATGCTTGAGGTGGGACAAATAGTATGTGCAAAGTCCCTCTGACCAGGAAGAACAGAGCACATAAGAGAGGAGTTCAAAGTCCAGGATGGCCTGTGGACAGACATCAAGGCAAGTCACAGCTAACAACAGATCAGTGGGGTCAAGAGAAAACAGGGACCTAAACTTCGAGTTGAAGAATTGGCCTCTGGCTTCTCACCAGTGATGCAGTAGAGCCAGCTGCACTAGCTTTGACAACTTCTGCATGTATTTTCCAACTCTATGCCCAGTGATGTCACATTCCTAGCCTTAAATTAGCTACTGTAGGAAGAGCTACGCCATGGCAATTTGGCAAATCCTGAAAATTAGATTTTTTTTCCCTACTTCCTCCCTCTCACCCACCCCAGTTGATTGTTAAACAATTAGCACACAACATGACTGTATCCTTTTGACAAAGAAAAATCTGAAATGTTTTAAAATGGAAGTAAGGCTGAAGATGTAGGACATATTAAGTTTAAATTTTGGAAAAAAAGGCAAAGTTCAGGGAGATAAATGAATTGGAGTAGAGAAGTGGATTCAGAGAAAACCATATGAAGCTATTAACATTCCGGATGATAGTTGGAGAGGGTGATGGGTTAGAAATAGAAGAAATTTCTAACATCATCCTTTAAAAAAAAAACTGATTCAAAAAAGAGTTCCAAATGATGACGAATAGATAGATAACTATGGTTATGATTTGAAGAGGTGAGTTAGGATTTAGGATGTGTAGTTAAATATGTAGAGAATGATAGGATGGTCCTCAGTGGCAAATGCTAAAGTCAAAGTTTGGATGGAAATAAAGTAGATCAAATTGGTTCTAAATTTTCCAGTAGAAATGGAAGATAATTCTGGAGGATAGAAGTTGGAATAAAGATAGAGAATAGGATATGCAAACACCACACACTTCAAAATGAGAGGAGCTGTTAAATGATGCTAAACGAGTAGAAGCAAAATGAAAAAGAAAAAAAGAAAGAAAATTCTGGTGTTCTCTTATCCACAAATTGGAAGGAGTGGCCCTGGAGTGGCTGGGAAATAAGAGGTCGTATAAAGAAGAAAATGAAAAGGGAAAAACTTTCATTTCAGACAAATGTGTGCTGGAAGAAGAATATCGAGGGTATCTCCATGGCAGCTAAATCCTGGCCAAAGTCTCCATTTTGCTTTGAAGCAAAGCCTTTCAGAATCTGTCCAGTAGTTGGCAAACGAAAGGCTGGGAAAAGGGACAACCATTATTGAAAATTGGCTGGGAAGATGTGCAGGTGGAAGGAAAAGAGACTGTTGAGCAGCTGAAAAATACTAATGAAGTGTTTTAATGAGGTGGTAGCTAAGGCATAAGAAATACTGTCTTATACTTCCTCAGAGGGTGACTGACTCCAAGAATGAAAAGTGATTACTTTTAGTTCCTTTATCACTCCAAGCATTTCTTTTTAGAAGTTCCTTCTATAAAAATATCTAAGCTCCAATACTCTGTAAATGGGAATTTTGATAAAAACTTACCCTCATATTTGACTTGGCAGAGCGAGAGATGACGCCCATCACCAGTTATTAATAGTAGTGCATACAACGTCCTTGGATAGCGTTTACTCTGTTAGACTCACAGGTTACATTTCTTACATTTTCCTGAAACTCAGCACATCCTTCAGACTCTGATAAATGAAAACATTATTTCCTTAACCTTCTTACTGAGTTCTAATTTTTACTCCAGAAATGTTTCAGGCATTTTAAGGACACATCTCAGCTGAATTTAAGTTTTATATTTGAGTATGGCTACCGAAAGTCATAAAGTATTAACTTTATATGTTTTATGATATTATATTCCTCTCACAGAGTTGGCCAGAAATGCAATTGGTATGCATAAGCTGTAGTCATTCTTCCCTTCTATATAACTGTGTGTGTGTGTGTGAGTGTGTGTGTGTGTGTGTGTGTGTGTGTGTATAGAGTTTGGGAGAGAGGAGACTAAGACCCTTATAATATAAATTTAAGCACAGATACTTACCAAAATTCAAGGTTTTTCTATCAGATTTTGCTGTAATTATCTTAACAATAAAGAAAACTGCAAAAAGACTTCTAAGTATGAGATATTTTTAAAATATTAAAAAGAGGAGCAAAAACATGAGATTTGTGGTAGAATCTTCCCTATTAGATTGTAGTACTTTGTGAGGATTGTTGAATATCTTTCAGGAAAATTATTATATATCATATATATAGTATGCTATATATACAATGCATAAATATACATTATGTATACTATATGTTTACTATATATATGTACTATATATAATATATATACATACATAATATGTGTGTATGTGTATATATGTATATATGTGTGTGTGTGTGTGTGTGTGTATATATATATATATATATATATATATAAAAAATTATTTATTATAGACAGAGACAGAAAGAGAAAAAGGGAGATATCCCCCCCCAGAGAGGATGGCTATGCCATAATCCCTTCTCCATTTTCTTTTTGGGATCTTGGGCACACATGCACATGCACCTGGCATGATTTTCAAGCTGCTGTATCCAGAACTTAAACTGTGATCGGCCATGTAGGAGTCTGGCACCTTAACCACCACACCACATGCCATCTTTTTATATTTTTTAAATTCATTTTCTTGAATAATTGCATGGCTCAGTTACTAAGGAGACATTGTGGAAGTGGGCCAAGTTTTATTAAACTAAGTATTTCTGGCTTTCAGGAGTGTGAATAATCATGGCCTTTATGTTCTTTCACATACTTAGTCTACATGATACAAAATATCCAATTATAATATCTAAATTCCAACTAAGTCTTTTTCATGGGAGAGTTATTATTATATATCAACAAATGTAGTTGATTTGAAAAAGGGAACCCTCTTGGATATTAATTTATTGTGCTTAATATATTGATACCTTTTGATGTGTCAACTTACATGGGCTAATGGATGCCCAGATAGCTGATAAAACATCATTCCTTTTTTTTTTTTTTTGAGAGATTTTTGCTACAGGGCACATGCGCTCACCAGACAGACACAGAGACAGAGAGAAAGAAAGCGAGAAATCACCCCCCAGGGGGGATGGCCACGCCACAATCCCTTCTCCTCCATTCTCCTCTCGGAATCTTGAGCACACACGCACATGCACCCAGCATGAGTTTTTAAGCCACCGGGTCTGGGACGCAAACCCCAGTCAACTACGAGGGAGTCCAGTTACATAGCCATTACGCTAACTGCTGGTCCCATAAAATATCATTTCTGAAAATGTCTGTAAGGATGTTTCTGGAAGAGATTAGCATTTGACCCTGTAGACTGAATAAAAATCTTCCACACCAATATAGGTGGGCATCAATTAAACTTTCCAGGTGCTGTTAGAAAATAAATGGGGGGGGGGCATGCAGAGGAGGGGCTAATTTACTCTCTGCTCATTTCAAGACATCAATCTTCTCTTGCCGTTGGTCATCAGAGCTCCTGGCTCTTAGGACTTTGGCCTTATATCTGGACATACACCTTAGGTGCCCCTGGTCTTCACGCCTTCAGAGTCAGACCTGCTTTTCCAGTTCTCAAAAAAAATACACACAGACACACAGACACACACACACACACACACACACACACATACATACGTGTTTATATATTAAGTGAATGTATATTCTAAAAGAAAAATTTTAATAAATAAAAATTTTTAAAGTTTCTTTTTTTGTTAAGAGGTTTTTCTTATAGGGCGCTTATGCTCGCCAGGAAGACAGAGAGAGACAGAAACAGAAAGCGAGAAATCACTCCCCGGGGGGATGGCCACGCTACAATTGCTTCTCCTCCATTCTTCTCTTGGGATCTTAGGCACGCATGCACACACGCCCAGCATGAGTTTAAGCCACCGGGTCCAGGACTGGAACCGCTGTGAGCTACATGGGAGTCCAACGACATAGCCATTACGCTAACTGCTGGTCCCGAGAGAGATATTTTTTGTATAGGGTGCATGTGCTCACAAGAAAGACAGAGAGAGAGAGAGACAGTAAAAAATCTCCCCCAACCCCGCCACCTGGGAGATGGCCAAGCCACAATCCTTTCTCTTCTATTGTCCCCTAGAGATTTGAGGCCAGCATACACACACACCCGGTGTGAGTTTCAAGTTGAAGTCCAGGACTCAAACCATGGACAGCCATATGGGAGTCTAGTGTCTTAACCACTATGTTACCTTCTGGCCCCAGCAAGGGTATAATTTTTGGACAACCAGTGACAAAATGGTTAAGGCAGCCCAATCCTATATGGCTGACTGTGGTTTAAGTCCTGGACTCAGGAGTTTAAAAAACATGCTGCCCACAAGTGCAGACATTCCCAAAATCTTGAGAGGAGGGAGAAAAGGAAGAGAGGGATTGTGGCCTGGCCATCTCCATGAGGGGTACTTTCACTCTCTCTCTCTCTTTCTGTGCTATTTCTCTTCTCTGTGTCTCTGTCTCCTTTACATAAGCCATCTAGCAAGTTAGAAA
This sequence comes from Tupaia belangeri chinensis, assembly GCF_000334495.1. Lineage (NCBI taxonomy): Eukaryota > Metazoa > Chordata > Mammalia > Scandentia > Tupaiidae > Tupaia > Tupaia belangeri. The sequence continues at coordinate 3,197,635 of NW_006160142.1, read as the reverse complement.
ATAAGAATATACTTGGTATTAATGAAATACCTAGACTGTACTCCCTCATTCTTGTTAGGAGCAAGAAATCATGGCACTGAAAAATAAACTCTCATTTAGCAATTTGCGTTTCAAGAGTAACACAATGATGTGTTTACAGTACAGAAGTGTGGAAATTATAATAACATAGTCAGTTTTATCAATTTTAGAGTGATAAATACATTAATATTATTGATATTATTGTATAAGAACACATACTAAATTCATTGATAACTTAGAGGTTAATATTGTAAGTTTTCTAGGCATATACTGTCTTGAACCTTAGAGTCAAAATACCCCTTGTTTAGAAACCTACTAGCTGCTTAATAGCTATTTACCCATGTAGAATTCTATATAAAAAGAACAAATGTTGGCCCACATAAGCACTTAATGATCATTATTTTCAGTATAGTTATAATTCCCTATATTGTATCTTACATATGCATACGAATTACTTGAATTTTACATATTAAGGTATATTTAATTTAGAAGTACATAATTCAGTGCTTGATAAGAAAGAAAAATAATTTCCCATTTCCTAAATGAAGATAATAATTAAGGGAGGTAGGGATCAAAATTTATGCTTATTTAATTTATTTTTGTCAGATCTAACAAACCATTGCTATAATTCGGTTACTTTTGTTTAAAAATGGATAGCAATTTAAAAATTATTCTTAAAATAAATTAAGTTGATACTCCTGTATTCGCTTAGGCTCCTCTCAGTGTTTCTGTATTATAGGAATAGAGAAGATTTTTCCTAGGTTTGGGACCATATCTTTGAAATAAACAGTAGGGCCTTCCCGGGTCAGCAGATGGCATGGCAGCTAAGGGCTCTGGACTCCCACATGGCCAACTGCAGTTTGAGTCTTGGATCTGGCAGCCTGCTTTGTCATTTTACCTTTCTCTCTGTCTCTGTCTATGGTCAAATTAAAATAATAATAATAATAATAAATAAAGTTCAATAAAAATAACTACATATATAAGAAAAAAAACTAAAAAAAAAAAAAAAAAAAAAAACCAATAAAGCCTGCCAGACTCCCAAGAACCTGCTAGGTATATCCATCACACCAACAATTACAATGCTAATGCTGGTGATAGTTATCTGCCACCACAATTTCTAATCCATGGTATTTACTTTCTTGAAGCTGATAAGCCTATACATAGCATTCATCCTAGTGTATACTCTGAACCATTCTCTTTCATCAAAATTGTCAAAACTTAAGAAACCAAGAGTCAGAATCTCCAAAGGAGAATATCAGTACAACTTGATGTTGGCAAACTTTTCCTTGCTTATGTCCAATAACAGATATTACTAGTGATCAAATCATTGTTCTGCATTCAGACACCACTACCATGTCCTTCTAAAACCCCTCCCACCTCCCTCTTTGTACCACAGAGTCCAGTTTAATCCTATATATGTTATTTCATCTTCCATGGGACTGAAATCTACCATGTTCTTCATTTAATTCTTCCCAAGAAGCAAGTGCTTGCCCTGATACTTGGAACCTAGACCAATTTTTTCTCTCTTTCTGACAGCTTCTTCTATTGTGTGGCCTGTGAGGTTTGCTGTGTCTGAGTTTTGGTCCTCTTATCTGTCACACTGCCAAATCATAGACTATGCGTCTACATTGATAACTATTGTCGGCTATATCTATGGCAAAAGATGGATAATAAGCAAAAATGTGCAACATGCTACTCATTGATTTCCAAATATTCATTATGTGCCTAACATAGTCCAAATTATTCTGTACAAGAAGACATAGAAATAAAAAAACAACAAAGTCTCTATCCTTGTGGTGCCTACCATGTCTATTAATTTAGAGAAGCAGTGAGATGTCAGACGAACTTCAAAATGAGAGCCAGAATACCAGGGACAAATATTAAACTTTGATCATACAAGACATTTTTTCCCCAATTGTTGTACATCTTTATGACATACAAAATTGTTTCCAAAAATATGCATCCAGTATGTGATAATCAAATCAAGGATATCACCATATACATTCTTTCAACAAAGAACCTTACTTTTTTTTTTTTTTTTTTTCCTTACAGGGTGTGTGCGCTCACCAAAAAGACAGAGAGAGAGAGATAGAAAGCAAGAAATCACCCCCCAGGGGGGGATTGCCACGCCACAATCCCTTCTCCTCCATTCTCTTCTTGTGATCTTGGGCACGCACACGCACTGGGCATGAGTTTAAGGCACTGGGCCTGGGACTGGAACCGTGGTCGACTACATGGGAGTTCAGCAACGTAGCCATTATACTAACTACAGGTCCCGAATCTTGCATTTTTTGACATGGTGATAACTGTTGTCAATATTCCTATTTCAAGGAAGGTCATCATTCTTTTGTTTGCCTTATAACAGTGCAACTTAAAGCTATTTTAATATTTTATTCAGTTTAGAAAGTATTTTATAAAAAATAGTTCAAACAGGAAACATAAAACTACTGATTTTATGACAATGTGTTTGAGAGAAAGACGGGAATTAGTAAAAACCCTTACGGTGGCTTATCATCATCATTTTTATCATTTTAACATTTGTTAAACAAAAACTGACCAAATATGTATGAAAGAAAGAATAAGACCAAAATTTAAATATTAAAATATATCGCCAGATATTCTAAAACTGGATTGGTAGCAATGACAGCATTAGAAAAATCATTAAAGTTACTGAATCACAATAAATTAAATTAAGAGTTCAAGAGCCCACTGAACTTCCTACTTAGGAAAGAAAAAAATTATTTCTGACTTCCTTATTAGTAGAAGAGAGCTGATATTCAAGTTTATTTTAAACAATGCATAGTATTTATGTGAAACTATCAAAGTGAGTCTAACGAAATCTTACTGCTTCCTCTCCTCAATCACTTGCAAGTCTTCATCATCAAGTTCCTGTTTGCGTGAAATAAAACTTGATGCTGGCAAGCTTTTCCTGGCTTGGGCCCAATAACAAAGATGCAGGGACCTTGGCCCATTGCACACCGGCACCCTTCCTTCCTCTACATGGCTATTTTCTATAAAACGATTTTCTGTCAAATAAATGTTAATTCAGGAAAGCTGAGATTAATTTGAGGTTAAAAAATTTCTTTGGAAACTCTGTTTTATTGTCTGTAGCCTACCGTTCTTGTCAAAATGTCATTTTATCATTATGCAACTCTTGGGAACATACGCATTTTTATCACTTAGTTAAAGATTTTAGAATTTTTTTAGTCCTCTAAACATTCCTGATCACAACCCTGAGCATATGTCTCTCACTTGTTTATTTTTTTATATTTCCCTTTCAGATGTGTTTTGATTGTGGGTGGAAAATCCTGGCAATACAAGTAAAAACATTTTATTAAAAATTTAAAGTGTTACACAGATATTGGTTGTTAATAAGTAATTTTTAAAGTGAAAAAAAAAAACAAGAACAATAAAATATGACCTGATGAAGGCCACTTATATAATATTCTGAACTTGTATTCCCATGTCAAATCTTTTATACCTTGGATAATTATCTGAAAAAGAGAAAGTGCACTACTTTCGGAGAATGCAAATAGTTCCTTCTCTTTAATATTCTTGTAAATTTTTCATATGTATTTTATATAGCATATATAAATAATATATATCTTATACATATCAGGAAAGCACAAGGAAATATAATCCAATATAGCAAGAATCTAAATGCTATTTCTTTTTACTCAGAAACAAATCCTTCCTTTCCACCCCCTCAGAGATATTGGCAAGTTATGATGATAGGATGTAAATGTTCCCTTACCAAGTTGAGATCAGAGAAAAGATGATTATTCTGCTCACTCCTGGCTCCACTTCCCTTATTATCACACATATGCACCCAGAGGGCTAAGAGATGCAGGGACACCTACACCCTTCCTTCCTCTACGTTGCTACTCTGGACTCTGAGTCACTGCAGTCACAAGAAAGAATACAAACAGGTGATCTGAAAGACTTGCTCCATTATTTGTCCCGAGGGATTACCTATTTTTACTTTTTTTTTTGAGAGTTTCTGTTCGTTTTGTTTTGTTTTGTTGTTGCTTTGCTATAGGGTGCACGCGTGCCACAAAGAGAGAGACAGAGAGACAGAAAGCAAGAAATCACCCCCCAGGAGGGATGGCGATGCCGCAATCCCTTCTCCTCCATTCTCCTCAGGCATGCACGCACACGCGCCCGGCATGAGTTGAAGCCACTGAGTCTGGTACTTAAACTGCGGTCAACTACATGGGAGTCCAGCGACATAACCATTACGCTAACTGCTGGTCCCGGGATTGCCTATTTTATTGCATAAAGGGAAAGCCCTATAGTTTCTGTAGTTACACCTTGCCTTGTTTTCAACCTCACCTCTTTCAGGCCCTATGGGTTGAAGATTATTTAGGTATTATTCATCACAGCTCTCACATTGTAATGGCTCAGAGGTAAGACAAAAGGTCATCTCACTGCTCGCAACAGCTTGTTGGCCATTGTATATGTTGACAAAATGTCTCAAGAGATTAAATGGGCTAGTTTACATTAAATACTTTTAATCTCATTTTTCTGTTTGCCAAGTAAACTCTTTTCTCAGCTCAATCTGAGCCCAAGAAAATAGCTGTATGGTTTTCAGGAAGGGCTCTTAAATATCTCCAAAAGTACACTAATAAATAAATTTAATGAATTATGTGAATTCAACAGTGAAACCTGAGACTCTGCAGCCTCACAGCTTAATTATGGAGATAAAGCACAGGATCCCTACATCAACATGCCTCTACTATTTGTGTCCCAAAACTTCTGTCCCAGAAGACACAGCTATAACATAGCAAATAACTTTATTGTTAATCATAGGAACTCCCCAAATTCTACTTATAAAAAGAGTAGACGGTTAAGCAATTTTCTTCTCTAGGAAATAATTTGCACATGAGGTAAAAAGCCCTTCTTGGGACACTAGATCACTCTACTGAGCTAACTTGCTCACTTATCAGATAATTGTTTATTTACCAAGACTATAGCTTCACTGTGTCCTTCAATTGTAATGAAATTATTTATTGTAACTCAAAATTTGGCCAGTTTAGTTGTATCACACATGGACAGACTCACCTAAAAATACTCTAACCCAAAACTCTAAACCCTATGATTGTCCACCCTTGACCTCTCCCTTCTGAGCAACCGCTAAGATTCTCTCAAGGTGGAGATCTCCCTACGATAGTAATACACTGGACCTTGCTTGATCAACAGGCTATTCTGCTTTTAGAAGGATAATATCAAAATATTTTTTTGAAGTTCATGCAATTTGGTAGTATAAGCAACTGTCCTTAAATGAACATAAGAAAAAATTTCCCATTGATTTTTTTGGCATGCAAAAATTTGAATCCCAATTTCAAGAGTAGAGGAAGATAATAAGTAATAAACCAGAGATAAAAGATCTGACTCCAGTCCAAATTGCTCAGTTTCTTATGGTCATCATTAATCTTGCTTTTAAAGAGCAGACAAGAAGAAATTATGGGAATTTAGGCAAGATTTTATAAAAATGTTTTCTAAGTACTAAGGACTGTGGAGCCTAACTGAAACAGAATACATTTGGCAGAGTGCAAAAATAAACGTCTCTTTTGCATTAAATGAAATTTACCTAAAGAAGGAAAATGACCCATGGAAACCCTTTCCTGACCTAAGGGTTTTTTATGCGTTGCTTGTCAACACTGGCTATTCACTGAATTAGCAGATCTGACTAGTAGGCTAAGCTTTATTTCCACTAGATTTTGAATATATAAAAAAAGATGGTCTGAGAATCTGATAGTTTATTATTTATTTTTATTAGCCTGAGGCTCTTTACATAGACTCTGATATTATAAACAAATGCCACAGCAATATCAATTTCTCCCTTAATATCTCAGCTCTCTATTTTATTTCTTATGCTCTCCTGGAGGCTTACTATTTCCCTGGGTAATTTATTTTTTACTTTTTGTGTATGAGAGAATGTTCTCTCTAACAGACTAGAATCTTATGTTTTCCAAATCCAAAAATATGTATTAGGGATGCCCTTATGAGTAAATATATATACATATATTTTTTATTTGTTTGTTTCTGTTGTTAAATTTTTCCTTACATTTAAGTAAACTGTAATGTAACCCATGTTCAGTTTTGACTTAATTAAAAAAAAAAAATCTTCCCTTGGTCTTTTTTGAGTAATTTTCCTTGCCAAAGAAAATTAAATTAATTTAATTCTCTTTTATCTTCTGTGGAAAAGTAAAATTATCTGAGGGTGCAGACTCAAGAAAAATATATTTAACTTTGTCTAGATCTCCACTAATTTAATTCTTTGGTAAATTGCTAGAATTATTTGGTCTTATTAATGAGTTATGTATTGATCAGTTTACGTGAGTGGTATGCTTTGTTGTTTTCCTAGAATAATATTGTAGTCTCAAAATCTGTTGCTAGGAATTCACAGTTTCTACCATCTGCTTCTGTCTTCTGCTTATAAAAACATAATCAAGTCTGGTGTGTATGTGTGCATGTGTGTGTGTGTGTGTCCCTGTGCCTGTTTGTATTTGTGCCTGCATGTATTTAATAAAAGGCAGGGGGAGATAAAGGTAAAGAATCTATTCTAAATCTTTATAAACCAATGCTTAACTTATGGAATTTTAAAAATGTCAATCATTTGTACACACATACTTACTACCATCTTATGGAACATATTCTGAAATGATATCCGAAAGAAGATTAAGTATTGGAATGTTATTTCTTTGGCAATTGTTAATTAAATCTTGGAAATGGATTCCATGTTTATGACAGTATATTCCTTCTAGGAGCAGTTATAATAAAAGACGAAAGAACCCAAATATTTCTAGAGACATATAAAGAAGTTCATTAAGTCCCTATATTTACCTGTCACTTAATTCTCCAGCCTCCTGTTGAACTTAATTTGATAACATGTTCTAGTATTTTGTCAGTTCTATGACAAATTTGCCTGCAGAGGTAGATTTTTACCAACTATATATTTTTTTTATTGACAAATTTTCACCTTCATTTCTGCTGAGAATCCAAGGGCAAGATATCAAGTTTATGATACCACAAATTTTGTTGAATTAAGTGGTTTTATAATCTCAATACATGTTTATGTGTAATTCCATTTTTGCATGTAGAACTTCAACTATTAATTTAAGCATTGATTCTTATTATGCTAAACTAAAACAGAATCTTAAAAAATAAGTAAATAAATAACAATGTGAGGGCCAGCAGGTAGAGTAGTGATTAAGGGGTTGACCATGGTTCAAGTCCCGGGCCTAGTGGCTTAAAACTCATACTGGATACATGTGCATGCATGCCAAGATCCCAAAAAGAGAATGGAGGAGAAGGGATTGCAGAGTGACCTTTTGCCTCCCCCCACACACACCGAGGGAGTGATTTCTCCCTTTCTGTCTCTCAGTCTCTCATATCTCTCTGGTGAGCACATATGCCCTACAGCAAAAATCTCTAAATAAATGATTATCAGGACTATACCGTTGTTATAGTTCTCTCTTTTTATTTATAGCTGATGATGCTCTAATGAACAGTGATAATTTTTTCATGTTATTTTTATTCAAATAACAACATTAGTAATTATGCCTATAGATTGCTTGATGTTCATATTAAGTATTATTTGTTCAGCTTTTTTCAATTTGTAAAAATGAAAATGTAAATAGCAGGACTAATTAACATTTAATCGTGTGTACCTCTATACGTCACAGGTCCTATGCTTCAATAGCTTAAGTAATTTAATTTAGAGGACTGATGTACATGGCAGTTGCTATCATTCTGATCTTACAAGTAAGGAGACAGATTAAAAGGGATAACTATTAATAACTTTCTATATGTCAAAAATCTGTTTTTAGAACCAGAATTTGAGCCAAGCTCTGTTTATTCTGTGATTCACCTTCTTTCTACTATAGCAACATGCTGCTTTTTATGCTTTTCTATGGTATTTTGACAAACAGTGATTATCTAGTTAATGTTTCTGTTGTTTTCACTTGGTAAGAAAACGAAAAAGAACCTTTACACCTTGGACAGAGATGTTAAATTTGGTGTTAAATTCAGACAGGAAAATTACTTATGTTCTTAATTCTTGGCTCTCTCCAGAACAAGATATTTATTTACTGGGTTATAAGCTTGATAAGATCAGTATAGTTAGTTGCATATATATTTTGGGACCTAAAAATTCATCACTGAATAATGGCTATACAGGTAATACCCTGCAGGTCACCTTAATCAGTGCAATAGATGAAGTGCACACTTCTCCTGGGAAGTGTGTAGTCTCCTTAGTTCTTCTGCTGAGACTCATTGTGCATTGGGACTCATTCTACATGAAGACTAAAGAGGTGAAATGTAACAAGAATGGACTTGACAGGCAGAACCTTTAACCAGAGAGGAATTTCTGGGGATATTTGTGAGCGTGGGGTAAATTGGTGCCATTGAGTGACAAGAATGCTTTTGGGAGCAGTTATAATAAAAGACGAAAGAACCCAAATATTTCTAGAGACATATAAAGAAGTTCATTAAGTCCCTATATTTACCTGTCACTTAATTCTCCAGCCTCCTGTTGAACTTAATTTGATAACATGTTCTAGTATTTTGTCAGTTCTATGACAAATTTGCCTGCAGAGGTAGATTTTTACCAACTATATATTTTTTTTATTGACAAATTTTCACCTTCATTTCTGCTGAGAATCCAAGGGCAAGATATCAAGTTTATGATACCACAAATTTTGTTGAATTAAGTGGTTTTATAATCTCAATACATGTTTATGTGTAATTCCATTTTTGCATGTAGAACTTCAACTATTAATTTAAGCATTGATTCTTATTATGCTAAACTAAAACAGAATCTTAAAAAATAAGTAAATAAATAACAATGTGAGGGCCAGCAGGTAGAGTAGTGATTAAGGGGTTGACCATGGTTCAAGTCCCGGGCCTAGTGGCTTAAAACTCATACTGGATACATGTGCATGCATGCCAAGATCCCAAAAAGAGAATGGAGGAGAAGGGATTGCAGAGTGACCTTTTGCCTCCCCCCACACACACCGAGGGAGTGATTTCTCCCTTTCTGTCTCTCAGTCTCTCATATCTCTCTGGTGAGCACATATGCCCTACAGCAAAAATCTCTAAATAAATGATTATCAGGACTATACCGTTGTTATAGTTCTCTCTTTTTATTTATAGCTGATGATGCTCTAATGAACAGTGATAATTTTTTCATGTTATTTTTATTCAAATAACAACATTAGTAATTATGCCTATAGATTGCTTGATGTTCATATTAAGTATTATTTGTTCAGCTTTTTTCAATTTGTAAAAATGAAAATGTAAATAGCAGGACTAATTAACATTTAATCGTGTGTACCTCTATACGTCACAGGTCCTATGCTTCAATAGCTTAAGTAATTTAATTTAGAGGACTGATGTACATGGCAGTTGCTATCATTCTGATCTTACAAGTAAGGAGACAGATTAAAAGGGATAACTATTAATAACTTTCTATATGTCAAAAATCTGTTTTTAGAACCAGAATTTGAGCCAAGCTCTGTTTATTCTGTGATTCACCTTCTTTCTACTATAGCAACATGCTGCTTTTTATGCTTTTCTATGGTATTTTGACAAACAGTGATTATCTAGTTAATGTTTCTGTTGTTTTCACTTGGTAAGAAAACGAAAAAGAACCTTTACACCTTGGACAGAGATGTTAAATTTGGTGTTAAATTCAGACAGGAAAATTACTTATGTTCTTAATTCTTGGCTCTCTCCAGAACAAGATATTTATTTACTGGGTTATAAGCTTGATAAGATCAGTATAGTTAGTTGCATATATATTTTGGGACCTAAAAATTCATCACTGAATAATGGCTATACAGGTAATACCCTGCAGGTCACCTTAATCAGTGCAATAGATGAAGTGCACACTTCTCCTGGGAAGTGTGTAGTCTCCTTAGTTCTTCTGCTGAGACTCATTGTGCATTGGGACTCATTCTACATGAAGACTAAAGAGGTGAAATGTAACAAGAATGGACTTGACAGGCAGAACCTTTAACCAGAGAGGAATTTCTGGGGATATTTGTGAGCGTGGGGTAAATTGGTGCCATTGAGTGACAAGAATGCTTTTGGATCACATCCCTTTGCTGAAATATTTCCAAACTGAGCTGAGTAAGGAAAGAACTAAGAGAGGACTTCTGTGACATGGGAGGAAATAATTAGATAAACTTCTGTAGCAAAAATGATGAGCACTGAGACCTTAGATATTTTACACCAGTCAATTTGTTTGAAATATGTCAGGACTATCTCAAGTTACCTCCTGATCATTGTAAGAGAGATTATAAGCTGCTCAAAAAATAATTTTGAACTGGCAGCTAGCATTCAGCAACTGCTATGGGGAATGTAGTCTTTGCTCTTACTGGACCAAGTATATGAGGCTTGTGGTAGGCAGAGGCAGGTATTGAGAACTTCCAATTGGCTTAATTATGAACTATGCTTTAGAATCTGCCAGTTGGCTAACTCCATAGCCTTAGAATCCATCCTAAAGACTTCTTTGAAAATTGCACTGATAATGATTAAGTTCTCATTTGTTTTTACGGTGAATTAGAAGAACTGTAGTGTTCCTGAGGAATAGAAAATCAGAAAAACCTTACCCTGATGAAAGATGAATCGATAGTTCATAATTTTGTCATAATTTTGACCCTGTCAAGCTAGGGTCAAAGACACTCTATAAAAGTTGCATATATAATTAAATTAGCTGTTCCTAAATAAATATGGAACAGTAGTAATTTCTATACCCCTGACTTATCTTTTATTCTGTGCTTTTTCTCAGTCATAATAAGTCCATTTTTGGATATACAGATAACGTTAAAAGATTCTCTGAGACCCTTGGGAAATCACTTGCTTCCCATTGACTCAGCTTCATTTTTCTGGACCAAGGGAATTAGAATCTATGGTATCTAAGTTTCTTCTAATTAAAAAAATTATGTGGTTTTATGTTTATATACATTGAAAATTTTAAATCATTACATGTCTTCCTATTTGGGCTACCAATGAAGATGTGGAAAAATTGTCACTGCTTGTTTGTTTTCCTGAGATGTCATAATGCTTTATATACAGTAGAAACACAATGGTCATGTTTTTGGAACTGAATTGAATGCCATTTTCTTGGAAAGTAACTTTAATTGGAAATCCACTGCATTCAATGAAGACTGGGCTAAGAGCCAGAGTACTGGCAGCAACTCCCGATTATCCTTTCATTCTCTCGCTCTTCCCTTCCTACATATACATACAAACTTCTCTACTGTTTCTTTATACCCACATATTGTTTTAAGACCCTGTTATGCCACCCTGACCAGACTTTTCCAGTTTAAGGTATTTTTTTAATTTTAGAATTCTTTGATCATTCTCTTATATCCATTAAAATTGCCAACTAAACTTACTCATGAAATAGAAATTATCTGATTCAATTAATACATTTTATATAATGATTAATGGTCCTGTAGTCTCCTAAGCATATTTAATTTTAGAGAAAAATCTTGTTAACCTCAGCAAATGTGTGACTGGTAACAACTATACTATATAAGATAAATTGACAAATGCACTGGAAAACAGTAAAAATTGGAGGGAAGTCTACATATGCAGGTGCGGAATCAGTTCACTAATGGTGATCCCACCCTCACCTCACTTCAAGCTCCTCCTCTTCTTTTGATTGGGAATCCACAGAATCTAAAACTGTCCATAGTTTCAGTATGTTTTTCAAATTCATAGAAAGAAGTACTATATTAGGATAACATAATCTCAGTGGGGAGACTGTTTTTAAGTAATTATTTTTATCAGTCATTTTTAAAATGAATGTGAAATGCCTCTGTATTTAAGAATTCCTATAAAACACAAATAGTATTATAAAGGAGAGGCATTTTAAATATTTTGATATACTGCAATGCAGTGAAGTTACGTGATTTCATGTACTTGTACAAGAGAGCTATATATTAGAATAAAAGATTGATAATGTAAAACTAAAAGTATTACAATTCCATGAATAAAACAATTTTGTATTACAAAAATTATTTAAACTTAAGCAAAATCTACTTAGAAATATGGCAACACACAGAAAACTAAAGCATTAGACATCTGCAACCTAAATTATTAAAAATTGCATATAAAATAAAATTAGGTTTAAATACACCAAGGATGGCATATGGAACATTTAAAGTGCTAAAGAAAAATGAAACACTTTATATTGGTGCTATTTTACTAGATACAAAGCAAAATGCAGTATTATCACCCAATCTATTTTTAAAAGTCCACAGATTCCTGGTAACATACCAGGCATGAGTCAAAGTTTTGCAAAGTCATGGTATATGACTTTTCAACTGTCTTTTATATGTCTTAAACTTCAATAATCTTCTTTATGAGAGGCTGTTTTAATATTGTCTAGATTTACATGAAAACTGTAGTTACTCTGGTGTACTGAAAAGGTCATCAAACTCCAAAACTTGTACACGGTCTTCAGTTATGGTCCCCTCACGAACAGTCAAAGTAGGGAACAATACACTTTGAATGTCATAAAACTTTTAGGTCTCATTTTTCTCATCTTTAAAATAAGAAAATATGTTTAGATGGCCTGTAAAATTCCTGCAAGCACAAAATGTTGTTGATAACAATATCACTTTAAGATGATGCAGGAGGAGAACATACTTGATGGTGTATCTGGACAATAATTCATTGGAATACCTTTCAAAGTAGGAAGGATGAATCAGAGTTGAAATTCTGTGGTTCAAACCATTTATATTAATATGGATGAGGACTCTCATCTACATTTCAGATTATCAAATTCTCAGAATTGGACAGTGGCACTCACCTAGGACAGATGTATGTTAAGTACAATAATTCCTTGACAGAAAAGTGACAGAGATATCGAACACTGGATTAAGCAGAACATTCCAAAGGCTTTTTTGTATTGTGTTTTCTGAACAATGGGGTACCTATTGTACAACTCCTGTGGTAGGCAGAATTCTAAATTGGTTCCTCAAGATGACCTCTCCTTCATGCACATAAATCTTCATTCAAGTATTCAATCAAATACTAATCTAAGTGCTGCAGTGAAGAGATGTGAAGATGAAATTAAGTTCCCACACCAATGAACTTTAAAATGAGAAGATTATTCTAAGTAAACCTAAGCTAATCAATTCAGCCCTTAAACGGTAAGTATGGAGGGATTCTACACTGAGAATGGAGGTGGTCACTGGCAAAGAATGCAGGCAGGATCTAGCAACAGAGAGCTTCCCCAACTGATAGTCCACAAGGAATTGGGGACTTTAGTTCCTCAAATATAAAGAAGTAAATTCTGCCAAAATATTATTTAACTGAGAAACCCTCTTTGTCAAGCCTTTAGATAAGAACCTAGTTATACCATGCTCTGACTTATTATTTATAAATCTTTTTAGCTAATCAATATCAATTTGTATTATTTTAAGCTTCTAGATGTGTGGTAATTTATTTCAAAAGCAATAAAAAAATTAATGCAATTTTCAATGTTCAATCATGTTCTCTCTCAAGGACTGCAAGTTCATGATAAAGTCTCAAGTTAAAGTTTGATATTTCAGTAGGTTTTAATGATAATTATCTTTTAACACCCTCAATTTTGAAAATGTATAATTTATCCAGAATAGCTATGTTAAATGTCTATCCAAACTAATTTAATATCATCAGACCATTTATTGCTATCTGTTAATCACTATTATTTATATGTAAGATTTTTTATGAAAAAATATTATCCCCATATCCCCATTATACATATGAGGAAATTGAAATTCAGAGATGATAAGTGAATTGGATTCCATAATCATACAGCAAGTAAATGAAGAAATTTGGCTCCAAATTATATTTAAAAGTGATTCTAAGTTCAAGTCTCTTTGTACTTCACTACAGATCTGGCGCACCTCAGACATTTCAGAGCTTAAAGAGCAGAGATATTTTATGGGCCTGTTTGAGGAGAAAGGGTTGAAGAGTAATATATAAGGCTCTTTTTGTGCTTTAGAAATTTACATAAAGAATAAACCCTAAATTCAGTTTGAGTTCATTTGTAATCTTGGCATTTGAGCAGGAACTTGCTAGTGAGGCAAATTAAGTGAGGTCATTCTTTTTTATGTTCCCACCTAATTCTGATCTCTGGTTTATTAGACCCACCCCCAAATGAAACATGCATACATATAAACACAGTAGACCATTCTTATTTCCTTGGCTTTCATTGCCTTAGAAATTATCTTCAGTTGTTCCCCAACAGTGGATGAAATTGTATTTCCTCAACACATCTCAGTTGGCATCTAGAATAATTTCAAAGCATGGCTAATAGATGGGCATTGATACAGTCCACCAAAGTCTGAATCTCAGACATGAAGTTTACTAGTTTGGAAAGTTTTGGCAAGTTATTTAAATTCTCTTTCTTTCTTTCATTTTTCTTTTCTGCATCATGGAATGATAATAATCTCTACTGACGAAGGTTACTATGAGTATTAGATGACATCATACATGTAAGACACTCAGAAAATTGTCTTGCATATAGAAGTACTAGATGTCTATTAGCTTTTGTCATTCTTTATTATTATCTTTACTAATACAGCATTTAGGAGAAAGTTTAATTACTTCTTTATATGTTTAATTCAGTTACCCTGTCTGTGCCCTTCAGAACTTAAAACAGAAATGTATTAAGGTTAAAAAAAAGAATACTATGATTTTACTAAGCCTTTGAGGACTCTCCATAAACTGGAGGTTATCACATTTCAACTTCACATACCTTTTAAAGTTAATATATTTGTAAGGTTAAATTTAAATCACAAGATTCAATTTGGACAATTTATTATGATTCATACTGTGCTTCAGGAATTTGTAGGACAAGACTTATTGATATCTTATGACTCCCACACAACTCTCTATCCTACCTAGGCCAACCTACTTGGACAATATCCGTGGACACCAGCATAGCAAATATACAGTGAGTTCTTATCAATCTATGAATAGGTATTTATTTTTAATTCTTTAGTATTTGCTGGACTAGACACTACAAGTAAAAAGATCAAGTGTAGTGGCAGCTCTTAACAGTCTCACCGTGTATTCTGGGAATATTCTAATTACAAGCATGACATTTGTGAGAAACGCTGCCCTCTGGTCTGGATTGGTCATTTTGGGGTTTGAGTGCAACTATGTCAGGTTATATACCTCCTTGTGGAAAGTGAAGAAGGAATATGAAATCCCCCAGAACTAAATCAGACAAATAAAACCTGACAATCAATTGGTCAGAAGCTCTTATAAATAATGCTAATAACTGCAGAGTTTATACTGATATAAATAGGTTCAAAAAATAATGTTTACATGAATGTACCAGGAGAAAGAGATCATCAATGGTATAATCATCATGAAAATACATTTCACAGATAATTATAAAGACTAAATTTGGTGCAAGTTGTTACTACAAAGCTATCTGAAAGCTTGGCATAATAATATATTGATATAATTTCCTCTTACTTTGTGCTAGAGACAAAGAAGCCATTGATTTAAAACAATGTCACTTAGGGGCACTGAGAGACAGATTCCTTTTGATGTCTCTCAAATAGAGTCATTTTCTCTCTTCTAAATGCAGCTGTCTTATTTAAGGACCAATAGTTCTTAACCTTTGGTTTGTATTGGAATCACCTGGAGAGCTTATTAAAACACATTTGGTGATTTCTGATTTAATATGTCTGGGAAGGGGTTTGAGAATTTTTATTTTTAATGAGTTTCTAGTTGATGCTAAAGCTGCTGATCCAAAGGCCATACTTTGAGAAATGATTCAGACTTTCAACTTTCCATCTCATTCCTGCACTAGCCTTGGGAATAATCTACTTCCCTATGGTATTTCTTCTTCTATTATCCTTAAACTACCTTTTCCTTTTTAAAGAATAGTTATTTATTTAATTTTATTTACTATTACTATTATTATTACCTAATTTGACCAGAGAGAGACAGAGAGAAGGGGGGACAGTGAGAAAGCATGCCACCAGATCTGGGACTCATGATCAGCCATGTGGGAGTTTAGTGCCTTAACTACCTTGCCATTTGCTGGCCCCTTAAACTACCTTTTCTTCCTTCTTCCTTCTTCCTTCTTCCTTCTTCCTTCTTCCTCCTTCCTCCTTCCTTTTTCTTCTTCCTTCTTCCTTCTTCTTCTCTTCTCCTTCTTCTTCTTCTTCTTGTCTTATACATTCCATTGCTATACATCATTTAGTTTGTAGAGAGAATTTGAACACCATGAAATATACTTCAGACCAGTCTAGTTGAGAATACCATATATGTTATCATCAACAGGTAATAAACCATTTCTGTGTCCCACAAATATCTTACCTCTCTATTTTTCTCCCTAATTACCTTCTCTAAACTCTTCCCCTCTCCCATCCTTCTATACTTTCTCCAGTATCCATAACTATTTTCAATGATTTTATGCCCTCTAATCTTTTGGTCTCTACCATAGGGTGCAGATAGTCAATATATGTTAAGGGGAGACATAAGGTGTCTTTCTTTCATAGCCTGACTTGCTTTACTCAGCAATAAATCTTCCACTTTTATCCACTTTCTATCAAATGCCAGAGTCTTATTTTTCATAGCTGAATAGTATTCCATGGGGAATATATGCCGCATTTTTTCAATCCATCCATCTATTAGTGGACATAGGGTTGGTACCATGTCTTACCAATCATGAATAATACTACAAAAAACATAGATGTGCAGGTAGGTACTTTTCCAATTACTTTGGGCAGATACTCAGGAGTGGAATTGCTGGGTCATATGGTAGTTCTATTTGTAGGTCTTTGAGAAACCTCCATATTGTTTTCCACAGTGACTGGACAAATTTACATTCCTTCGGAGGAGGAGGGTCCCCTATTCACCACAACACCGCCAACACTTAACATTTCTGTATTTTAAATCTTTGCCATTCTGACACAGATTAAGTGGTATTTCATTGTGGTTTTCAACTGCATCTCCCTTATGATGGTCATATGCTTTTTGGCTGTTCATATGTCTTCCTTAGAGAGGTTCTGTTCAGCTCATTTTCCCATCTTTAATTGGGTTAATCATTTTTGGGGGGGTAAGTTGCTTGAGTTCCCTATGTGTTCTGGTTATTATTCTCTTATCTAAGGCATAGTTTACAAAAATATTTCCCCACTTTGAGGGGTGTTGATTCACACTAATTATTGTGTCTTTTGCTGTGCAGAAACTTCTTAATCTGATTGAATCATAATTGTCTATTTTTTGGATTAATGCCTGCACTGTGGGGGTCTTATTTTAAGTCTTTGCTTTCCCCAATGTCTCCCAGAGTTTCCCCAGTGTTTTCCACCGGTTGTTTCATAGTTTGAGGCCTTAGGTTTAGATATTTGATCCATTTTGAGTTGATTTTTGTTAATGGTGAAAGATGGGGTACAGTTTCATTTTTCCGCAGGTGGATATAAAGTTTTTTTGTTTTTTTTTTTCAGTACCTTTGTCAAAAATCCGTTGACTCTGTTTTGGGGTTTATTTTTGGAGTCTCTATTCTGTTCCATTGGTCCACCTGTCTGTTTTTGTGACGATACCATGCTGTTTCAATTCGCACAGTTTTATAATACATTTTGGGGTCAGGGAGCATTAAACTATCTTTTCTAAAGTACAACATGGTACAGCCATTCCTTATTTCATGCCTTTTATATCTCTAAGGATACATTTTAAACTTCTTAGCAAAATTACTCAATTCTCAACTCCTGAACTCAATTTTCTAACATTATTTACAACTTTTTCTCTTGCTCTGCAATATTCTGATCAGTTACTTTAATTTCTAGATGTGTCCTGCTCTCTCTTCCCAGGGTGTTAACCCACTATTACCACTCTCTCACCGCCAGCTTCCTATTTACTAACAACTATTTGCTCTTCATGACTTAGCTTAGATATCACCTCTGGAAAGGCTTTGCTAGTCAATGTTCTCATGTATTAGGATATCCCTCTACAATGTTCCCATAGCAATATAAATGTATCTCCATTGGGATATAAATTGCATACTGCAGTTGTCAGTCTACCTCAATAAACAGAAACCTTCCTAAACCAATGATTTGGTGAGATTATTTTCTTACCAGAGATTAGTGAGGGTCAGACTCATGGCAGATGTTCAATAAATTTTTGTTAAATGATTGAATCAGAGAATGTGTGAATGAGGAAATTAATATATTAATGTGCTGACTCCCAATTTTTTTTAGAAGTCTTGAGATCTTTAACACCTTAGAATTCTGTTTCATTGCAATAAATCTTTCATATTCTTGTTTTCCTTTATGAGGGTGGCAGGCTATCTTTAGTTCTCCTAATCCTTGAAAGGCTTCACAAGTATAGATAAGGCCAAGGGTAGAGAAAATATTGAGAGAATTGGTTGGTGATGTAATGGTATAGTGTTATTGGAATGACATCCTTGTATAAGGTAGATTGAGCAACCACAACAAATTGCTGATGCAGACACACATACAAGCTTATGAAAACCTTCAGAAGCACATTTCAGGTCTCTTCTGAATATTAACCTTAATGTTTTCTTCTATGTTTTAGTCCCTTGAGAAGGTTGCCCTTTTCTGTTGAGGAGCTTGGTGCTTATTAAGGTCTCAGTACTCTGAGACCTTATATCTAAAAGTTGCCCAACAATTTATCCTTTTTGTTTGTTTGTTTTTATTGACTAGTACTTCTGATTCTCTGATACTTAGTTAGAAACAAAGAATATATAATTTTAGAACTAGAAATAGAGGTTAACATTTCTAAGTGCACACATTCTGAGTGAGAAGACAAATGCAACTACAAAATGGTGAGGTGTTTATGAAGGTTCATGAAAAAGTCAGGTGTGAATTCATATTTAGAAAACAATCCTGCCTCTGAGCCTAGACACGTAACAATCAAATAAAATATTAGTATGAGAGAGACATTTGCTTTTATTCCATTTAACTCTGTCTATAAAAGACCAACAGTTCTTCTACTTAAATTTCATTGAGTTAACCACAGTGTTTATTAAGAAAGACATTACATGATTCTCCTCATCCATTATGAGTACTGCCAAATAATTTCTCTTGTATGCAATTGAAAAACAGAGTAAACATAATTTTCTGAAGAACATGTAATGGCATTACATGTAAGAAATATGAGTCTATATTACTTATTTGGGGAAGATGAGTTTTTTTATTACTTTTTATTTTTTTATTTTTGGGTTTTGCTAAAGGGCATGTGCACTCTCCAGGAAGAGACAGTGAGAGAGAGAGAGCACATGCACAAGAGAGAAAGGTAAAGTGAGAAAACAGCCCCCTGGGTAGATGGCTAATGATAATCCCTTTCCCATGCCCCACTCTTCTCAGATTTTTGGGCATGTGCACACAAACCTGAACTGACTTCCAAGCTGCCAAGTGCAGGACCTGAACCTTGTAGCCAGCCATGTGGGATCCAGTGCTTTACCTCCATTCTTCCTGCT
>NW_006160142.1:3164174-3178127 GCF_000334495.1 Tupaia belangeri chinensis | reverse complement strand
CCAAGATTTTCTAATGAAATGTTCAAAAATCTTATTTTCTATGGCCTGAATTTTGTTCAAAGGATCTTGGTGGTTCTCCTCTGCACATATTAATTGTGAAATGTGACACTGTTATATTGCACCACCTAATTCTGTTCATATTTTTCTGGTATAAAATGCCAGACCCCTATTTACCAAATGTCACAGCCTCTTTGTACACACTTTTTCTATTATTTGTTATTATATTAATATTTCTGACTTTATAGAATACAGAAAATATTAGGTAAAAAAAATTATCCTCAATATTATACCTTTAAATTAGGTAAAGTAGATGATATATAAATATCTTTTTGGTCATCTCAAAAACTATTCACATCCAAATGAATATTGTTTAAATTTTGAATTTCCAGTCTCCTTAATTTAAAAGGTATGTGTATGTGTGACTCATCTAATTAATTTTATTTTAGAACACATCATTGTCAAGGTTTTCTGTATTTGAATGGCCCAGGTCATCTTGACATGGCATTTCTTTCTGTCCTAAATCTTTGTCAGTGGGGAAAGAAAGTTTGGTAATAAAAATAAAATAAGTCTTTTGATAGTGGAAGATTTGAAAAGGATTAAAAGGTTTTTACTGGAATCTCTATTCATTAGCTGCATTAGGGGAAGACACTAAAAAATCGATGTTTGACTTTTACTTTAACCTTAAAATGTCATTAAATTCCACACATGAAAAGGTTGATGCAAACACCCTTTTTACTTAATTGACAACACTTCCATTCTCTGTAGCATTTTGTAAAAGAAAGGAAGCCTATGTGAAAGGTGTAGGAAAGGTCAAAATGCAACTTGAAATATTTATTGTTTAGATGGGAGGTCTTTATGAGTGCAGACAGATTTAATAATTAATTTTTCTACTTTCTCTATGAAACACTACTTTTTGTAGGACATTCTGATAAATACTTTCCTAGACTAAGCAACATTATTCATATTTGGCCATAATGACACCGTCCTGCTACTGCCAGTTACCTAGTAACCTTTCACCTGTGTTACCATGCCAACAAACAGGAAGGAAGAATGGATTTTGTCTTGTGTTGTTTTTGTTCTTAATTTGTTTCTTCACTATAATTGTACCTCACTGTCATACTAAGGCAGACAACTAAATAATGCAGAAGAGAAAGCTAGATGGTGGACAGGGTATTGGCTAAAATTAGTCATATTTCCTTGCTTAGTAAAAGATACATCTTAATCCTTGGAGCTGTGAGGAGAAGAAAAAAAAAATCCAACTTTTAGACATGTCTACTAAAAATGAATTCAATACTCCACTTCCCATTGATGATATGTGAGTGCTGTTGAACAAATAGCATTAAGTTCAAGCTTTATCTTCATAACACTAGTTCCTATGGCACTTTTTAAATTTCAGTGGGACATTTCTGAAATTTAATTCAAAAAGGTTTGTTGGCAACATATGGAAAGGATACGTTTATATTCTAAAAATACATTTCTATTTTTGTTAGAATGTTAGAAGATAGAATATGGTACTGAATTCTCTTTTAGATTTGTTAAAAGCTAAATTTTGCCATTTACCAAATCTACAAATATCCTGTGAAATTGTAGTTGGCATTTGTAACAGCAGTTTTCTGCTTGCCAAATTCATGCACATGTAAGACATTTTATACCATAGAAAATTGCCTGGATAAAAGAAGACAGATTTCCCCAAAGTCTGTGATGTTTGCTGAGGGTAGGGATGGCTTGAAACGGGAGAAGGGAAAAAATTATGGGGTTTGTAATTAGGCAGATCTGATTTCAAAACCTAGATCTACCATTTTTTTTAATCTTTATAAACCTTGTCAAGTTATGTAGTCCCTTTGAATTTTTATTTTCTCTCCAGTAAAAGGGTATAGATGTCTTTTTCAGAGATAACGAAAATTATAAAAAATGATTCTGTGATTGTTAAAAAAAAAGTAAGTAACACAACAAAATACCAACTTGTAAATATTAGATACTCAAAAAATTGTGAGTCATTGCATATTTGCTAAATGTTACTTTAATGTGGAAAAATCTTGCTATAATAAAAAGATGTATTGTTACACAAAAGGATATATAGAACAGGCAATTCTGATGACTAGGAGAAATTACTGGGACCTTTGATAGCCCTAAGATAAACCATGTGCAGACATTAACGATCCATTGAGTTGTCAGAAAAGTCAGGACACATTTTTGCATAGAAATATATAGAAAACACATGTTATGACTTTTCTGACAAGCCAATATCTGCAGAGAATCTCTGGATAAAATCAAGAGTGGCAAAAGATATAAGGGGGAGACTGATTATGTCTTATTTTTTTTTCCTATCATTAGAGCAACGACTTCTATAAACAAAAAGGATAAAACAAAGAAATTAATTTTTGTTTTGTCATAGTAAAAGAATCTCTAAATTTTTTTTTCCAGAAAAATGTGTGTTATGGAGAAGTTTTATGTTATGAATGTTGGAGAAATATGGCTGTGGTGTCTGGAATAGAACATTTGTTAAGGCTCAAAATCAGGGTGGGAGTAATAATATGCAAGCTCTACAACAACTGAAAATTATTACAGAAATTGTCTACTTGTTTTTCCTTATATTGGTGGATGTTCTTAAATATACACACTTATCTCAAAATTCAATCTTAAACCTCCCCTTTCCTCTAAAAAAAAACATTGGGAAAATGCAGTGAAAATGGTCTGTATTAATCAGTTAGTCCTCTCTTTCAGGTCCTTCTCTAACCTAGCTTGCTTAGTAGCAAAATGTAGTTATTATGGTAACCAATATGTGGCATTGTCAGAGGCATGTGGAACATCACTTCCTGACCCTCGTTAATTCTTTAAATACACTAGGGACTTAGAAAGCTAATTGTAATAGGAAACAAAAAGATAGGTGGGGGAGAATCTTACTGAAATTCAGGGATTGCCAATACATAACATGGGAGATGAAAAAGAGAGAGAGAGGGCAGAGGAGCCTAACCATCTCATTATAAAACTTGGAACATACACACCAAAAAATCAATTAAATTAAAAGAAAGAAAAACCAGTAACCACTATATTTCTTTCTCTTTCTAATGCCAAACATTTCACTTTCTAACCTGTTACATTTTTAGGTAAATAGAAGGTGAAAGATAAATCAGAACTTGTCTTTATTTAATATATTGTATTCCTTTTAGAAGAGAAAATCAACTTATTTATTTTGTAGATTAGTAAAATAGAAAAACAAGCAAATGAAAACAAGAAATTATCCATATTCTATCACCAAGAGAATGATAACAATTGTTAATCTATATTGAAAGCGATTTAAAAGATACAGGCATAGTAAACCTTATTAGCTATATGATGTGCAAATATTTCTCTCACCTTGTAGGTTGACTTTCACTGTGTTGATATCATATGTGACAGAAAATTAAAAACCTAATGATGTCCCAAAAATCAATAAATAAAAGATATATCAACCAATATTAAATAATATTACAAAAGAGAGGGAAAAAAGGGAGGAGGATATAGAGGAGATTTATATCAATGAGGGAAAAGTGAACACTTATTCCTTGTTTGAGACTATAAAAATTTATTTTCTTTTTAAGTTTTTAGCACATACACTTGGCCAGAGAGTCAGAGAGAGAGAGGAGGAAAAAATTAGAATCTCCCCCTCAGGAAGTATGACTACACCACAACTGGTGTGGTCACTTATTGCTCCATTCTGCTCTCTGGATTTTGGGAACATACACACACATGCCCAGCGTGATTTTCAAGCCACTGGGCTTGAACCACACAATTGGTCATGTGGGATCCAGCACCTTAACCTCCACATCACCTACTGGACCTTATTTTGAGTTTTGAGTGAGATGATGATATTGTGGTTATATTTAAAAGTAGAAACCATGTCTTTAAAAGAGTATATTAAATTTCATGAATGAACTGTTTCAATATTTAGATTTTACTTAAAAATAATCCAGTGACAGAAAGAAGTAGATGAGGTATAGAAGAAACAAGATTAGTAATAAATTAGTAAGAGTGGAAACAGAGTATTGTTCTCAAAAAAAGGGTTGCTTTCCAAAACGATTTCATTCGCTCTCGTCACCATCAGCTGTGTTCATTTCAAAAAATGCACCCCTACAGCAGACAAGATATCTTCTAATTTGTACATATCTTCTCAAAAATTTGCTGCATTTGATTTACCAGTCCCCAGTCATCTACTAACAAACAAGTGCCAGGTTAGAAATCTTAGACTCAGGATGGGAGAGATGAAAGATGGGAGACAAAAGGAATAGATTTACTGAATCTTTACGACAATATAGGTCATGGTTTGGGTCCAGGATTTAAAGCAGTGATGAGGAGGACCGTCAACATATATTTATAAAAACTGACAACTGCACAGTTCTGTTGCAATTTATAGAAAAAATAGTAATGTGACAACTGCAATTTCTATTTTCCAGGACACTCTTTTTTTTACATTTAACATCTTGTCATCAAATTACTCGACAACTTTTGATACTATTTACCCTTGTCTGACATTCACAAGCTAGTGAGTTGCATGATATATGAAAAAATAAATAAGTAAAAAATAAATTTCTTCGCCAAGAAGTGCTCCATTTTATTAAATATCTTATAATGAAAGTGGTATTGGGGAGAGAAACTTCTGTTCATAGATAGGAGGCATTTTACCAACATCTACAAAAGTATTACTAGGTCTGCAAAGTAATGTAGATTTCTTCTCACGTTAGAGAATCTTTGTGCAAGAATGTGTGAAACCTCATGAATATTTGTTGTATTTTTTAAAAACTAATTAACATATAGGTCAAGTGACTTGAATGATGAAATAAATATATTATCAGATGTCGAGAAAATACTTTTCAGGCCCAGCCTCAGCATTGCAGGCAGTAGGGGTGTTGGTACACAATGCTGAAGTCCATATGAGCAGGCTCCAGGTTCACAACCTGGGTCTATGTGTGGTGTCTAGGATCCTAGTGAGCTGCAAGGTTGAGAGAAGATTGCAGCTTGAAGATCAGTGGGAGTACCTGTCTCTTCCTCTCCCTTTCTTAGGAGAAAGAAAACACTTTGTTTTTTATTTATTTTTAAGTGGTTTTAGTCTTAGGGTGTGCATGCACATAGCACTAGGTCCAGGACTCATACTCTAGCCAGTGAGGTAACTGCTACACCACCTGCTGGCCCCAAAAAAACACTTTTAAGGGGACTTGTTAGCTTTGGTTGAAGGCACATACCATCCTCATTATGGTTACAAAGTGGCAGGTACTCTTGATTCCAAATCATTTCATCCACGTTGCTAAATTAAACATAATGTGTTTACCAAGAAAATAATGATTCAATCTATATAAGAATATGACCACCTTTTAAAAACTGTCTATTTATTTATTATTTAATGAAACAGAGAGTAATAGGGAGACAGGCACGTCCAACAGAATCTTCATGATGCAGTTTCTATTTAACCAGCCTGCACCATAGGCACTTACCTGCATGGACACAGCATTCTCAGGGAGTTCCCAGGACTTGAACCTAGGGCCTTTCCTGTGTGAGTTAAATTTCATGACTGTTGCACCACCACCTGCCTTCACCCTCAAACTGCAAGAAGTCCTTTCAAACATTAAAGGAAGACCTTCTCTGTTTGTAAAAACAGTCATTTACTTTCTCTAGAGCGTAAGGAGACTGAATAGTACAGCCGTCTGTCTTGATTTAGATAAAATCTCAGCCAAGAGGCAGACAATAGCTGCAACCAGAAAAGAAAAAGCAGGTGAGTCTTCTATCATTAGGATAATGTTCCTTTACCAACATTAGCACATAGACTATCGTTTGGTTTGTGAATAATAATATTCTCAGAACGTTACACCCACCCACAGTCTTACAGATGAGTAAAAAGACTTTGGGAGATGATATTGTAATATAAAATAGGGTTAGAGTAAAATCTAGAATTCACATGTCAAGATATTCCATCTGATTCTCTTTCAATGACACCTGGCTAAAATAAATTGATACTTTTTTTTGTTAATGATAGTTTTGATTCAGATTATGAATGAGTTAGTGTAGATATCAAAATACTATGCATATTTGAGCTAGCTATGGTTCAGAAGTCTTACATAGAAAGAAATCTGAAGTGAGAATCCATTTAATTTCGCCAAGCAACAAAATATGGCGGTGTAATATTTGAATGATGTTCTTCTATGTTCTATGGCCATCGCAGCAAATTTATAAGAGACCTGCCTTCACTGGGCTTGCATTCTAATAGAAAGTAGATAACAAAACAATGCACACGTAAAGAAGGAAAAAATTAATATTATGGAGATAATTAAGACAGGGAATAGGATAGCGACTAGATGACTACTATGTGCTTCATAACCGAGAAGACCTCTGTACAATCTCCTTTAAGACGAGGAAGGGGAATTCTAGGAAGAGGAAATAATCATTTCAAAGTCCATCAGCACACTACACTGAAGACTAGAAGATAAGGAAGGATATTCTCTGACATGAAATCAGAGAGATTTAGAAGTAATGTGAGGGATGGGAACCAGCAGTTAGCATAATGGCTATTTCGCTGGACTCCCACATAGTCGACCGCGGTTCGCATCCCAGACCCGGTGGCTTAAAACTCACGCCGGGCACGTTTGCGTGCGTACCCAAGATCCTGAGAGGAGAATGGAGGCGAAGGGATTGCGGCGTGACCATCCCTGGGGGGTGATTTCTCACATTCTGTCTCTATGTCTCTCTCTCTGTCTGTCTGGCGAGCGCACGCGCCCTATAGCGAAAATCTCTCCAAGAAAAAAAAAAAAAAAAAAAAAGTAGTAATGTGAGGGGGCTCACTTGAGGGACCAGCAGTTAGCGTAACGGCTATGTTGCTAGACTCCCATATAGTCGACCGTGGTTCAAGTCCCAGACCCAGTGGCTTAAACTCACGTCAGGCGCGTGTGCGTGTGTGCCCAAGATCCCGAGAGGAGAATGGAGGAGAAGGGATTGTGGCGTCTCTGTCTGTCTGGCGAGCGCACGCGCCCTATAGCGAAAATCTCTCCAAGAAAAAAAAAAAAAAAAAAAGAAGTAGTAATGTGAGGGGACTTCAAAAATTTCATGGAAATTAAGATTAAAATACCAGTTTATTTTAGTGCAAAATGTTTTTAAACCAAGACCCTCATTTTTTTTCATAAAACATACGTTTCCCTTTTTCTCTCTGTTTCTTTCCATTGAGCACAAATGCCTTATGTCAAAACCTAGTAAAATAAAATGAAATAAATAAAATAAATTTTAAAAGTTCATGGAGCCTGATTCATAGTACAACAGTTATATGCTGCTCAAGCAAAGCTGGGTCCTACATAGAACAACGGGTTTGGTTCCCTAGTAAAGCTGTGGAGGCTGAGTGTGTGCACCCATGATCTTGGCTGGCTGGGGAGGTTGTGGGGAAGGGTAATGTAACAGTGTGAGAGACTCTTTTGAGAGTGCTAGTCTTTCTCTTGCGTTAGAAAAAAATATTAAAATTCATAAAAACATGTGTTTTATGAAAAAAATGAGGAGAGATTTTTTGGGGGGAGGCTACAATGTTTGACATATGATTAGATAACCAATGAAAAAGATAACTATACAATTGCATATCAGGGTGGGAAAGGATAAGATTTGTAATAGTTACATATGTTGTATTTACCAACAGGGAAATGATTTAGCAAAATCATGTAAAAATAATACAGATGGGACCAGAAGTTGGCATAAGGGCTGTGTCACTGGATTCCTATGTAGTCCACCATGGTTCAAGTCCCAGACCTGGTGGCTTAAATTCACGCTGAGTGCATGTGCATGTGTGCCCAAGATCCTGAGAGGAGAATGGAGGAGAAGGGATTGTGGCATGACCATCCCTCCTGGGGGGTGATTTCTCGCTTTCTGTCTCTCTGTCTCTCTCTGTCTTTCTGGCAAGCACATACGCTCTGTAGCAAAAATCTCTCTTAAAAAAAAAAGTACATAAATAGGAAGAAAACAGAATGGATGGATTTTCTCCATATCCAAAGTAACACAGCATTTTATTAAGGAAAGAATGACTGAATCAAATATTGTTAAGTAAGTGGTTCCTATAACAATAAAGAAATAACCATTGGATTTAGAAGGCACACAATTCAAAGACGTATTTGATAATAAATCAGTAGAATAGGGAGGACACAAGACTGATAAGAGTGAGTTAAAGATAAATTTCAAAATGAGCTAATGTTGACAGCAACAAAAGATACCTCTTTTAAGAAATCTAGCAATGAAGGTATACTCATTTTCTATGCTACTGGAATAAAGTTCCATAAACTTAGGAGCATAAAACAACACAAATAAGTTATTTTACAATTGTGGAAACCATACATCTAATATGTGTCTACTGGAATAAAATGAAGATAGAGGCTGTGTTATATTCCTTTCTGTAGGTTCTAGAAGATAATTTATTTTCTTGTCGTTTTCAACTTCTAGACACTTTCACATTCGTTGGTTTATGTTCCCCTGCTCTTGTCTTCAAAACCAGCAACAATTGATTCTCTCTTATGCTTGTTTCATCATCACATCAGTCTGTCTAACACAGCCAGGAATAGTTCTCTAATTTTAAGGGATCATATAATTATTCTTGACCCATTTGAAGAACTCATGATAATCTCCCCATCTCAAGGTCCATAACTTTAATCACATCTCCAAAGTCTCCTTTGCATTATAAGATTATATTGTTTAAGATTTCAGGAATTTGGTCTTGTTAATATTTAGAAGTCATTATTTGCCTGTTACAAAAGAGAAGTAATGAGAGTATTTGAAAGAGATACAGGGTCAAGAAAGGTTGACTTTTGTTTTTGTTTTTGTTTTTGTGGGGTTTTTTTCAGGTTTTTGCCATAGAGCATGTGCACTCACTGGAGAGGAGAGAGACAGTGAGAGGGAAAGTAAGAAATCACCTCCTAGGAGGAATGGCCATGCCAAAATCCCTTCTCCTCCATTTTCTTCTTGGGATTTTTGGACACACACACACACACACACACACACACACACACACACCAGACATGAGTTTCAGTCATCAGGTCCAGGACTCAAATAGCAGTCAGCCATGTGGGAAACCAGCTCCTTAACCACCATACTACTTGCTGGTCCCAAGAAAGCATGACTTAATGTGATGAATATTAAAGTAAAGTAAAGGATATCCAGTATTCAGTAATATAATATAAATATATTTCAATATGTTTGAATAAATAGTGCATAATATACAAGATTTCATGTTAGTCATCACATGGGTTGTCATAAAAGTTCAAAAAATCTCTACATAGAATGGTACATATCATAATCTTGGTTACTTTAAAACATCAAAGTATTTTTGGTTTTGCATTGTATTCAAATACAACAGAGACTTGAGATACTCTGTAAAGGGAAATACAAATCAATAAGGTAGTTCAAATATGTGATAATGGAGAAAAAGACACATAACCAGATCCCATCACCCTATGCTGACTCCATTGTTTAGAATTGTTGAGGAGCTGACATATTAAGATATATCCCTATGATTTAGTTCCCATTCAGTATTATCCTTATGGAGGTGGAGCTGAGATACACTATTAAAGATAAGAAAATCACAGCATGAAATGCTTGTAAATAATTTTCAATAAAGTTAGGGCTCCATTACTCATTTAATTATGTAATCCCTCAGCATCTTAATATATACAGTCATCTCTGAGAATTGTGAGAAATCAGGGCTATCATTTGCATATATATATATATTTACACACACATATATGTATACACACACACATACATACATACAAACAGGAACAGCTGAGGAACTCTGTAATTCAACACTTGGGAAACTACTTTGGCAGGTATGAGAAAATAATATAAGGAATAGTAAGTCAAAGTACATTCTGCCCTATAGCATATTAGAAAAGAGGTTGCAGTAACCTCTTAACTATTAAGATCTCTAGTCTCAACTTTGAACATGTTCCTTGAGAGAACTGGGTGTCAGCATTTCTCAGTAAATGCATTATTGACTTTTGGAGCTGGACTGTTCTTTATTATGTAAACTTCTTTCTATGTGTTGTAGGACTCTGATAGTCCTGTCACCCTCCACCATACCCACTAAATGATGAAAACTCTCTTCAAAATATGAGTTAGCTTCCTACTGCCCTTGTTGTGAACAACTAGCCAGTAACCAAAGATTCTGTTGTAACCAAGATGGCCTTGGCATGCCTTCAGCTTGATTAAACTTTAGACAACTTTCTTCCTGACTGTGGGCCTTTGGTTTCCCTTTACTTAGTGCATTTACTTCAGAAAACTTCCACTCCTAAGTTCTATCTTTGCTCCTTTGAGATATAAATCTTTTGCTAGTTTTACACTTTAATTAGATCTTTCTTAAGGAGTAGGAGCTGTCCCTGTGATATTTAGTCATAATGCTAGCCAGTGGTTGGGAAAGCCAGATCCCACATGGTATATTTCGCAGTAGGAGTCTTGGACCCAGTGGCTTGGGAAACACACTTGGTACATGTGTGTGCATACCCAAAAATCTCTAAAGGAGAGAGAAACAGAGGGGAAGGGAGTGTGCTGTGATCATGCACCATGAGAGGCACTTTCTCACCTTCTCTCTCTTACTTTCTCTGTCTCTCTCTAGGGAACATATACTCTCTGGGAAAATTTTAAAGAAACAAACAAAAAAAAGAGAGAAGAAAAAAGAAATGTATCATCAAGAAAAAAGATTTTCCAGTCTTGGTGAGAGGATATGGGTCTAATTTTGATACGAATGTTAGCAAACATGGATGAGCTAGTCACATTGATCAGGCTCTCTGCTAACTTTTTCCAGTTATTTTCTATTAGCTCACCCCAATGCTTAGAAACTTCTGCGTTTTGTTTTGGAGGAGTTGAGTTCAATCTGTTGTCTTGATTGCAACAGTTTTGACAAAACTTCCTGGACTATATACTCTTCTAGTGCAACTTCTCTTCCACAGTAGTAACTTCCATGAGCAAATCTGTAGGGTCCAAAAAGAGTACTGGGGCTGGCAGGTGGCATGGTGGTTAAAGTTGCAGGACTCCCACATGGCCAACCATGGTTCAAGTCCTGGACCTGGTGGCTCGCTTTCTCAATTCCCCCTCTCTCTCTGTGAAATTGGATAATACTAATACTACTACTAATAATAATAAAGTTAAAATGAAATAATTCTAGCCTGATAGGACTGAACTGAAATATAGCTATCTAAGTCACTGTCCATGAAAAAGAATGAAAACTTCTTTAATGAGATAGAGTTACAAAATAGTAAGTATAAATTTAAAAATGCTACTCTTAGAAAGCACCTATGCTCACCAACTATTAAGAAAAGAGAAATGCCACTCTTACCTTTCCTCTTTTTCTTTACCTTCTCCTCCCTGTGTTATAGTCTAATCAGCAAGAAATAAGAGGACATCCACACAAAGCCAAATTATTGGAGTCTGTATTAATTAAGCAGGAGGCTTAAGGGGGACTCATGTCTCTCAAAAAACCTGCGGCCCTGAGTGAAAGGAGAGGAGTGCTCGTAAGGCCCAAATCACACTAGGGTTGCTGTGGCAGGAGCAGTAACCATTGCCGGGGGTCGGGGTGTCGGGGGGGTGGAGGAGGTGACAAGGGGAAGGAGTGGCATTGCACAGGCATTTGTACAGAAGCAAAGTCTAGCACTGTTACCTGGGGGCATCTTTAGGGTTGAGAATTTCTTAGTCCTTACACAAATGCAATGGAACCTTTTTTTCTTTTTTTTTTTTTTTTTGTTCTGGACACATGATTTAATCTCTTTATTTATTTATTTTCACATTTGTCCACAACATTTACTTTACATATCGAAAAATTTTTGCTCATACTCCATAGTTCTTGATGGTTAATAACTATCACAATTTCAAAATGTTGAATTTTAAAGATAATTTTCAAAATATTTCTTATAATTTTGTATTATTTTGTGACAAACAAAACAGTATGGTTTTAAATATTTTTGAGAAACTATTTACATTTC
The DNA here is from genome assembly GCF_000334495.1 of Tupaia belangeri chinensis. Classification (NCBI taxonomy): domain Eukaryota; kingdom Metazoa; phylum Chordata; class Mammalia; order Scandentia; family Tupaiidae; genus Tupaia; species Tupaia belangeri. The sequence continues at coordinate 3,166,161 of NW_006160142.1, read as the reverse complement.
GACTACTCAAATTGTTGAAAAGCAAATGCCTAGCACACTAGTCACATATAAACCTTCTCAATTCAGCCCTGCCCAAGTGTATTCTGTGATATACCATCTGCTAGCAAAAATCAGTCTCTTTTTCTTCCTTTAAAGTCTTTCTCAAGATAATCCTCTGGTGTGGTTGCTCTTTTACAATTTCTACTGATTACAATGCTGGACTGCAAAAGTCCAGGTTATTTTACGTTATCCTTTCATATATCTTCTCTAATCTTCTCGCCAGGCAGAACCATTTATGGTGCCAGGCCATTTTTCTAAGAGCTTCTGTTGGCTTACTTGAGATCCACCTTAGTTCCATAGTTTTCTGACTGATCTTCAGATATGACATTCCAGTCAAAGCCCTGTCCAATAACGAGCATTTCCAATTTCGGATTCAATGCAACAAGCATTATTCATGTTATTACTACCACAAAATAAGAATACTCCCAAATATTTCCAATTCAAGAGGGGTCAGGAAGAAAGAAAAGTTTCTATTTCCATTTAAAGAAACCAACAAGAAAAATATTTTAGCAAATTGCTGAACCTATCAACAACTTAAAAGAAAGTAAAACGTTTAAATTGGGAAAACAAAGCATAGTAAAAAAAAAAAATCAGTAAAGTATTATTCAAAAGTCATAAAATTCTATTTTGCCAGTTCAGTCTCATGTTCAAACTCTCTTCTGTTGAATATGCAGTGTTGCTGTGGTGGAATCTTAATGGTCTTCATGGCTCAGAGCAAGGGGTTCGGGTTGATTATTACATCATTAAGGAACATCTTAAGGTAGGGAGTTTTCCAGTGTTCTAGCAAAGACAGTAGCAATGTTAATCACTTTGTTTACTCTAGGCAAAAGGAGAAAGCAAGTTTCCAATATAGAGAGGAGTTCAAAATGGAGGTCTGCTTTACCTGACAGAGTTCTCCTTCATTTCAGTAAGTTAAATTTTTACCCTAATGCAGTTGCCTATATTAAAATACAATTACAAGACTGAAAAGCAATCTTTTTCTGCCTCAAGCTTTCCCACCCCTTCAAATGTGAAAACATAATATTTCAGGGAAAATGCCACAGAAGTTACAGTGACATCAGTTCCATTTTAAAATCTACAAAACAATAGAGAGTAGTTTCATGTGATAAATTCATTACTAATTCTTGGATTGGTAGAAGGGAAACAGGATCACAGAAAAGTACACAGAGCACTTTCATTTTATTTGGAATAGCTTACTTAATAAATTGGGTGATAGATACATAGGTTTTCATTATATGCTTCTCTATGCTTTTACATGCCTATAATAGTTCATGAAAGTAACTTTCAAATAAAATCAAACAATGAGCAAGCAAATCAGTAAGATAAAATGGTAATGAGAATACCTATATCAAAGTAGGCCATGAGGGAAAAAATTTAAACATCATCTTTAAAAAAATAAAAATACCATCTGAGTAACACCTTGCCCATATTGGTCATGCAACAAGTATTTTCCCTTTATAGAATTATTTAATGTCCTAAATGGACAAAAAACCATGAAAGGATTTACAGAAAAAGTGAGTATGCGGTAAGTTTAACTTCATAAAAGGAAGGCACTAAGGAAAAACATTCTCTAAGATGGCCAGCTACTTGATCCTCACATAATTATGACTTAAGTACTTCTTAACTGGAGATGCCAACAACCTTAAAATTCTATTAGTTTAAAACCCATTAATCTAATCCCATCCTTTTATTCCTCAAGAAATGGTAAAATAAATTTTCCAATTTGTATTAGAAAGCATGTCAAGGGAACCAGCAGTTAGCGTAATGGCTGTCGGTGGACTCCCACGTAGTAGACCACAGTTCACATCCAGGACCCGGTGGCTTAAAACTCATGCCGGGCGCTTGTGCATGCGTGCCCAAGATCCCGAGAGGAGAATGGAGGAGAAGGGATTGCGGCGTGACCATCCCCTCTGGGGGGGTGATTTCTCGCTTTCTGTCTCTATGTCTC
>NW_006160142.1:3140425-3163765 GCF_000334495.1 Tupaia belangeri chinensis | reverse complement strand
GCCGCTCTATAGAAAGAAACCTCCTAAAAAAAAAAAAAAAAAAAACAAAAGAAAGCATGTTGAATTGGTGTCTAAAGTAGTTGTAGCATTTAAAGTAATTATTTTTCATTTTATTTTTATATGCTTTGTCTTACAATAAAATCTCTGGGTTAAAAAAGCAAAAAACATTTAAGCAAAGATAGCTTAAAATCATAAAATTTAGTTTTTTTAGAAATTATGTATTATACCATGACTGTATCTTACAATTTTGTAAGGAAGTCATTCATTTTGTACTGAGATCACTTTATCTCTTCAAGACAGTTTGAAATATTTGTTTTACCAAATATGACTTTTCTCATTTATTGCAAAATATTTATTTTCTCCCAGAACTAACATGATTTGGTTGGATTTATTTATTTTCAAACATCCAAACATCACAATATTCGATTTTTCAAATATCTCTATTAAAGTGAAGCTTTTATTTATTTTTTAATAAAAATACATTAAGGCGTTCTCATTTGTTTAATATGAAAAAGTTTCATATCATTATTCTAATTATTTCATTATGGTCTCCTATTGCTACTTGATACATTAGAGCTGGCATTTCGTGGCAAGTGGCTATGGCAGATGTTACAATATTTTCCAGATGCCCTTAACACTATTTCCCATCAGGCATGCATTTCTAATGGCATGACCTCACCTCTCTCCATCTAGAGGATGTGCTATGTCCTTTCTCCTTGCATCTAGGTGGGGTGTTATCACCTTGGCTGACAGAGTACAGTGAGGGTGATGCCACATCTGAGGCTAGATAATGAAAGGCAATGCAGCTTCTGCCTGCTTCTGTCTCATGGAACTTACCTTTGGGATCCAGTCAGCATACTATAATAAAACCTCGTCCACTAGAGACATGACACTGATACTTCACACAATAGCTATATCAACTGCCAGATAGATATAGAAGCTTTAGAGATAACTCCAGCTCCAAACACTGTCTGATGACAATCACTGGAAAGATTCCTAAGGAAAGCTACCAGCTAAGCAAAGTCATTTCCCCAAAGCACAAGAAATAATAAATGATTATTGTCATTATATTTCATTAACTTTGGATTGGTGTGTTAAACAGCTTCAGGAGAAATTGAAAAGTTTTGTAGAAAAGTAGGCTTAAAGAATGTGTTATATTTTGGTGCAAAAACTTGCAAAATCCATGCTTAGATTTTTTTATAATATACATTTTCCATGAAACTTTTGAAGACCCCTTAATTTGTAATCAGAACTGTGGGATGCAGTGGTAAGAAAACTTAAAATATGTTGCACTGCTTTAGGGAAAAGATGTTAGACAGAAGCTGAAAGTCCTTGAGATTGTTAGCAGAAGTCTAAAGAGTCCTCAGGGTGTCTATAAAAGAAAGTGAAGAAAATGCAGTTAAAAGATAAAGAACAAGATACTCTTGTTACATAATAGCAGGAAGTTAAAGCAACTCTATTACCTATGACAATATGGAAAACAGGACATACTAATGGATCCTATGATTCATTTAAGGAGCTTTCTAGGTAAAATGTTACATACCATGCCTAGCTTCTTCAAGCTGTCTATAACAAAATGAAAAACAAAAAACAAAAAGCTAAAAATACAATCATTACATATACAAGGAACAGGACTTGAAGGCTTTGAAAATAAAACTGGGTCTCATTTTTACTTGCTCAAGTTGACAAAAAAATACTAAACTTAACAAATAACTTCTGGGTAGAAATTAAATCTGGATTATCGTCACATCATTCATAATCACACACACACACACACACACACACACACACACACACACAGTTTAAAGACAAAGCCAGGGTTAAAATTGTAATGACCTCTGCTAAGATCTCAGAAAGATCTAATATGTGCATCTTCTCAAACAGACAAAAGACCCTTGAAGCATCTTGACTCTGTGTCAGTGGCACAAGTGGCTGGGTACTACTACAAGACACTGGAGTCATATGGGAAGGCCCGGGTTTTATATCCTGGGTCAACCTGAACACCCTAGATACACCAGTTATTCTGACTGGCTGAAAGATTAGAGGGAGGATTGTGGCATGGCAAGATTCTGGCATCTCTCTCTCTCAAAATAAATAAATAAACTTAAAAAAATGCCAAAGACGTGCATCTCAAATCAGGCTTCTAAAACTATTAAGAATATTGTCCATGTTAGTCTTAAAAAATGCCCAAGCATAGGGGACTGTATCAAAAAAAGGTGGGGGTATGACTTTTGTGTAATGGACGGAAGTCCAATAAAACTTACAGAAGTTCCACACGTTTTTTAAGAGACCAAGAAAGCATTGACTTCATGGACTAAAATTATAGGTATTACAAAGTGAAAAAGACAATTACTTTCTTGAGCTCCTCTAAGAATAAAGTCATCTGACATAATTACTCAGCTGCAAGCATAAGCCATTTCTTTTTTTGAGAGGTTTTTACTATAGGGCACGTGTGCTCACCAGAGAGACAGAAAGCAAGAAATTACCCGCCAGGGGGATGGCCATGCCGCAATCCTTTCTCCTCTAGGGCTCTTGGGCATACATGCACATGTTCCCAGCTTGAGTTTAAGCCACTGGATCTGGGACTTGAATCGCAATCAACTACATGGGAGTCCAGCGACATAGCCATTACACTAACTGCTGGTCCCAGCATAAGCCATTTCTAATGGAAAGGAAGAAATTCTCAAAACAAAGAGAAACGACAGTAAAAGCAAAACACCAGAAATGGAAACCAAGAATAATGAAGAATTATTCCCAGACAGAAAGACTGAGTCACAGTCAAGGAACCAGCAGTTTTCCTGGCTTCATTTCTGAATTGCTATGGACCTGTGGCTGCTAAATACTTCCATTTCTCCCACTTACTGGACATTAGCATCTGGAACAGTTATCCTATGCCTGCTCTACCATCATTTGTCGGGTGTGGTGAAGCAAGCCAGGCTATGAAGGAGAGACATTGTATGTCCCCACTTAATATATACTGAGTTTCCTCACTCTATGACCAAAACACTCTATGACTAAAGGATATAGAAACACAGTATATGGTTGTGAATACCAGATATAGTGTGGGAAGAGTGTGGGTGAAGGAATAGAGTCTGAGGAAGGACATTAAGGAGAAAAATGGAGAGGCAAAGCATTAATGGGACAAAGAAATGGGGTATTATCTGTTGAAGATAACTTTATAGTATTATCAACTGGACTGGGGAGGAATATAAACATGTCGGAATATTCACTTTGCAAACTACATGATGTGATTGAATGTATAAAAGAACCTGAAATAAAATGAGATAAAAAAGATCATTTGTCTCTCTGATGTTTAATGTTCAAATCAAAAGGAATTATATATAAGAAAGAAAGAAAGAAAGAAAGAAAGAAAGAAAGAAAGAAAGAAAGAAAGAAAGAAAGAAAACTTTATTAGAGAAATTGTACCAGAGGAGTCTCTTCTGTACCTAAACATGATGTTGATAATGGGATCATGAACTTTGAGCTGATCCAGTAATGGAATGAAACTTGGGTATGTGTAGGAGGAGATAAGTATATTTTTCATGTTGGAGGAATGTGAACTCTTGTGGTCAGAGGAAGGGCTGTTGCAGATTTTATTTTCCAAAGAGGTTGTAACAGTATCTCCCAGCCCATATGCACTCCTGGAAATGTCACCTTGGCAATGGAACAGTAGAGCATTAACTGGTTTAACCTTCAATTTTATCATAGTGCACAAAAGTATTTCCTAATATTTAAAAAGAAAAAAAAAAGTCTCTGACCTTAAACACATATGTTCACCTTTTCAGGCCTTGAAATTCTTGAAATGTGAAATGAAGGAATTGAAAGTGGTCAGAGAAGTTTAAAATGGGGTTTCTTGGCCTGCAGTGAATTCCACTGCAATCATCCTGGAAGCTGAATTTCCAGGGCCTGAAAACTCACTTCAGTGAAAGCACCTTTCCTTTTATCTTTTTTTTTTTTTTTTACATTTTTGACTCCTGCATACATTTTTATTTGAAGAAAGTACTATGCAACTTAAAGTAAAGCTTGAATGCTGCTGTCTTTGATGACCCATGCTGTTCCTTTCAACTATAACATTCTGCAATTCTTCTGTCATGTCAAGTAGACAAACCACCTAATCCAATTACTTTTAGAAATGATGCTTTTACCTCCTAACAAAGGAAGGAAGGTTAAAGAAGTCAATCAAGAGTCTAGGAGGTGGCTTGGTGGTGAAGTAGCTGGATTCCCTCATGACCAACAGTAGTTCTAGCCCTGGACATGTGTGCAAGTGTGCCCAAAATCCTGAAAAGAGAATGAAAGAAAATGGATTGTGGTATAGCCATCACCCCTGGCAGCTTATTTTTTAAATTTCCCTCTCTCTTTGCTCTCTGGCACATGCCTTATGCCAGGAAAGAAAAAAGTCAATTTGTCACCTAAAAAAGAGTAGTTGAATGAGTTATCAAACATTCAAAGTTATTCTCTTGATTCTACTGAAGACAAATGTGAAAAAGCCAGGAAAAAAAAAATATGATTTTTGGAGTGATTTTCAATGAAGATGGTATAATATTTTAAAAGTTATTTTTTGGGGGCCTGCAGATGGTTTAAGGGTTACGTTGCTGGACTCCCATGTAGCCTATCATAGTTTGAGTTCTGGACCCAGCAGCTTAAAAATAATGCTAGGCACAAGTACATGCATGCCCAAAATCTGGAGAGGAGAATGGAGGAGAAGGGATTGTGGTGTGGCCAACCTCCCTGGTGGGTGATTTCTCACTTTCTGTCTCTCTGCCTCTCTCTGTCTCTCCAGCAAGCACATGTACCCTATAGCAAAAATCTCTCTTTAAAAAAAAAATTATTTGTTTCTATATAATATTAGTGAAGTTTTATTGAACTTAGAGGATCTTAACTAGTCTTTATATTGGAAAATTATCAAAGACTGCTTCTTGTTTTATTTGAAAGTGTAAACTCCTATTAGATTGACTACGGAAAGTAGTACCAAATGAGGATATGTACTGTGGCAGAGATATTTGTCACAATTAAAAGTGCTTGTCAGGACCAGCAGATGGTGTAATAGTTATGTAGCTGAACTCCCACACAGTCGACTGCGGTTTGAGTCCCCGACCCGGTGGCTTAAGCTCATGCTAGGTACGTGTGCATGCATGGATAAGATCCCAAGAAGAGAAAGGAGGAGAAGGAATTGTGGAGTGGCCATCCCCCCTGGGGTGTGATTTCTCACTTTCTGTCTGTCTCTCTGTCTCTCTCTGTCTTTCGGGTTAGCACACAAGAACTTTAGCAAAAAACTCTCAAAAAAAAAAAAAAGTACTTGTCAAGATTAAAAAAGTAAGATGTGCCAATGGCCCAATGAGAACTACTAACAAATTATCTAAAAAGCAGAAAGCAACAACTTTTATTTGGAACTAGTCTATGGTAGACTCTAATACTTGATCTTTTTAGCTGTTCTGTCTTAGCTACTGGTAACACTGGTATTAAGAGGGATAAAACAGGCTTAGCCTTGGTAGTGCAATTGGTAACATACTGATCTTCAGTGGTGGAAGCCACACAGCCAGCCATGAGTTTAGAACCCAAGGCAACCTTAACCACACAATATGCTCACTCAAGATCTCAACTAGACAGAGTGCGGGGGAGGTGGAGGGAGGGGCATACTGGCATGACAAGATCCTGTTGAGGGTGCCTCTCATTCTCTCACTTTCTCTCTCAATGAAACCAACTTTTTAAAAAGTGAATAAAGTGATGTTCCAATGCCAAATGCAGTTTTGTGGACTCCTCTACCATTTGCAAACTTGGGCGAGTTTGACTATGAGAGAAACCTTCTTCTCATATTATACAGAATAACAGGCAATAATAATAGCTAAGTCTTATAATTCAGGGCATAAGCTTTCTGTAACTATGGTCTCTCTCTCTCTCTCTCTCTCTCTCTCTCTCTCTTTTGTATCCTTAGTGTGAAGAACAGAGATAATGAATATTTTGTGAATAGAAATAAATATGCTTATTTAGCCCTTACTGTGTGCCAGATGACATGCTAATTGATATACACACACTCCAACATTACCAACAACTGTGTTACATGTTTAGTATTACTATCCTTGTTTTATTTATTTATTTATTTTTGATGACAGGACAAAGAAATGAAATAATTTGTCAATGCCACACAAGACTCTCTCTTTCTCTCTCTCTCTATGTGTGTGTGTGTGTGTGTGTGTAGTTTGTGTGTGTGTGTGTGTGTGTGTATTTAAGTTTATTTGATTTTCCATGAGACACAGAGAAGAGTGAGAGACAGAGAAATGTACCTTCAACAGGTGTTCCAACCATAGCCTTAGTCAGCCCAGATCATGGACACACATGGGCTCAGCCCTGGGGCTTTGCCATGTGGATCTAGTTTCTTTTACCCTCTACTACTGTCTCTTCCAGAAGAGCCAAATTTTTATCCAAGGTGGTCTATCCTAAAGTGTTATAACATTGCACTAGGTTAAGACTTGCTCAGATAGGTGATAAAACATTATTTCTGTGTGTGTGTGTGTGAGGGTGTTTCAGGATGGAATTTACATTTGAATTGGTGAAAAAGTTGGCCCTCATCAATATGGGCGAGCACTCTCTAATCTATTGAGAGTCTGAGTAGAAAAGAAAGGGTAGAAAGACAAATTCATTCTCTTTCCTTGAGCTGGGACATCCACCTCCTTCTGAGCTCAGACACTGGATCTTGTTTCTTAGGATTTCAACTTAGACTTGAATTATACCACCAGCTTCTCTGGTTCTGTTTTTCTGGAGAATGCTAACACAGTCTCTAAAAGTGGAATTAGACTTTTTTGTCAATCTAAGAAATAGACTGTAGTTTATATTATAAAGAAAGAAGAAGACTACACATAAATTAAATCAGCATTGGGCTACAGCGAGAGAAAAAGTATTGGCCCTAAGAGTGGTATACTTCTACTATAAAGAGAGCTCAATATCATGACAGCATTTGCCAAGAAAAAAAAAAATACCTGGAAGAACGCTAATTCTAAAGTAGGCTACATGTAATTTACGCACAGGATAAACCTTAAGGGGCATTGTTGACCAGATGATGCTCACTGGTCTTCTCCCTTTACCCACTAGCCCTCAGTTTATCCCTACCCCCCTTTCTAAGCCTTTTCATCTGAGAGTAGACATCTATTATTCCTACAGATGTGTTCCTAGTACAACCAGAGAACGCACTCTCAAGATCTGGTGAATTAGATTAAATATTTACTTTTTCTTATTTCAGAGAGAGAGATTTTTCCTCCAGGACACATGCATTCAAACAAGAAACAGAGACCAAGAGAGAGAAAACGAGAAATCCCCCTCCCCCCCCGACACACACAAGGGGGCATGGTCACGCCGCAATTCCTTCTCCTCCATTCTCCTCTCAGGGTTTTGGGCACATACACACACACACACACACACACGTGCCCAGTGTGAGTTTTAGGCCACCAGGTCTGAGACTCATCTGCAGTTGACTAAGTGGGAGTCAAGCGACATAACCATTATGCCATCCACTGGTCCCAATAATTACTTCTAATACGTCTATTAACATGTTTAAATGTGTTTCTTCTTTTATGGGGAAACATGAGTACATGCACTAGGGACTGGGTGAGCAGGCTAAGGTCACTTCTTCAATCCCTCGGCCAATCAGATTCTGAGCACTTGCATGTGTTTCCACCATCTCAAGTGGATGTGGCTGGGGATTCAAGGGAAGTCATAGGGACTAGCAGTTAGTGTAATGGCTAAGTCGCTGGACTCCCATGTAGGTGACCATGGTTTGAGTCCCGGACCCAGTGGCTTAAACTCATGCAGGGAGCATACGCATACAGGCCCAAGATCGTGAGAGGAGAATGGGAGGAGAAGGGATTGTGCCGTGGCCATCCCCCCAGGGGGTGATTTCTCGCTTTCTGTCTCTCTGTCTCTGTCTTTCTGGTGAGCACATGCTCCCTATAGCACACACACACAAAAAACAAACTCTCCAAAAAAAAAAAAAAAAGTCATTATGTGAGATCAGGGTTCTCCTGATTAGCACATTACAGCTGCACCAAAGAGGTAGGCCCCAAATATTTTAATTTTAAAAATAAATAAGGACACATAACCACCAGAACACTAAGGAAACTGAACTGTACCAGATTTTCTGACAGTGTAGTATAGAAGGGCATTTCTTTCTTTTCTGTTGTTAGAGGGCATGTGTGCTTGCCACAGAGGAGGGAGAAAACAACCCGTAGGGCATGATCAACTCACAATCTTCTTTCTCTGCTTCTCCTTCCCATCAGGATTTGGGGGACATAGGCATACAGATCAGGCACGTTTTCCAAGCCACCAGGATAAGGAATGGAGCTACTGTCAGTCATATGGATCTGTGTTTAACCACTGCACTGGGGGCTGAACCAGGGGCATAATTTTGGAAACTAGGAACTTTTAAATACCCCCCACATCACATCTTCCTATTTTCAAAAAAAAAAAAAAAAAAAAAGCCTTCCTTTATGGTTCATAAGAAATCACTGATCTGTCATTTTGCACCCCCCAAAAAGTTTGGCTTTTGTTTTCTTTTGGCAGGAACAACATATTGTACTCAGGCCAGTCTACCTTATTCTAACTTCCTGTTTACAGCCAAAACTGAGGATTTATTAACGGTCTTCAAATACCATGTCCTATCTGAATCATGACTAAAATATAACTTCTTTCAAATGAGATTAGGCTGTCTTCGCATGGCCACTCCATGCCCTTTCCAAATACCGCCACAGATAGTGGCTATTTATGTAAAAATTGAAATTCTTTATTGTATTGTCAGTGGATTCTTAGAAAGGAAAAAATAACAGCAATTTCTAATCCCTACATATCTATTGTTGCTCAACATTCAGAGGCCCCAAGTGAAATAAAAGTAATTTATAGGCTAAACAAAACCTCAATAATAAGTGGAGGTAAGAAAATACTATATTTAAGTTCAATCTACAATATGGTATGGTATTAAAGAAATGCCATAAACAGTAGACAGAAAGGTAACATTTCCTCTCTTTGCAATAAATAGGCTTATGGTGAGTTAAAATTCTCTATTTCTTATAGAATTGGCCATTTGGCCTCTTCTGAATAGAATCTATAATATGCCACTTTTATTTGCAACTGCTGTCATTTACTTTACAAAGAGGGTTATTTAATATAAAGTGTTGTTTCCAGACATCCTTCTGAAAGCAGAACAAAGCAGAATAATATTTCCAAATTAAATCATAGTATATTGCCCTGCAATAAAACTTTTCATTTGAGAATCTCAAATTCTTCACCAATAGTAATTAAATAGAAATATCAAATGCTCTCTGAGCAGTCTTATTAGGTATTTTATGGGGAATTTATTTGTCACTGTGCTTTTTGGTGGGCGGAGATTAAATGACTGCCAAAGGCTATCTGAGGATTTGGTCAGGAAAACAGATTAAGAACCTAGAGTCCTGGATCTTCATCCATATTGAGGAAAAACAAACAAAGCAGAAACAAACACAACAATGGGCCAGAATAAAGGCCTCAGGAGAAGCATCTGAAACTAACAGAAATACATGTAAAATATTGTAATTGAGGAATGTACTTATGCTCTTTATTTTTTATGTTATAATTGCCACAGGGCATGTATAGGCACATGTCACATGCAGGGAAAAGAGAGAAAAATATAAAGCACCCCCAGTGGGCTGAGATCATGCTGTGATACTTTTTCCTCCAATACTCCATCCCCTCAGGATTTTAGGCGTTCCCATGCAAGTGCCTAGAGCGTTTTTGATCTGTAGGATCTAGCTCCCTATACACAGCACTTAACCACTGCACTAGATTACTGGCCCAGCTGTTGCTCTTTTATGTGAAGCCAATATACCACATTTTATGTAACATAATTAGAAATTAAAATAAGAGTTTATATGGTTGTTGATTTGACAATCCTTTTCATTCTTGTTTAGGCATAGTTTTATGTGACTCAAAAAAAGAAAGACATAAAGGTACGTAGTTGGGGATATTAAGGAAAAGTATTTGTTTTACATATAGTAGTGGCTATAAATTTTAGCCCATAACCTCAAGTGTGCAAGAGATGTCACATTTATTTATTTCATTTAAATCAAATCCAGTCTAAATATAACTTTATCTGCTTTAACAGAGGAAAACGGAGTTAACTAGGGGTCTACTTCCTTCTTAAGGTTGTCCCAAAACCAGGGCAGCCTTAGTAGTGCTTGATAAAAGGAAGAAAGGTCTCAGTGGTCAGTAATCACAGGTACCACTAATATTCCCATTATCTGAGCAAAGATGGCTCCTAGATTTCCAAGAGCTGAGTTGTTCCTAGTTCATACTAGATGACTAGATGTCTTGGCTGAGGTTAAAAGCCTGTGAAAGAAAGACTTGGTATGTCCCCACTCAATATATACCTAATGTCTGCACTCTATAGCAGAAACTGAAGGGTTGGAAGGTATACTAGCAGTGAGGAAAACTGTAGATACTAGAGATAGAAAGGATAGGGATAACATGGGGGTGGGTAATAGAGGGAGAGAGGGAGGGAAACAAAAAAAAAAGCAGTTAATAGACACAAAAATGAAAAGTTATTTGCTGATGATAATGTATATGGTAATGTCTTTGTCTTGACTGCTATGCACTGTATTCATGCTGGGACAAGCCATGCTGGACACTGTAAAGATGTATAGTGATTAAATGAAAATAATAAATTTAAAAAATAAACCACCTGGGGCTACCTAGAATTAAACTAATTTTCTCAGAGCTCCTGACACCTCCTGGAATTGCTACAGAGAAATGAGAATCTACACTAGGAAAACTTCCAGATTCCATGGTCTCCTTTCCCAGGAAGTTTTCAATACATTGTCTCTAATCAAAGGGCTCATCTTTCTCTTACATTTTTTTTTAAGTCTGCTATTTGAGTATCTTTTTTTTTTTTTTAATTAGCTTTTTTGCTATAGGGCACATGTACTTCCTAGAGAGGGAGAACGATAGGGAGAGAGAGAGAGAGAAAGGATGAGAAATCACTTCCCAGAGGGATTGCATGCTGTAATTCCTTCTCTTCCAGTCTCTTCTTGGGATTTTGGGCACTACAGTTCACACACTTGGCAAGATTTTTAAGTTGCTGGGACTAGAAATCAAATCATGCAGAAGTTATTTGGGATCCAGTCACTTTAGCCTTTATGCCACCTACTGGCCCAAGTATCTTCTATTTTTGACCATTACATCACAGCTTTCTCTGAAAGAAGAAAATCCAAATGTTTGGCCACCTGTGTAGAGCTGAGGGTAGGAAAGGAGGCTGAAGGAATACTAGAGGCAAGGAAAACAAAAACATTCTAATCATTGAATCTTCTACTATAAATAGCCATGCATAATGTATCTGACTTCTAAACATATATAGTGTTTGCATAACCATGTATATTTTATTTGGATGAAACATTACACAAATAAATTATCTAACACAACATTGTCTCACTATACTCAGATATAGGAAGTGTCAACTTCTTCACAAAAGACTCCCATCAGCAGTGTGATATCATTGAATCACTAACAAAGGCTGATTTCCCCGTCATTCAGAACTCTGTGCACCGGAGTATGTCAGATGGTGCCTCCTTTCTGAATGTTCCAAAGAACAAAGGCATTTGGTTGCTCTGCAGTTTTGGTTGGTTTCACCAACAGAGTGACAACATAACACTTTCTGAACAGGTGAACATGAAGACATTCTCACTAATCACAGCATCCCAGTGTAACATTAAAGGGAGAAAAAAGAGGTTAGCCAGTTCCAGATTGTGAAGCTCTGTTCATGACAATCTTCCAACGTGATTTCAAGCTTGATTTCAGAAGTCTTGGACTTTATGAAGTTTTGAAATAAAGGGGTTTGAACAGAGTTCTAACAACTTTTGAAATTTGTTCTGCTTCTATTTCCTCATTAGTGAAATGAGGATAAAACAGTACATGTTTGCAGGATCATTGTAAGGACTGAATGTGTTAAAACATATAAGGTATTCAGAACAGGAGTAGAACAAAATGGTATACAATAACACTTAGTTATTTATGACTATCATTAACATTATAATGAATATGTGGAACACAGCCATTATTTTATGCACTGAGCATGCTAGGTAAGAATGCATATAATACCTCATGCTAGACAATCTGACATGAAAGACCTAGGGAAGCATGTCCTAGCCAGTAAAGTAGTATAATGTGTTATAACAGTGCCATAATTTATTCTTAAATAGAAGCACCTCTATAACAGAATGCAAAATAACTAAACAGAATTCAGAGTGATTTTTTCATTGAGAAATACTGGTTCATTTTTGAATAAATACAGAACATTAACCAATTGAAAATTGAATATTCTTAGAGCAGAATTATAGTAAACATAAAACTGAATATTATCTTGAAATTTTAAGATAAATAAGAAAGATGTAGAAAATTTGTTTTGCTGTGTCTCTCACCTCCTGGTAGAACAGGGAATAGAACTTGATGTTTTGTGTTACACTTCCCCCCTTTTCTACATTGTCCTTTACATAAGGGGTTGACAAACTTCTACATTATAAGGCTTAGGTAGTGGATTTTCATCTTTGTAGCCCAGACCATGTCTGACTTAACTACTCCAGCCTGGAAACGTAACAGAAAAGCAGTATGCAGTTTATAAATTTCATCTGCGAAAACTGAATTCTGAATTTCATATAATCTTCATATGTCTCAAGTATTGATCTTCATTTGATTTATTCCAACCATTTTAAATGGTAAAAATCATATTTAGCTCATAGGCTGTGAAAAAACAGGTAGCAAGTTGAATTTGACTCCTGAAGTATGGTTTGGCAATTCCCGCTCCATCTGGACCATGGACTGTATATACAAGTAATTTAGTTATGATTTGTAAGCAAGAAAAGCCTAGCATGTGAAAGGACTTAGAAAAATAAAGGCTTTTTCATCCACAATGGGTAGCCAAGATATTCTTAAAGAAAAGAGACATTTTCAGATACAGAAATATTGGGGCCATCAGGTAACATAGTGATTATGTTGCTGGATTCCCACATGGTCAATGACACTTCAAGTCCTGGACGTGGAGACTTGAAAATCATGCTGGGCATGTGTGCACACGTGCCCAAGATTCCAGGAAAAGAATGGAGGAGAAGGGATTCAGTGTGGCCATTCTTCCCCACAGGAAGTGATTGCTCACTTTCCCTTTCACTGTCTCTCTTTCTCTCTCTGGTGAGCACATGTGCCCTATGACAAATACCTCTAAAAAAAAAGAGATACAAAAATATGTGTATATACACATATATACACACACACATGTATATGTACATATATATGTATATATACACACACACAGTGCATAACACACTATATAGATATGAGACCCTATCTATCTACATCTATATACGTATCTTAGAGTGAATCTTCTATAGATAGGTTCTTATAGTATAATTGTATCTTTGATTATTTCTCAAGCCCAAGCGCTTGCTGGAGACAGACAGAGAGAAGGAAAGTAAGAAATCACCCCCTAGGAGGACAGCCATGCTGCAATCCCTTCTCCTCCATTCTCCTCTTGGGAGTTTGGGCACACACACACACGTGCCCGGTATGACTTTCTAGCTGCCAAGTCCAGGACTCAAACCATGGTCAGCCTTAACCATTATGCCACCTGCTGACCTCTGTGCTGCCATTTTTTTTAAAATCTAGTCAGTTGATGTTAGCAATATTCTAATCTCCATTTCTCACAAACCATAGGAGACCAATTACATCCAACGCATAGAGTTGAATATGTACAAAGTAAGTTCTCAATGAATCTCTGTACTCGAAGTTCCCTCTAAAAAGAGACTTATTATTTTAATTTACTGAAAATCAGCATAAAGAAGCTCAATTGTTTGGCATATTCTAAATTCATGGAGACACAAACATTTGTATTAAAAAAGTCAATTGCCTAATCAAGCAATTTTTCCACCTTGCTTTCATTAACTGGCCTTCTAAATGACAGGGTTTCTTATTCTGAGTGTTCATTTAACATCTGAAAATTGATTGCTCATTATTGTGATTAACATATTATTATAAGTAAATGATGCATCAGTATGTTGGCAATCTAAACAGTTTCTGAGCAGATGGAAGATAAATATAGGCAATGTATCTTCTTTTCTTTTCCCCTCATTTTAAGCTTCTGACCTTACCTAATAAACTCTAAATTGACTGGTTTCCACACTGCAGTTTTTAATTCTACCTTGGGTACAGCCAATTTAAAATATTAGCTTTTTAAAGGCCAGGCAGCAGCATGGTAATAACACAATACTCCGTTACTGGGCCCATGTGGGAAGGTCTTGGGTTTACATACAGAGGTTTCTCTGTACACAAGCGTGCACACGTATGTATGCCCTCCATCAGGGCAGGCTGAAGCTAGAGGCGGATTGTGGCATGAAGACCATGTTGGGCCTCCCTTGCCATCTCTCATAAAATAAATACATTCAAAAAAATGTTTTAATTAAATAAAATGTGGGACCACCAGTTAGCATAATGGCTATGTCACTGAACTCCCATGTAGTCGACCGTGGTTCGAGTCCCAGACCCGGTGGTTTAAATTCATGCCGGGCGCATGAATTTTAGCATTATATTTTAAATAGAACTGAAGAGAAAAGTAAAAATAAAAGATCATCAGGACTAGCAGTTGGCGTAATGGCTATATTGCTAGACTCCCATGTAGTCAAACACAATTCAAGTCCCAGACCCTATGGCTTAAACTCACGCCGGGCATGTGTGTGTGCGTGGTCCAAGATCCCAAGAGGAGAATAGAGGAGAAGGGATTATGGCATGGCCATCCCCCCGGAATGTGATCTCGCTTTCTATCTCTCTGTCTCTCTCTTTCTTTCTGGCAAGCACACACTCCCTATAAAGAAAGACCTCTCAGGAAAAAAAAAAAAAAAAAGGGACCAGCAGTTAGCGTAATGGCTATGTCATTGGACTCCCATGTAGTCAACCGTGGTTCGCGTCCCAGCCTCAGTGGCTTAAAACTCACACCGGCGTGTGTGCGTGCATACCCAAGATCCTGAGAGGAGAATGGAAGAGAAGGGATTGCAGCGTGGCCATCCCCCCTGGGGGGGAGGGTTGATTTCTTGCTTTCTGTCTCTCTGTCTCTCTCTGCCTGTCTGGCAATGCACGTGCCCTATAGCAAAAAACTCTACAAAAAAAAAAAAAAAAAAAGACAATAGAAAATAGCTATGTGCTTTACATTAAGGATAATTTGTATAGCTCTTTGTTTAGGAAACATTGCTTTCTGGAAGGTACCTGCACTGAGTAAATGAGGTAGAACTTGAACACTGACATTATGGCATTATGCAAGACCAAGGAAACAATTTCTGTTCCTAGTGCAATGTTTATCATCTCTTAGTTCTTGAGAATATAGTCTGCTCTTAGCCCAAATATTTGTAAATGAGAACAATTTTGATAAAAACCTAAGGATAGAGGAAGTTATATAGAAGGTTACACTACTATAAATAGCATGATTTTTTAAAAAGATTAAAAAATTCATACTACAATATAATTGAGGAACATCTTTCCTACATGACTGTAGAGATTTCAATAGCTGAAGTCATCACTACTTATGAATAATTATTTGCCTTAAAGTTTACTTACCTAAGAATTTCATTACCTACTAAATTCCCATTCCAAAATATTAGTCCCATGTTAACAAAACAAAACCGCTACACAACAGTTTGTCACTGTAATTGTTATTAAAACAGTGAAGATTTTACTTGATTCTTTTATGTTCATGGAATTTGTAATTTATTGATGCCATATTATTTACTGATAACTGCATTTGAAAAGAAAACAAACAGATGTCTGCTATATGATAAATATGAAGCCAAGTATAATGTATTTTAATTTATTAAATCTTTACAACAACTCTATATATAGTCAAAATATTCTTATCCCTACTTCATGTATAGAGAAGAATGCACACACACCAAAAACCTAATAAACCTATTAAGTTTCAGTATCTGGCTAACATTTACCCAATACAGCAATAGGACTGGAATTCACAATCAAGGTTCTCTGCTTTCTGAGAGTCTAAGTTCTCTGAGAGTGGGGGACAATCCACATCGTGCTCTATCCACAATTTAAATCACAGTAAATATTTGTTAAATAATGATGAAATATATGTGTGTGTATAATATCACAATGCTTCTTAATAAAGACTTAAAGCCTCTCCCTTTTCAAAATGTATGATATTGAAACAGGCTACATGTTATAACTTATCTTAGCAACCTTGACCCTCTTAATTAGGTATGGCTAGATAAGACGTGGGAAAACAAGAAGGAAAAAAAATCTTATGTTCTTTTATTTAAATCATATATAATTTTGTTCCCAACAGTACAATGACATTTTGACTAAAATAATGTAACTATGTAACATGTTTTGGGTGTTTGGTATATGCCGGACCTCTATGAAGCATTTCACATACATTTATTTGTATCACATGTTTTCAGTCTGTATTAAAGATTTACTACTGAAGTACAATTTCTTTTATTTTCCTTTTGGAATGATTTCTCTTTTCTTTTCTGTGAAGAATAAAGAAACTGGGTCCTTCTGTGATTATGAATCTCCTCTGCTCCTCTGGTTATGTGTCCTTAGCCATCCATGTGTCACAGGAAAGACACTCTCGGACACTTGTTAATTCCACTCACTGTACTGTTCCCTTCATGAACTAGACCGTGAAGTTGTCAAGTCAGTCTGGTTAGCACTGATGCTAGTGACATTTCATTTGGCACCTCCACACCTCCCTCTTGATACATTCCGTTTATCATTATCTTTTGTTTATGGCACGTCCTCCTGTTTATCATCTATGAGGTAGAATTCTTAACACACCCAACTGAATTAATTTGGCAAGTAAAATTATCTCTGGCATTGTATGAAATATGGTGCTAACATTCAACATATCACCTTATTTCTGCTTCTCATAATTCAACTGTTGTAACAGAAATGTAAGACATCAGATCTGTTTTTTAAATTTTCCCAAGAAGAAAAAATAGTCCCTAAAATTAGTAGATACCAGTGGATTCTAGATATATGTACAACTTTCTTAGCAGACTTCAAACAAGAGATATTTTATAAATTAAGTAATCATGGTTTAATCAAATCAGAATTATCTATTATAGAGGTTAAAAGAATCTTTGTTAAATTAATGAGAAAAATAAGACAGAAAAAAATGCAATACATGAGACTGTGAGGAATAATAAACATAATTTTGTTTCTACTAGTATTCGGCAACCTTCTCCCAGCAGCCATTCTTCTTTTGAATTGTCTTTCCTTGCAATAGCTCCTCCATTTGTTCTCTAACTCTTCATTCAAACGTTATCCCTTTTTCTAGTACTAGGACCATACTAGGGCCATTTGGAACTATTCCTTCCCTGGTTTGCATCATGAACCATTTGCTTCTTTGAAACATGATTGTCTTTTATTTTAATATATCATATCTAAAAAGAACCCCATGTAAACATATAAACTATATTTTTTATTTAAACTATTTTTAACAATCATAATTTACACTGTGTGCAGGAGGAACTGTCTTCAAAGCCTAGTGTGCTTTTCTCAATTTTGACAACAAATTTTCACCAGAAGTGCCTTGTCTGTATTTAGATTTCACAAAATTTTTAGTTGACAAAAAAAAAAGATTCACATACCTAAATTCTTGACATACTTAATATGTTTTTCTGATAATGGAACAGAGTTAGTCTTTAAACTTAAATAAATTAAACAAAATTAAAAGTTCTGTTGTGCTGGCTACACTTCAAGTGTGCTGCACATGTGGCTTACGGCTGCTTACAGGAGAGCGGAGATGCAGAAAGTGGTTTGTCCTACCCGGTCCACAGACTAGCACTATCACTGGGGAACTTGCTCTAGGTACAAGTTTTCAAGAGTCTGCCCCAGACTACAGAACCAGAAAACCTGGGTATGGGGCCTAGCACTCTCTCAGAGCCCACAGAGTATTTTTTTTGGAGAGATTTTCACTGTAGGGCACGTGTGCTCGCCAGACAGACAGAGAGAGACACAGAGACAGAAAGCGAGAAATCACCTCCCAGGGGGGATGGTCACGCCGCAATCCCTTCTCCTCTCGGGATCTTGGGCACGCACGCACACGCGCCCGACATGAGTTTTAAGCCACCGGGTCCGGGACACGAACCGCGGTCGACTACGTGGGAGTCCAGCGACATAGCCATTACACTAACTGCTGGTTCCCAGCCCACAGAGTATTTTGATGCACGTTAAAGCTTGAGTACCACCATAACATAAGACAACGCAGTAGTTTTGATCAGCTACTTGTAGAAAGGAAAGTGGTACAAATCCCTGCCCCAATATATTTCAAGGCTATCAAGCCAGGAACTAAAAGATTCTTACTTCGATTTTTGTTAATCCAGGCACGGTAAACTATCTCGATGGGATGTTTAGAAAGTATGGCTGGATTACCAAGGTGGTTGAGATCAGGATTTGACTCAGATGACCT
This sequence comes from Tupaia belangeri chinensis, assembly GCF_000334495.1. Taxonomy (NCBI): domain Eukaryota; kingdom Metazoa; phylum Chordata; class Mammalia; order Scandentia; family Tupaiidae; genus Tupaia; species Tupaia belangeri. The sequence goes on along the minus strand of NW_006160142.1, from coordinate 3,145,290 downwards.
GACTCACCTCACCTCCTGACACCTAAGGTCTGGAAAATATGAGCACCCTTGACATGTGTCAAGGCTGTGAGTATAAAACTAATTCCAGTGTTTAATTATCAGTGTTCATATGTACTCACCACTGTATGATGTCACAGCCAGCAGTAGGCAGAATGTTGGGCCATGGAAGGGATACTTGTTATTCATCTCTTTTGTGAAGACTATCTTATCTCTTGCTCCACACCCCAGTTTTGGTTTTCTGTTCTTCATAATTTTAACATCCAACTCCTCTATAATCTCCAGTGCTCAAGAAAGCTCTCTGCTACTATAGTTTTAAATCACTTCTAGAAGTTTCTATTACTTTGAAAACAGAGTTTTGTCTTAAATAGCTGGCACATTGTGACATTGTCTTCCTGGTGTTGAAATTGTGTTCAGGTACAAAAAAGCTGTCTCACAGGTTGTCCAGTGGATATTTTAAGAAGTCAGCTGTGGCAGGAACAGCAGTTAAGACCATCAAAACATGTGTCCTTCTTTCACAGAGTCCCAGCCTCTTCTGAGTCAGGAGTGACCCCCTGGTTATTCTAGGGGATGCGAGTAGAGGACTGCAAGCCACCTCTAGACAAGTACACTTCTCAAGGCAAGAGAGGTCTTTCCCCCTCTCTGGGCTCAACACCACATCATAGAAGCCACAAGGTAAAGACAGAGCTGGGGTTAGCCATGTGGTGTCTAAGTGACAGAAACTTCCAGAAGACTAGGTCCCTGACTGACTCCATCCAGGGGAAAGCCCCAACTCAGCTCCTTTGCTCTTTAAACTTTAAGTCACTTTACATCATTGTTGTAATAACTTATTCCACCTAAGACCATCATTTACTATCTCTCCTATTGTTATTTTACCAAATAATTTTTATCTTTTATTGGAAAAGTTTTAGTAAACTTTCAAACTGTCTACCATGAGAAGTATGAAAGTATTAGAGCATAAAAGTTGGCTATACACTTAGAATGCTACACAAAAATAAGCTAATAGACCAGCGTGAACAATAGTCGTATTATCATTGTACTTTCCACCTGAGTTGCTGGGCCAACCAACTGGCAGACAGAACCCACAGCTCCCAGCAGTCTGACTCAAATGTTGTCATTGATGAATATCCAGCTTGGCTGGTGGGGCAACTCTTGTATTTGCAATTGCGGTCCAGAGGATGTCTATGCTGAATACAGAAGTTGCCACCACACGGCACAAGCCACCTGCAGCCTCTTTATTCCTGCATTCTCTCCTTCAAAGATTGGTATATAAAATCTTCTTCTTCCCAGGATGGTAGTTATAGTCTGTCATTGTGCTCTCACGAACCACCACACCTGGTATCTCTCCCTTCCTTACTGGATTGGGTGTTACAAACGGGTCCCTGTGGGGATACTTGGACCTGGACATCCTTCTTGAATGCAAAAGGACACTCATGTACAGCATATGTCAAGTGATCTTTATGGAAATCTTGTTTACATGCATCACATTTTAGTGGAAGAAAATTTAGGTCCTTGCAAGTTTTTCCTGAACAATGCTTCCCCAAATCAGAAAATTTCATTATGAAAACAGTGTCAGAAACACAGATGGCACGTCAATTTCACCTGGCTTTCGGCAGGGGGCCCAGGCTGCTCCAAGGAACAGTGAAAAGTGGTGAAGATGGAAGAGCATGTTTCCCTCTGTGTAACCAGCCATGCAGTAGGGAGTGAGGCAAAGGAAGGATGACACCAGCGACACCCATCTGCTCCCACAAAAGAAGCCTGCCTAAGCATTTTCTTTTTACTAGTACCCTGCCTTCGTCCTTTAGTCGATTCCTAGCTATTCATCCCTAGATAGTATCTTGCCAATTCTCTGCTTGCTTTTTAAACTATCTAGAAATTAAATATGATAACCTAGCTGAGGAGTTTACTCTGTTTAGTTTCAATCTTTTTATTACGAGACCCAAGATAAAGCAATAAACTACTATGGGGGAGCCAAAATATTAAGTTTATTACATTCTATCAGTCAGCTATCATGAACAAAGCTCCCAGTATTAGCATCCTGAGAGTACACATACTACTTATTCTTTGGCAAGGATGTTCTCTTCACTGTTAAGAACTAAATGCTAAGAGATTACCTAGATTTTGTGATTGACTAAAGCAATGATCTTTTTGAGTTCTTTGTCATGACCTTTGTTCATCTTACTGCCTTCTTCCTCAAAACCTATTTGACTTGAACTTATGTTTGTCCACTTTCCTTAGCTCTTTCTTTATTTACTAATTTCATTTTCCTTTTTTTATAATTATAACAATAAATTATTCACACAAAGAATACTCAAATAAAAATAAATGAGATATAATTAAATATGGGGAAAATGATATAATAAATTACACAGTATTTTGAAAGGGAAGGAAATCATTAATTTTTTTCAATTATTAAACATTCTATTACTATACATCATTTAGCTTATAAAAAGAATTTACTCAACATGAAATACATCTCAGACCAGTTGAGAATACTGTATATGTTGTCATCAATAGGTAATAAACCATTTTTATGTCCTACAAATGTCTTGCTTTTTTTCTACCCGACTTTTTCCTCCATACTCTTCCCTTCTTCCACCGCCCCCTTCCACACTGTCTCCAGCACCCACCACTATTTTCACTGCTTTTATGCCCTCCAATCTTTCAGTCTATACCATAAAGTGCAGACAGTCAGTATATATTAAATAGAGACATACAATATCTTTCTTTCATAGCCTGGCTTGCTTCACTCAGCAGTAAATCTTCCATATGTGACTACTTTCTATCAAATGTCGGGGTCTTGTTGCTTTTTTCCCAATGTGACTTCTTTTTTTCAAATGCCCGGGGTTTTTTTTTTTTTTTTTTTTTTTTTTTTATGGCTGAATAGTATTCTATAAAGTGTATGTGCCAAATTTTTTCAATCTACCTATATGTTCATGGACATTTGGGTTATTTCAAAGTCTTAGCAATTGTTAGTAATGGCACAATAAACATCAAAGTGCAAGCTCTTTTCTGGCTGAGCAATCTCCCGTCCTTTGGGTAGATACCCAAGAGTGGGATTGTTGGATCATATGGTAGTTTTCTATCTGTAGGTCTTTGAGGAACTTCTGTATTGTTTTCTAGAGTCCTGAACCAGTTTCCATTCCCACCAACAGTGTAGGAGAGTTCCCCTTTCACCAAACCCTGCCGACACTTATTTTATGTATTTTTATTCTTTGCCATTTGGACAGGTGTCCATTTCCTTTATACATCAAATAAAATGTGAACTCTGGTCTAAGTTCTCATCCTCTCTCCCTCTCTCTCTCTCTCTCTCTCTCTCTGTGTGTGTATGTGTGTGTGTGTGTTTGTTTATTTTTCTATCTCATGTGCAGCGTTGCATGCTCTCAAATAAAACAAGCCTATTGTTTTACAATAGGCTTACAGTATCATTACACACTGGTCTTCATAATTCTACAAAATCTTTATTTTAAAGTTAGAAAAATGTACTGTGAGTACATATTAGTCAAGGGTACATTAAAGCATCATACCAAATGGAAATCTTAAGAGTTTCTCATATAAGTACTTTAATATTCTAGACTCTTATTCAAGCTAGAAACAATCAGGAAATTATTTAAAGGCTACAAATTTCATTAGATACTTCCAGAAAACTAAATGAAAGGAAAAAAAAAAAAACATTGCCTTTAATATATACACTCCTAGCTTAGTTTCTATAGCAAATAAATGATGAGCTATATTTTTTAAACCAAGTATGGCAAGATCATCGACCTAAAACTAAATATTAGGTTGTCAGGAAAGTCGTGACATATTTTTTCCAAGTGAAAATGCATCATGGCTTTTCCAAAGACCCAATAAAAGTCCCTTCAGAGATTTAGGTTACCTTTCAAGTCAAATTTATAAAATGATGTCAATACTTTGAGGAAAACTAAGAAATTGTTACCTTTGAGGCTAAGTGATAATATTATAAATTATATTGATGTTATAGTCAAAACAATGCAGTGCTGTAATGACCTAAAATTTTAGAAAGTCAACAGTAAAATGTATACACAACACTAACATTAATAGGTAAATATTATTTAGCACTTAAATTATTGCTATAATGGAAACTAAGAATATTAGGCCCTTTGACAATGACACAAGATTCTGAATTCTTCCTTTGGTCAGGTTGTTAGATTTTGCTCATGTTCACTGTGATGTCTGAATAAGCCTTTTCTGCATATCTTTTGAAAATATCCCATCATCTGAATAATTTTACAAAGATAGGGATGCTCAACAGGTTTATGTTAAATGTTTTCCACAATTTTATCAGTGGGCATATTGCTGTTCCAATCATACAATTTTGTTTTTGCTTTGCAATTCAGCTTTCACTATCTAAATCTAAATGTCACCAATAAAACTACTAGCAGTCCCACAAAAAAAATAAAATTAATACATTTATGACCTCACTTACTTGGAAAGGGCAAACAGATGGAGAAGAGTTAGCACTCATGAGTTGCCATTTTCTGACACCAAAAAGGTGAGGTAGTAAATCTATTAGTGGTAGATCACAATAGTTAAACCAAACATGTGTAATATCACTATATTATTTTCTCCGTGACTATAAGTTTTTGTCCTTCACAGGCTCTATTCTCATGTCCTCACTTTCAACTCTGCATTGCTTCTAGTTTCTCTAAATTTTAATGACAATAATAAAAGCACTGAAAATAACAACTATTTACTGAGGGCCTAATTTGTGCCAGTCACTTTATAAAGCCTGTTAACTAAAGTATCTTATTTGATTGATATAACCATTAAATGACAGAAAGAGAGGGAGAGAGATAGTCTAGTGAAACAACATTCTCACCAACAGCTCTGAGACCTGAAAAGGGAAA